>NC_086110.1:43018089-43335033 GCF_963921235.1 Mobula hypostoma
GCTTTTATGCTGTGGTATCGTTTCCCTGATGTAGCAGCTGGAATAGATTGTGACTGGGGTGACTCGGGTCCCCAATGATCCTTCGGGCAATTTTTACACATCTGTCTTTGTAAATGTCCTGAATCATGGGAAGTTCACAACTACAGATGCGCTGGGCTGTCCGCACCACTCTCTGCAGAATCCTGCGATTAAGGGAAACAGTTCCCATACCAGACAGTGATGTAGCCAGTCAAGATCCTCTCAATTGTGCCCCTGTAGAAAGTTCTTAGGATTTGGGGGCCCAAAGTTCCTCAACCGTCTGAGGCGAAAGAGGTGCTGTCTGCCTTTTTCACCACACAGCTGGTACAGACCATGTGAGGTCGTCGGTGATGTGAACACCTGGGAACTTAAAGCTGCTTACCCTCTCAACCTCAGATCCATTAATGTCAATATGGGTTAGCCTGTCTCCGTTCCTCCTGTAATCGACTATCCGCTCCTTTGTTTTTGCAACATTGACGGAGAGGTTGTTTTCTTGACACCACTGTGTCAGAGAGATGACTTCTTCCCTGTAGGCCACCTTGATATTGTTTGAGATAAGGCCAATCAATGTAGTATCATCGGCAAATTTAATTAGCAGATTAGAGCTGTGGGTGGCGACATGGGTAAACAGGGAGTAAAGGAGGGACTTAGTACACAGCCCTGAGGGGCTCCTGTGTTGAGAGTCAGAGGGGTGGAGGTGAGAGAACCCACTCTTACCACCTGCCAATGATCTGACAGGAAGTCCAGGATCCAGCTGCATATTTCATGAAACCGTGTTAACTTTGCTTTGTTGTTTCACAACCTCAGTGCTGTTACTTGCTTCATAATGGAATCGAGCATTTTTCAAGTGGCAGAGTTGAGGGTTCTGCTTTGCTTTATTTTCTCTAATAGGGACGCTGCATTTGCAGTTTCCTAGCCTGCTGAGATTTTTCCAGGAATTTGCTGAGATCTTCAAATTTTTTCCAAAGCATTCACTGTGTCTGCAGTGAGGTTGAAGGCCATTAAGTGCAGTGAACGTATTAGCCAGAAGCCATATTAGTTTGCGGTTTCCCTTTCTTCCCAGATATCCCACAGTTAATGAGATGTTTTTAATATTTTATGCTATGAGGACAGCTACAAAATAATTATTCAAAATTCTGCCACTTTCATTTATCTGACTATTTATCTCACTGTGTACTCAGCCCCCTGCTGTACTCACTATACACCCATGATTGTGCAGCCAAGTTTCCATCGAACTCAATATATAAGTTTGCTGATGACACAACAATTGTACGCCGTATCTTGGGTAATGATGAGTTTGAGTACAGAGAGGAAATTAAGAACCTGGTTGCATGGTGCGAAGACAATAACCTATCCCTCAACATTAGCAAGATGAAGGAATTGGTTGTTGACTTCAGAAGGAGTAGCAGACCGCGTGACCCAATTTACATCGGAGATGTGCAAGTGGAACAGGTCAAAAGCTTTAAGTTCCTCGGGGTTAATATCACAAATGACCTGGCTTGGTTCAACCAAGCAGAGTCCACTGCCAAGAAGGCCCACCAGCGCCTTTACTTCCTGAGAAAGCTAAAGAAATTTGGCCTGTCCCCTAAAACTCTCACTAATTTCTATAGATGCACCGTAGAAAGCATTCTTCTAGGGTGCATCACAACCTGGTATGGACGTTGTCCTGTCCAAGACCAGAAGAAGCTGCAGAAGATTGTGAACACGGCGCAGCACATCACACAAACCAATCTTCCGTCCTTGGACTCACTTTACACCACACGCTGTCGGAGCAGTGCTGCCTGGATAATCAAGGACATGACCCACTCAGCCAACACACTTTTCGTCCCTCTTCCCTCAGGGAGAAGGCTCAGGAGCTTGAAGACTCATATGGCCAGATTTGGGAACAGCTTCTTTCCAACTGTGATAAGACTGCTGAACGGATCCTGACCTGGATCTGGGCCGTACCCTCCAAATATCCGGACCTGCCTCTCGGTGTTTTTTTTTGCACTACTTTACTTTCCCTTTTCTATTTTCTATTTATGATTTATAATTTAAATTTTGAATATTTACTATTGATTTGTACTCCAGGGAGCGCGAAGCGCAGAATCAAATATCACTGTGATGATTGTACGTTCTAGTATCAATTGTTTGGTGACAATAAAGTATTGGTTCATCTACAGTATATCATCCTGTAAGAATTAATTAGTTCAGACTGAACCTGTGAAATTACACTTTTGTACTCTGAAATCCAGCAATGTCATTTCCTAAGGATTGTGTTTGCAGATCACAATCCCAGCAGCTGTTTTAAAAATAGCATTAGTCTGCTGAATTAAGCAAGCGGACCTAAACTAAAGCAAAGGAATTTTTAGGAGCAGTGTTGAGGTAGAGCCAAGAGTTGTCCACAATTATGTAGAACTGAATTTATTTTGAAATGTGCTTCTGAGGGGTAATGTGTAGAAGAAAAATAGAATTCAAGATTTTTTTAATTGAGAGAATAAACAGCTGCAGGTGATTATTTACCCTTGATTTGATTACTAAGAATGTAACCAGATAAATGTAGTTCCATGGTTTGAAGTGAAAGAGTTGGTGCAAACATCCAGATCAGAGTTCCACAACCTAGCTAGAGATGGAAGCAAAGAGATGATCAAGGTGGGATGTCATCTGTGACATTGATGAGGAGCATTTCAGATACTGAATTGTGATTTGAAATTTGAGAGAAGTTTCATCTGCCTCCTGCTGTGCATTTAATATTGTGACAATATTTGAGTAATATTGTAAATACATTTGATTAAGTATTTCATGTTTATGTGATTCATTACAGATTGCATGTAAAAATATGTGATTAGTATCTGTCATTATGTCACTGCGTCATAAGCACGCTTCTCACTAAAACCTAAAAATGAAGCAGATACGCATCTCCCAACTCCTCCTTTTACTTTTAAATAGTTTAATGTTTTGGAGTTACAAAGCATGACAGTGGCAATGAGGAAGTTTTAAACAACCCCAAGACGACTACCTACCTGTTGAAGCGAGAAGAGACATTCAAGCTTTTAAAAAGCACAACGAGAGACGGTCTAGTAAAAACAACAGTGCAGCATGAACTTATTTGGAAAGGGATAGAGACAGTCAAATTTAATTTTTTTTTAAAAAAGGAGGAATGACTTAGTACATCAGAAAGATAGATGTGTTTGATTCCTCAAAAGATAACTGGCTGGTGTATACTGAATGCACTGAGCAGTATTTTAAAGCAAATGGAATAGCCACTGAGAAACAAGTACCAGTTTTGCTGAGTGTAACAGGTGGAAGATCATATAGGTGCTTGGAAATTTAACTGCTCCAACTAAACCTGCCGAAATAAGCTTTGCTGATATTGTGAAAGTAATGCAGGCTCATTTGGAACCAAAACCATTGTTGATTGCAAAATGCTTTAAAAGGAAGGGGAGTCCATTTCAGTGTATGTGGCTGAACTGAAGAGATTGAGCATTGTCAGTTCAATGACGGGCTTATAGGTGCACTGAGAGATCATTTTGTTCATGGAATCTTACAACCAAGCATTGAAAAATGGTTCCTAACTGAAGCTCAACTTACATTTAAAAGAGCTGTTGAAATCACTGTGTCAAGGGAAAGGGAAGACATAGACACAACTGAGTTGCAGTCAGGAATAAAATTGAGCACGTAGAAAATACAACAGTGTAGGACACATACAAAGATCATGTTGGGTAGATAAATATAAATGGATCACAGGGAAGAGAATAAGATAAAATGTCAAATTGCAGTTTCAAAAAGAGCACTAATCTGCATGCTATGAAAAATCTGAGAATGTTCAAAGTACATTTATTATCAAAGTATGTATACAGAATTCAAACTTGAGACCTACAGGCACCCACGAAACAAAGAAACCCAAAAGAACCCATATTTAAAAAAAAACTTGAACACCCAACGTGCAAAGAGAAAAAAGACACACCATGCCCATTTAAAAAATAAGTACCCATTAAGATATAAAACAACCCATAAGAAATAAAAGACCATCAAACACCCAGTGTACAGAGAGAGGAAAAAAAAACACGTAATGCAAACAACAACTGCAAGCAAATCGCATTCTGAACTGAAGTCTGCATTGACAGCCCCATAGACCAGTGTAGAGCTGAGTCGTGGAGTAGCAATCTGAACCAACCCGTCCCTCGCCTTGGGCCCCAACACCCTGACCTTTTCAATTTAGCCCAGTGTCTAAATTGACGTCTGAACATGTGATTCAATCATATTAATATGCTCTGGGAGCAGGATCCCACTGCCTCAATTTGGCCTGTACTCAACCTTTCCGAATACGCTGTGAAGTAAATGACAAATTAATTAAAATTAAACTCGATAATGGCTTTTCAACGATATCAACCTGAAGCCTGCAGATATCCAACTAAGAACTTATACTGGAGAAAAGATAATTCCTGTAGGAATTGCATTCATGACAGTGAAATACAAGAACCAGTCAGCCACATTGGGCTTGAATGCAGTAAAAGCAGGAGGACTAGCTTTGCGGGGTCATGATTGGGTGAGAAAACTGGAACTTGATTGAAAATCCATCCACCATTTGCATGTTACATCCCCTGCAATAGAGTCAACTGAAAGTGAATTTTAAAAAGTACTGGACAATGCCACAGCAGTATCCAAGTATGGGACTGGAAAACTCAAACATATCAAGGGTACAATAGTGTTAAATGAAAATGCCACCCCCAAGTTTTACAAAGCCCATGTGGTTTCTTATACCATCTGTGATAAAGTAGCTAGTGGGCTAGGTAACATGGAGGCTGAAGTTATTTTTTCCAAGGTTGAGTGGAGCCCATGGGCAACACCAGTGGTCTCAGTAGCTAAGAAGGATGGGTCGATCAGGATCCGTGGTGATTTTAATGTCACCATCAACCCAGTACTGAAAGTAGGTCAATATCCTCTACCCAGGATAGATGATACCTTTGCAAATCTTTCTGGAAAGAAGCACCTCAGCAAAGTGGGCTTAGCTGAAGCCTATCTACAGGTGGAGAGGGAAGGTGTCCAAAGTTTTTTCCCCATAAACCACACACAAAGGGCTTTATTGCTGCAATAGGCTAATGTTTGGAGTAGCATCTGCACCTGCACTCTGGCAGAAAGCAATGGAGCAGGTACTGCAAGGCTGCCCAGGTACTTGGTGTTACCTGGATGATGATGTTGCTGGTAAGAATGACAAGGAACATCTCCAAAATCTCAAGACAGTGTTAAAAAGATTAGAAGATTATCGGCTCAGAGCACAATGTGACAAGTGCGAATTCTTTAAACCAAGCATCACTTACTGTGGTTACACCATTGACACACCAGGATTACACAAGAGTACTGAGAAAATTCAAAGGACGTGTTACAGAGGTGGTCCTTTTTAGGATTTGTCAATTATTATAACAGGTTCCTGCTAAACATGGCTACTGTGCTCAACCCCTTGAACTCATTACTACAGGTTGCGAAGAAATGGCAAAGGACAAAGCAGTGTGAGTGGCTTTCCAAAAGGCAAAGGAAATGGTGATGTCAGACACTCTGCTCACATATTATGATCCATATCATCCAGTGAAGCTTGCCTGTCACATCTTGCCTTATGGTACAGGTGCAGTCATGTCATATGTTAGTGATAGAAGTGAACACCCCATAGCCTTTACATGACATTCCTTACCACTGCAGAGAAAAATTCGCATAGATTGACAGAGAGGCTTTGACTTTCGTTTGGGGTGTTAAACATTTCAACCAGTACTTGAATGGGAGAGAGTTTATCCTCATTACTGATCATCAATCACTAGTGTCCATTTTTAATCTACAGAAGGGTTTTCCACTAATAGCAGCGGCACAAATGCAGAAAAGGACTCTATATCTTGGATAATACAAGATCAAATTCAAGAGAAAACTAATCATGGAAATGCTGATGACTTGTCCCATTTACCCTTAGAAAAAGAAATAGCTGAAAATTTAAAAAAGAGGACATTCCTCTTGACGTATCCTCCCTAATGCAGATTGAAAGTCTCCCTATTATGGTAGAGCTAATCCAAAGGGATCATCTCAAGATCTACATGTCCACCCAAAATGGCTAGAATTTGCAGCAGAAACTACAATTTGCCCACTTTTACCAGTGCTGCAATGAAATTGTCCTTCACAGAGGTTGCCTTATGTAGGGATTGGGAGTTGTATCAACCAAGCTGAGAGCTAAAGTGTTGGAGAAGCTACAGGCCGGTCATTTAGGCATGGACAAAATAGAAGTGTTGTCTTGAAGCTTTGTCTTGTGGCCTTGGATAGATCAGCAGGTCAGGCAGCTCACCCTATATTTTTTGAGATGCCAACACGTCCAGAACAGCACTTTTCCATCCCTCGGAATGGTCTGCATTGCCCTGGTAGAGGCTTCATGTAGATTTTGCCAGACCATTCATGGGCACAATTTTCTTGGTAGTGGTGGATGCAGCCACAAAGTGGCCCGAAGTGTTCCCTATAGCCCCCACTGCAACTTCACACACTGATGTATTGAGAAGTCTTTTCTCAAAGTCTGGTGTTCCAGAACACTTAGTCAGTGACAATGGACCACAGTTTGTTGTGGAACAGTTTCAGTCATTCCTAACAAAACATCAAAGCCTCTACCACTACCCCAGGCAGTACATTACAAGCACCTACCAGTCTCCATGTAAAACGAAAACTTGCCCCTCACATCTGATTTGAACTTGCTCCCTTTCACCTTAAGTGTATACCCTCTGGTGCAAGACATTTCAACCCTGGGAAAAAGATGCAGCCTGTCTGCTTTATCTATGCCTCTTATAACCTTATAATCCTCTGCCAGATCTCCCCGCAGGTTCTGTGCTCCAAAGAAAACAACCTGAGTTTGTCCAACAGCTTCTCATAGCACATGGCCTCTATGCCAGGCAGCATCCTGGTAAACCTCTTCTGCATCCTCTCTAAAGCCTTGACATCCTTGATGGGGCAGCCAGAACTGTGTGCAATACTCCAGATGCAGCCTAACTAGTCCTTTATGAAGCTGCAACATAACTTCCTGACTTCTGAACTCAATACCTTGACTTATAAAGGCAAGTATGCCATATGCCACCTTCACCACGCTATCAACCTGGAGGAGCCGTGTATTTATTTTCTGTTTGTCTGTGTTGTATTTTGTGTTGTGTGTTTATTATGAGTAATCTGTCATGTGGATTGGGGCGTGGTAGAAGCGAATGAGTATAGTTACGTATTCACACTTCGTCTAAGTTCGTTTTAGTCTGGTTAGGGCCAGGGAGTGGGTCAGGAATGATTTTTTTTTTGTTGACCACGAACACTGAGACCATTATATCATTATCATTATTTTGTCATTTTGCTAGTTTTAGTTTCATTAGTTTTTTTAGTGCTATAAAATTGTTCATCTTTGCTTGTTTGTAACAAAGGATCAAATATACTTTCTTTGACTTAGACCTTCATTATCTTGAAGTGGGTTATACAGTATCAATCTCAATGCTTTGTCTCTTAGCAGCTTTAATTTGATTTCAAGTGACCACTACATTTTTGCCAACAAGAAAAAGTTATACCAAATGAACACTGGCCTACAGCTAAGGATTGCCAGAGGCCTTTTGGCGAAATTGGAATTGCAACACTGTGAAGTCAGAGCAACTCACGACAAGTAACAGTCTTTTTGTTGATTCGTGCTGTGTGCTTCTGGTTTGAACACAGTTTTGAATGGTCCGCTGGGGACCACACTCGATCATATAGTGTTTGCCTAAGGTTCATTGCTTGGTTTTACTGAAATGCTGAAATACATCGGTGGCTGATGTTTGAAGTGAAGGCTGTTAGTTTGGTCTGGTTTAAGCGCCGTGAATGCGCGGATAGTTCATTTGTTGACTATGTTTATTGAATTAGAATGTCATCGGTGCTGTGGGCGAACAAAAGGTTAATTGCGAGTGGTGCAATAATAAAAAAAAATTGTAGAATAGAAGTGATGTCAGCAGCCCTCATATTGGGGCTGGAAAAAGAGAAATTAAACTTACTTTGAAAGCTTTTGTGGATGGAATTGAAAGTCTTCAAAAGTAATATAAGACAAATGTGAACAAAATTAAAGATTCAGTACCATCCATTAAAGAGCTTATGGGAAATAAGGAAAATGCCTTTAAAGTGCAATTTTATCTTGAGGACTTGATCAGTCTCTGAAGCTGTTGCTAAGCAACATCACTTGCTGTTGTCACTACTTCCCAAGGTTGAGCAAGACAAACAAAATGTGTGTTTTTCAAACATCGGGTGCTTTACTAGTCTGTCCGTAGAGGATGTTAAACAATGGTTGAACCAAACATGTTGTATTGAAGGTCATATTGTTGAAACAACTGAAAATGTTTCTCAAATTGTAAGGTACGTTTTGACTATACATATAGCAGAGAACCCACAGGATAATGTAAACCTGAGTGACCGTGTATCAAATGTCTATACTCTGTGTTCTGCTGCAGGCAGAAAATCTTCTGTATCTACCTTTTGCTGCATGCATTAAAATGGTGGCTATTTAGCTTCATTAATCGCAGGGCAAAAATTATTGAAGGACAAACGTGCTCTGGAAGAGCAAGGGGGAAACCTATGGAAAAGGAAGGAGTAGCTTGCGTTGCCGGAAGAAATTGCTGCACAGATGACCAAACATAATGTGCTAAGGGTTTCAAGTGAGGCGGGTGTTAAAAGTGGTCCAGCATAATAGTCCTATGGTGTGAATTCCTATATTGTGAAGGTACAGAGAAAACCCAATGCACTCAATGTCAATGTTGAATCATTTGTTCCTCAAGCGCCTGTGAAACATGAGTTAGACCCCAAGAGGTAGTTCAGGTCTTTCGCCTGCACTAAGGAGGCACTCTGAACCTAAACAACTCAAAGGACTTGTGGGGATATTAACTTGCAGCATGGAAACACTCTTGTTTTAGGTCCTGTTTTCTGTCTGAATGGTACTATTGATATTAGGAGGAAGCAAAATGAAATAACATACTTATTGATTCAACAACAACACATTTCATCTTTGCCTAAAAAGTGATTCAAGTCTTCGATGGGGATCCATTGCAGTATCATACAGTCACGAGTGCTTTTGAGAATAGTGTTGAAGCTATGGGGGTGACTGCCTCTGTTTCCTTGACCAGTACTCTGGAGGTCATCTTGGAGTACTAGTCAGAAGTTAGTAGCATGTTGACACCAAGAAAGGATATCTAAAGGCCAAGGCTTTAGTAAAGGAACATTTTGGTATTGAACAGAAAATTGCAAAGGCTGTTTTTTTGGGTACCTATCAAATCTGAAACATGAACACTCTTCAAGACTACAGTCTTTTTATTTGAGGCTGTTGTAATACCATGGAAGAAGTGCAGTACATGCGAGAGCTGGACTTGCCTGCCAATGTGTCTGTTGTCATAAAGAAATTGCCCCATGTGCTTCGGGATAAATGGAGAATGGTGCTCTATGAGCTGCAAGATAGTTACAACTATAAGATTACTTCCATTGACATTGATTTTATTGAAAGGCAAGTAAATATTGCTACAGACCTGGTGTTTGGGGACGTAGAGGATGGTATATCGCCTACAGTAAGTAAAGGTGATCTAGGTTTGTTACCTCAACTTGCTTCTAAGGCTAAAGGAAGGCACCTTGCCACCACTGTGAGAAGTAAAGCTGAAACTGAACCCGGAAGTAATGGAAGTGAAGTGGTCTTGTCGCCAAAGGGGTGTGTCTATTCCGTGAGGGTGAATGTACGTTGGATTTGTGCCCTCAGCTGGAGAAAGGGGCTCATGATGAGGATTGCCTTCCTAGAGGAAAATATGTCTGCTGTAGTTGTTTGTGCATGGGACACATGAGGAAGGATTGCAGAAAGTGTCTTTCAGTAAGTTATGTAGCGGCAAGCATCCCAGCACACTTCATATTCACTCTAACGAAAAGGGTGCAGAATCAAAACAAGCCATGAAAGAATCAGACATAGCAGTGAGTAAGCTCTGGTACCTAATGGCCTTACAGGGGATGGTGATCCTGATTGTAAGCTTCGCTTAATTCTAATCCCAGTGAAGTCTAAGAATGGTAATGATACAGTGGTTACTTGTGCTTTCCTAGATCAAGGAAGTACAGCAGTGTTCTACACAGTGGGCCTTGCAAACAAGCTCAACCTCACGGGAAAAAGGACACACATTTTCTTGCCCAGCATTGTTCAAGAGAAGGTCATGAGTAGTTACGTTGTTTCAGGATTGGAAGTGGTTGGTTTAGATGGTGAAAACTAATGTGAAGTACTTAACATCTATACACAGGAAAGTATGCCTGTCCACAAAGGGAATATTCCATGTCAGAGGGATTTCCAGGAATGGCCTCACCTGAGACATGTCCGTTTAACAGGGATTGATTCAGAAATTGAGCTGCTGATAGGGGCGAATGTGCCTAAAACGTTGGAGCCATTGCTGGTGATTTGCAATGTTAATGATGGACACTGTAAAATTAGAACAATGGTGGATTGAACTGTAATGGGACCGCTGAAAGGCGATCATGGTGATGGAAGAAACTGTACACAGCCAGAGCTGACAGTAAATAAGATCTCAGTTTTGAACTTGGATGAGCTTTGGTGGCACCAGTTTAAGGCAGACTTCTCTGAATACAGTCAGGATGATCAACCTAGATTGTCAAGAGAAGACCACAAGTTCATGGAGTTGCTTGCAAATTTGGCAAAACTGGTCGATGGTCACCACCAGATTCATTTACCTTTGGAAAAGAAAGAGATTAACATGCCAAATAATAAGAAAATTGTTGAACAGCATGCTCTAAATCTTGATGAGGTTTAAGAGGGATTCTTCATTTCAAACTGACTACACAGCTTGCATGAAGAAGGTCATCTCCGACGATTCTGCTGAAAGAGTGCCAGCAGAGGATCTGGAACACATCATTGGGAAAGTCTTGTATGCTCCACATCGTGTTTACCACGCCAGAAAAAGGAAACTTCATGTTGTGTTTGATTGGGGGGGTGCCTTTTTAGGGAATATAACTTAGTGCTCAGCTTTTACAGGGGCCAGAACTTACTTGTTCACTGACTGGAATCATAACCAGATTCAGAAAAGAACCAGTGGAGACCATGGCGGATATTGAATCAATGTTTCATCGAGTTAAAGTACCAGCAGACGATGCAAATCTGCTGAGGTCTCTCTGGTGACCTGATGTAACACCAACCAAGATATGGTGGACTTTAGAATGGTGGTACATTTCTTTGGAGCAACTTCATCACCAAGCTGTGCCAACTTTGCACTTAGGAAATGCACAGAAGACAATGAAGTGTAGTTCAGCTGTAAAGCAGTGGATAAGGTTTTACGCTGCTTCTTTGTTGATTATGACCTTTTATCAGTGTCCTCTGAGGAAGAATCAGTGTCTTTCCATCCTGACCTTGTATCCATTTGCACTAAAGGTGGCTTTTAGAGTGGATAAGCACAGATGTAGCGTGCTAGCTGTGATACTAGAGGAGCAAAGAGTGGAAGATGTGAAGAATTTGGATCAAGATATACCTTTGGTGGAGAAAGTATTGGGTGTGCAATGGTGCATTCAGTCTGATACTTTTATGTTTAAGATCACGATTCCAAGATAGACCACTCAGCAGAAGGGGGATCCTGTCTGCAGCTAGCTCCATCTATGATCCTTTAGGAATCTTGAGTCCTGTGGTGCTATCTGCAAAAAAAAAATCCCACAAGATCTATGTAAGAAATGACTTAGCTGGGATGACACTGTACCAACATCAGTTGCTCATGAGGGAACAATCTGGCAGGAAGTACACTGCCAGCTGGAAGACTTCAAGGTTGTAAAATATGTGAAGCGCCTGGACTTTGGAGATGTTACTGCTGCACAGTTACACTACTTTACAGCCACAAGTGAAGATGGCTATGGAGCAGTGACCTACCCATTGTTGAACAACATTGTTGTTCTCAAGTAGACATTGCTTTTATCTAGGATAGCTCCATTGAAGTCAGTTTCAATCCTTCATATGGATCTCACTGCCACTGCGATGGCAAGCATATGAACACATTGTGAAGGAACTGAGTTTCATATGCAGCTTCAGGACTCGGTCTTTTTGACTGATTGTACCTCTGTGCTGAAGTATATCAGGAATGAAACTTCCAGATTCTGAACCTACATTGCAAACAGAGTTTCAGAAATTCGTAAGGTCTCACAAGCATCTCAGTGGAGGTATGTAAACACTTCAGGCAACCTGGCAGATGTGGCTTCTAGAGAGTCGAAGGTGAAAGCATTACTGAAGAATGAGACCTGAGTGTCAGGGCCTCAGTATCTTCTTCAGTCTGAAAGAGAGTGATCTGTGAATCCCAATGTGTTCTGGAGAACTCCTGCTAGATGATCTCAAAGTCAAGAGCAGCATTACAATGAATGCCGTGTAGATTGAAGAGGAGGTGGACGTGGTAATATGTATATTACTTCTCATCTTGGACCCATTTGAGGAAGACAGTGGTCCAGATTCTTAGATTTATCGGAAGAGGAGGCAATTGAACATTGCTCTTGCTCAGTCTGACTTGGATGAGAGGGCGAGGGCGATCTCATATTGGCCGAGGTTGTCTCACAGCGAAGGGGCTTAGGAAGGCTGAAACAGAGGTCAGTGGGTTTTTCCAAAGAAAGAGATTTCCAGATGAATTCTCAAGTTTTCAGAAAGCAATTAAGTGGATTTTTAGCCCCCCACCTGGTTCATATCGTGGAGAAACATGAGATTGATCAGATTTGCGCAAAAGGTCCTCGATTCCACCGTGAAGGTACAGAATCGTGACAAAGAGGGTTTCTTCACAATCCTTTGTGAAGTAGAGGCTATTATCAATGGTCATCCAATTATTAAAGCATCATCTCATCCCAATGATTTGGAAGCACTAACACTCAACCACCTGTTGCTTCTGTAGCCATCACCATCCTTTCCACCATGTGCATTCCGAAACAAAGATATTTAGGCTCATCGTGGATGGAAGCAAGTCTAATACATGTCAAAGTTGTTTTGGAAACGGTGGGTCAAGGAGTTATTTACCACAGTTACAGGAACCTTAGAAATTGTCAGGTATAAAACACAATTTCCTCCCAGGAGACAATGTGCTTATGGCTGACAACACAGCGCCATGAAACTCATGGATCGTGAGACGAATGATTCATGTCTTTCCAGACAAAAGAGGGTTTGTGTGGCAGTTGCACTTCAAATATAGAAACATAGAAAATAGGTACAGGAGTAGGCCATTCGACCCTTTGAGCCTGCACCCCCATTCAGTATGATCATGGCTGATCATCCAACTCAGAACCCTGTACCTGCCTTCTCTCTATACCCCCTGATCCCTTTAGCCACAAGGGCCTTATCTAACTCCCTCTTAAATATAGCCAATGAACTGGCCTCAACTGTTTCCTGTGGTAGAGAATTCCACAGATTCGCCACTCTCTGTGTGAAGAAGTTTTTCCTCATCTTGGTCCTAAAAGGCTTCCCCTTTATCCTCAAACTGTGACCCCTCGTTCTGAACTTCCCCAACATCGGGAACTATCTTCCTGCATCCAGCCTGTCCAATCCCTTTAGAATTTTATACATTTCAATCAGATCCCCCCCTCAATCTTCTAAATTCCAGAGAGCATAAGCCTAGTCAATCCAGTCTTTCATCATATGAAAGTCCTGCCATCCCAGGAATCAATCTGGTGAACCTTCTTTGTACTCCCTCTATGGCAAGAGTGTCTTTCCTCAGATTAGGGGACCAAAACTGCACACAATACTCTAGGTGTGGTCTCACCAAGGCTTTGTACAACTGCAGTAGTACCTCCCTGCTCCTGTACTCGAATCCTCTTGCTATAAATGCCAGCATACCATTCGCCTTTTTCACCGCCTGCTGTACCTGCATGCCCACTTTCCATGACTGGTGTACGATGACACCCAGGTCTCGTTGCACCTCCCTTTTCCTAATCGGCCACCATTCAGATAATAATCTGTTTTCCTGTTCTTGCCACCAAAATGGATAACCTCACATTTATCCACATTAAATTGCATTTGCCATGAATTTGCCCACTCACCTAACCTATCCAAGTCACCCTGCATCCTCTTAGCATCCTCCTCACAGCTAACACTGCCGCCCAGCTTTGTGTCATCCGCAAATTTGGAGATGCTGCATTTAATTCCCTCATCTAAGTCATTAATATATATTGTAAACAACTGGGGTCCCAGCACTGAGCCTTGCGGTACCCCACTAGTCACTGCCTGCCATTCTGAAAAGGTCCTGTTTATTCCCACTCTTTGCTTCCTGTCTGCCAATCAATTCTCTATCCATATCAATACCATACCCCCAATACAGTGTGCTTTAAGTTTGCACACTAATCTTCTGTGTGGGACCTTGTCAAAAGCCTTTTGAAAATCCAAATATACCACATTCACTGGTTCTCCCCTATCCACTCTACTAGTTACATCCTCAAAAAATTCTATGAGATTCGTCAGACATGATTTTCCTTTCACAAATCCATGCTGACTTCTTCTGATGATTTCACCGCTTTCCAAATGTTCAAGACCAAGACCAGCTGTCTGGACAGACCTATAGCCAAGCTCTATCTTCTACGGGAGTTAGAGGTTTGAGGAGCTACAGCTCCAGAAGCTTCATGACTTTGACTTGACCTACTGGACAGAGAGTGGTGGTAAGATCACTCTGTATTGGGCTAAGCTCTGGTCACCTCTTGTCCAAATGACTGTTACATGACTTACCTGGAAGAAGAAAGAACAGAGAGAACATTTGTACAAATGCGAAGATGTTTATCCTTGAAGATTTCATGTCTCCTATTTTTAGTCGTGTGTAGTTGTAATTATTGTAGTATAATAATAAGGAGCTGGAATGTAGGAGCCATGTATCTATTTTCTGTCTGTCTGTTTTGTATCTGGTGTTGTGCACTTATTATGGGTCACAGCAATTTGTCATGTGGATCAGGGCGTGGTATAAGTGAATGAGTTTAGTTACATATACTTGCTTTGTCTAAGTTCATTTTAGTCTTGTTAGAGCCAGGGAGTGGACCTGGGGTGATGTTTTTTTATTGACCACTAACGCTTAGACAGTTATATCGTTTTTAGACTGCTTATTTCATTATATCACTAGTTCTAGTCTCAATATATTTTTATCTCTACAAGTTTGTTCATCTTTGCTAGTTTGTAATAAAGGATCAAACATACTTTCTTAGACTTAGCTATTTTGAAGCGTGTCAACCCCTGTGCTTAGTCTCTGAACGGTTTTGTTTTTTTTTCAAATAACTGGTACACAGCCTATGTAGCTACTTTTGGGGAACCATGATCTTGGACTCCCAAGTTCCCCTGCTGATAAACACTGTTAAGGATCTTACCCTTAACAGTATACAGTCTCTTTACATTTGACCTACCAAAGTGCAACACTTCACATTTGGACAGCTTAAGTTCCATCCGCCATTTCTCTGTCCATATCTGCATCTGATCTATATCCTGCAGTATTCTTTGCCAGTTTTCTAATGTTTATAATGTGTTGGCACGTGGCCAAGTGGTTAAGGCGTTCATCTAGTGATCTGAAGGTCGCTAGTTCGAGCCTTGGCTAAGGCAGCGTGTTGTGTCCTTGAGCAAGGCACTTAACCACACATTGCTCTGCGATGAAACCGGTGCCAAGCTGTATTGGCCCTAGTGCCCTTCCCTTGGACAACATCGGTGGTGTGGAGAGGGAGACTTGCAGCATGGGCAACTGCCGGTCTTCCATACAATCTTGCCCAGGCCTGCACCCTGGAAACCCTCCAAGGCACAAATCCATGGTCTCACGAGACTGACGGATGCCTATTATTAATGAGTCCAAAATGTGAAAGCAGGTTTAGTAGAACCAGCTCCCTCGCACAAGAGAAGGAGTGAACATTTGGGTGTAAAGAGCCCTGTTCTGATTGTTAGCACCTTGATAACCAAACAAAATAGTTTCTTTTTCACCAGCATGCTCCCATTCTGCATCTCATAAATGCAATAGAATCTGCATTGGCTGGAAATCCAATGTACAGAAAATGCTGGAGGAACTCGGCAAATCAAGCAGAATCTATGGAGAGGAATAAAGAGTTGGTGTTTTGGGCTGAGACCCTTCATCAGAACCTGCTGAGTTCCTCCAGCATTTTGCGTGTGTTATTCTGCATCGACAGTGATTGGGAAATTAGAAGCTAAAGCATGCAGTGCGATGACTAATATGAGAAAGGCAGGTGGTACTCTTTAACAGAAAGACAAGTATTTTGATCTGAGTTTTTGTTGCTGTATTTTCTGTTGTTTTCTTTTAAACCAATAGGGCCTATATTTTTGAATAATTGCATTATCTTCCCAAAGCACGATATAAAATTTGACAAATGGTAGTTGCGTGTAGATTTATTTCAATGAATACCTGTAAAGTAAGGAAAAAGTTGGTGTTCAGATCTACTTCAGTCTGCTTTGCTGCGAACCCCAGAGGGGGACTTTAAATTCCACACACTTGCATGCTACTGCCGTTACTGGACTTCAGTGAAAGACTTTATTCATTGCTCAAAGCTTTGACTTCTTGAATTACCACACCCCATGCTTGTGCTTGCAAGCACTTCTTTCATTAGCAGGATTCCCTGGGTGAGCAGCACAGTGATTCAGAGGCCATTTCAGTGATGGAAGCCCATAACACTCTGTAGACAGTGGTTTCAGTGGGACACATGCGGCCCTCAGTCTCCTTTCACTTCTGGACAATTACGCCTCATGTTTGCTTTAGCATATTTCCAGAACATTTGTTCAAAATGAAGTATATTTGTTTGAACTTAAAATCATTTCTCAACGGACATTAAGTGTGTTTTTACTGTTCATTTTGCTTGGAGTTCTTTCTTTTTGGACATATAATTTACACTGGCTACTGGAAAGTTTGGAATGTGTTCAGTCTGTTTATTTTGAATGTACCAGACATGAAAAAGGAGACAACACTATTGTATGGCAGACCACAGCCCCTCTAAGACTAAAGAATAAATCATCTTTGTATTGAAGTCTATTTGAGAATAGATGGTCCATTGATTCTACTCCTTGGCCGTAGGCTGGCTGTGCTCCTCCAGGCAACCTTACTTCCCTTTTAATCTTCCCCGAAATGGTGAGTAAACATGGCACAGCTGCTAAATCAGTGCTGGTGCTCATATTGGCCTTTTTATTTAGGCATCTGCTCATTTGCTTATCCGAGGAATGGTACACAACTGATGAGTCGGGAAGTAAAGTGTTTACTGTCTATGTGAGCATATGAACAATATCTAAGGAACCTGCATATTTCAGTCACGTTGAACTGGATTTTAAAGAACACTTTCATCTTAAGATTTCCCTCCTGCTATGATTGAATTTTGCCTGTAGCTGAAAAGTTCTGAATTTCAGATGTGAAGAATTATTGTTGAGACTTGGATCATTTACCTGCAAATCTGGATGGAGCATAGATGTTATTATTTATTAGAAGGAACAGGGGGATTCTGTGTGTTTTTTAGGGGAAGCAATCAGTCTCTTTCATAAGGTGTACTTGCATTAGTTGTACTTCAATTCTATTTAAGTTTAATTGTCATTCAACCATACATGAGTCCTTATGAATACTGCCAAATGAAACAGCGTTACTCTGAGGTCAAGGTGCAAAACGCAGTACCAACAGTCATACACAGCACAAAGCACACGCAAGATAGTAAGCACAAATGGAATCATAATCACACAGTAAAAGAGTCCAAAACTCATGCCATCGATCTGCTGTCAACCCCAGCAGAGCTTGTCTTGTGCTGAGCAAACACTGGTGGAGGGCAGCACTGATTCCAGCCTGGATGCTATGCCACGGCGCCCCCGGTGGCTGTAAACATGCAACCCCATGGCTTGAGGCTCTGAGTCTGCCGAGGGCTACCGAGACCTGAAGTCGACTTCAGTAGAGCTTGTCTTCTGCCGAGCAAACACCAAGACAGCAGTTCCGACTCCATCCTGGGTGCTGCACCACACTACCTTTGGTGGAGCGCTCTTGCTTCGGCGGCTCTCTCCTAGAGGCTGTAAACAGGCAACACCGTGGCTTGAGACCTAGCCTTTGCTACGACAGAGGATGTGCAGCTCCCTTGCTCTCAGCCAATAAATCAGTCAGTCGAACTTGCGGCACACCAGATTAACAATGTTCAAAAGGGTCTTGCAATCATGAGAAAAGTGACCAAGATAACCACTCACTATTAGACTGCAGGCCTCCATTGACTTGGGCAGCAGCATGTTGTGCAGCTCCTTCATTTTCACCACCAGCGAGCAACTCCCTGGTGGTGTAGACCTGCAGTAATTTAAGTTCTTAATGTACATAATAGGATCTTGCAATCATTACAGTAAAGGTATGTTTAAGTAGAACAGTAGCACCTTTGTTAACCACATAGAAGCCAGTGCAACTGAACGCACCGCCATCTTACTGGAAGATGCTGCTGTCGTGGAAGATGCTATGCTTCTTGCTACTGTTTTTAAATTAGTGTTGCAGGTGTGGCATGGAATTGGGAAGGTATTGGTAAATTACGGTAACAATGTAGATGTATGACTTTTACCAGCAAACCTTTTGAGATTTGTTGCTGATAGTCCAAGTATTTGTCAGTTTTCTTGCGTTTAAGCCAAGCATTTGGAAAAAATAAATAAAACAGTGCATATTGTTTGAAGTGAGTGAAATATGTGAGCCAAAGCCAATTCTTGGCAATATATTTGCAAGAGATTTGGGATAATGGTCTGAAATTACTTTCTAGCTATGTCCAGCGTGACCATTCACATTTACTTTAAAGCAACATTGACAAAATGTGAGGTATTGTTTATAGAATGTCATTTTAGAGAGGGGCATGCCATACACATAACTGGCATGAGTAAAATGATCAAAAACTGCTTGGCTGGTGAAATGAGGGGCTGAGATATCAACAAATCTGATGTTTCCTTATTTAATCAAGTTGTATGACTTTGTCATTTAATAACTTCAATCACACGTTTGGTTTTTTAAAATTTAAAATCTTCCCTGGAGAGTTGATTAAAGCTGCAGTTGGTATTTGGCAAGAATGTACATTTACCATGGGCTGCAAGTCATTTCTCAGTTTGTTGCCAAGATTTGGCCTGGATTTGAGGCAGATAAATCAAGTTGTCTCAGCTTGGCTTCCACTTCCATGCAAAATCCTGTGCTTCTGGCTGCAGGGCCGGGGGGCGTGAGCTTCATTCTTGTGGTTGTGGCCACTAATGTAGACTTCTTTTTCACAGACTGCTGAAAGGCTGTGGAGGGCACGAGTCCTGCTAGCTCATACATTCCCAAAACAGAAATGCATCTCTCACATCCAGCCGGCTAACTGTGAGGTAAGTAAGTGTATTGCTTTTTTTTTCAGTTTTAAACTACTGATTACACTGAACAGGAAACATTTTAAAACTGCTACGGTATGGTCTATAAATCCTGAGAGTATGTTCGTCTGTAAACAGTTAGCTAAGCTTGGCAATCCTTTCTGCTTTTGGGGGAAAAAATGAAAATTGCTTAATGGAACAGGTCTGAAGCATTTCTGTTTTTTGCATTGTGATGTCATGCTGTATTGCAGTGAACTTTGTGGCAATGAGCAGCGTTGTTTGTCCTATTCTGTTAAAATGCAGAAGATCTTATTCATCTGTTTCACTGTTGGTCTTTAAAAAAAGATTTCAGTGAGTGTACTGCAGCAAAGAACTTTCAGTACATTTCATTTACTGGCCAACAAGAACCTAAATTTGTATTAAACTCCTAATTGGCAAGGCACTTCTATGAAACTCATCAAAATGGTATGATTTTGGCTTTTCAGAATGTCAACAATTACAGTGCTGCAGCTTTTTATGTCTGATAAATATAATGATGACATTGCAGTGCTTTAATTCTAACCCTTCTCTTCAAATTCAAGTGGAAATAGTAATTTTAAAAACAATTATTAATGCTTCAATAATAAGCATAATCACTCTAATTCTAGTCCATTGAAATAGTTCTTAAACTCACTTTTAAAAGTAAATGTTGGCTTCCTCTATGGTGTTTGGATTGTGAAAATATACTGCATGTTCTTCTGACACTTATTGATTGGTAAACAGCTCTTGTTTATTGAGCCAATAGCAGAATGTACTTTAGTTTTGTACAGTTTAAACTGCCTGAACTGACTTCATTAAGTTGAATGATCTTGATTGAAACAGGTAACAGATTTTATTTATATATATATACACACACACACACACATACACAAACACAAACGTTTGTATATTTATGTCCATCTTTGTGGATGTGTGAAGTGCTGGATTTGCCAGGCCAGGCCAAGCCAGGTTTTTAGGGCATTAACTGAATAAGGTTTTTTTTTCCAATTCTAATCCTGGATAAAAATCTTGGAATGCAGACTATACCTGGAGCTATCATTGCACCTCTTTCAGAATCGAAATGTCTGAGTCTGTCATGTGCAATTATTGTCTCCCTACCAGCCTTTATTATTCACTAAATCCTACATTAATAAGCATTGACATTTTATGACACTTAGTGTTTATTTTTAAATCTGCTACATGAAATACAGGGGTTCATCTTAACATGGAAAATGAATTTTAAAAAATAAACTTTGTATTCTTCTGTTGACATTTTTCAAGAGGGTCTGGTAAAGCCCAGTAGATTAAGAACATAGTTCTCCTCCAATATGTTATTGTTATCACTGCTAGAAATGTACATATTCACTCAATGTGATGCATTATAACTATAGTTTAAAACTGTGCTCTTCATAATGAAGATTCTGATTTCAAATTTATGTCCATTTTGAATCTGTCGCAGAGAATGAGTGGTAATCCATTTGGTGTGAAGAATTTTATTTATCCCAGTGATCAGCACATTAACTGCATTAAACTTAACTATAGATAGTGCAGACCATGATTTGTAGAGAAGGTCTTGTGCAAAACAAATGAAATTTACCCTTGTCATGCATTCCACATTGTTCAGTGTTCAGAGAAAATGATGAAAGAGAGGGTTCAAAATGAAAGTTAAGGGTATTATCATACTAAAATGCAAATGTTTGCTAACAACAATTTTGACTATAAATGACTAGATGACGACTTTAACTTTTAAGCTACATATTCATAAATATCAGGAACCAATGTAATTTATATTTCAGATAAGCTTGCTCTTCCTGGTAACTTCAGTTAATTGTGCAACTCATATGGTTGTTTAAGCAAGCACATGTTCAGCCAGTGATGTTAAAAAGATTATCATCAAGGAATCTCTGGGTGAAAGGGAATTATCCAGCCAAACAAGGAGATGGGAGACAGTTTCCATCAACTCAGATCTGAGAGGTTTGTAATTACAGTAAGCAGCTGCTGTTAGTCCCAATGAAAGGCCTGTATTTTCCAGATGCTTTGAGACCCACTCCTCAGTGCAAACTGACTGCATTGTTTGCTGTGGCCTGTCCCTACAGACAGCCTCACCAACCTGAGCTGTGGGCAATTTCTTATCGGTAGAATGTCAGTGAAAGGTGGGGATGTGTGTCTGGTTCCCAGAACAACAGTGACCAATGAGAGTTGTGCACCTATGAGGACCAAGAGCTCTATAACAAATCATGTGGGATATTATCCATCCTAAGTTAACCTCTGATGCATAGATTTTCTCATGCAGATTGTGCAATAAATAATGAGTATGGTATTGCTTTTCTCAGATTAATTTTATGGAGCATATGTTTCCCCTCTAGTCTCTAGTTTATTTCTGCAGTTTGCTTGTTCTTTTATCTGTCTTGGACAGTTTCCATAATGCTAACATCCTCTTCAGAATATATCTACAGTGATTATTTGTTCCTCCTGACTGTCTAGTTTATGCAAAGCTTCTTTTGCCTCTGTACTCTATAGTGTGCTGATATTCAGCACTGGGCAAATTTGAAAGGCAAACATTTTCAGCCATAGATTAACCTTCTGTTGTTCACTATATGAAAAGATGGTGGATGAACATTCAGTTTTCAGGAAGAATTGGAACAGAATTTGAAAGATAAAATGATTTGCTGAGGGTAAAGAGTTTGATAAAGGATCAGAATGAATCACTGTTGCAAGTAGTAAAGCTGAGCCTCTATCACGCTGTAACAATATTGTAAAAGTTAAGCTACAATGCAAGTTATTTTAGTAATTATTGAAGCAAGAGTTCCCTCTCCTAGTACGAAGTTGAGATATTTTCAACCAATCACCTCACAGGAAGAATTATGGCGTACACTTGCAAAGGTTATCATGTCAAAATATGGTCAAAGCGAAAAACTTCAGAGAGTTGTGGACATAGTTCAGAACATAACAGAAACCAATCCATTGACATAGTCTATATTTATTGCTGCCAACATATCAAATACCACACCCCCTTACCCACCCTGGACATTCTCTCTTCTCCCCCATCCCATCAGGCAAAAGATGCAAAAGCCTCAGTGTACGTATCAGCAAGCTCGAGGGCACCTTCTGTCACACTATTTTAAGACTATTCAACGATCCCTAGCAAGATAAAATGGTTTCTTGACCTCTTAATTTACCTCATTATAATCTTGCATTTGATTCTTTGCTTGCACTGTAATTTGTTAGACTTTATTCTGCATTCTGTTATTGTTTTCCTTTGGACTGTCCGATGCACTGATGCGATGAAATGATCTGTATGGATCACGTGCAGAATGGTTTTTCACAGTAGCTCAGTACATGTGGCTGTCAACCAATTTACCAACTTTAATTGGTGTGTGACCATAACACATTTGTAATAAGAACACTTTTTAGCAAAAAGTGCTAATCTTACTGTACCCTCAAAGTGGATCTCCCACCTGGTGAACTGCCTCTCTCACTTACCACCTCTGATGTTTGCGCCGCTCTGAGCAGGGTGAATGTACGGAAGGCAGCTGGTCCGGATGGAATACCTGGCCGTGTGCTCAGAGTCTGTGCAGGGCAGTTGGCTGGTGTCTTCACGGACATTCTTAATCTGTCCCTGGCCCAGGTAGTTGTCCCCACAAGCTTCAAGATCACCACCATTGTGCCAGTGCCGAAGCATTTTGCTGCCACGGGCCTGAATGACTTCCGTTCAGTTGTACTCACCCCCATCATTGCAAAGTGCTTTGAGAGACTAGTTCTATCACATCTGAAATCCTGTCTGCCCACTACCCTGGACCCCATCAATTTGCCTATCACACCAACAGGTTAACAGAGGACGCCATCTCCACAGCACTTCACTCTGCCCTGACCCACCTGGACAGCCCCAACTCTTACGTCAGAATGCTGTTCATTGACTTTAGTTTGGCATTCAATACTGTGATCCCCTCCTAGCTGATCACCAAACTTTGCCAGCTTGGTATCAGCTCATCCCTCTGCAATTGGACCTTCGACTTTCTAACAGACCCTAATCTGTTAAGTTAGACAACCTCTCTTCCTCCATTCTCAATAGAGGTGTGCCTCAAGGCTGTGTGCTGAGCCCTCTTCTGTACTCCCTTTTCACCTATGACTGCGTTCCTGTACATGGTTCTAACTTCATAATCAAATTCTCAGACGACACCACAGTAGTTGGCCTGATCAGAGGGGATGACGAGACGGCCTACAGGGATGAGGTCCAGCACCTGTCCGCATGGTGTGCCGACAACAACCTGGCCCTTTACACCCAGAAGATCAAGGAGATCATTGTGGACTTCAGGCATGCTAGGAGCCACACGCACGTCCCCATCTACATCAATGGAGCTGTAGTAGAGCTGTAACAAGCTTCAAATTCCTTAGTGTCCACATTTCCGAGGATCTCACCTGGTCCCTGAACTCCTCTACCCTGGCCAAAAAGGTGCAACAGCGGCTTTATTTCCTGCGGAGCATCAAGAAAGCTCACCTCTGTCCCAGGATACTGACGGACTTTTACCGCTGTACCATTGAGAGCATACTCACCAACTGCATTTCAGTGTGGTATGGCAATTGTCCCGTATCGGACCGCAAAGCACTCCAGCGTGTGGTGAAAACTGCCCAGTGGATTATCAGCACCCAGTTGCCCACCATTGAGAGCATCTACCATAAACGCTGCCTGGGCAGGACGAAAAGCATTATCAACGATGCATCTCACCCTAACCATGGACTTTTTACTCTCCTCCCATCCGGCAGGCACTACAGGAGCCTCCGCTCCTGCACCAGCAGGCACAAGAAGAGCTTCTTCCCTGAGGCTGTAACCCTGCTGAACCTCACATCACAGCGCAAAGCAGTATTGCACCCATATTGTACTGTCTCAGTACTTTTATATTTGTGTGCTGTAGCACTTACTTTTTATTCGCAGTTATTTTGTAAATAACACTATTCTTTGCATTTCTGGTCAGATGCTAACTGCATTTCATTGGCTTTGCATCTGTGCTCAGCACAATGACAATAAAGTTGAATCTAATCTAATCTAATCTAATAATCATTGAAAGTAGTAGAATTTACATTAGAGTAATATAATTAGAGGCTGTGGTTGAATTCTCTATCAGAATGGTCAGATATTCTCTTACTTATGGGATCCTCAGAAAGTAATTGGTATAACTTCTACGTAGTCATTTAAGCAAGATTGGTATCAAAGATTTTGGGCCCAATTAGGAGAAAGCTGTTGATGGTAGAGCTTCAAGCCTTGCTCTGCAAACCATGTAAAAACATTTCTCTGTCGCCTTTCTTTGGATTTTCATAATCTTTCTCATTTCTACTGTATAACTTTCTTTTAAAAACGTTTGATCTCTTTGCTTGTTCTATTCCACATCTTCCATCTTCATCGCCCTAACTGGTTTCAAGCTTTGTTTCAATGGCACTTCAGTAATAGAAGGTAAGAATATCAGAATGAGAGGATGGGCTGCTAGTGTAAACCCTGTTGGTAGAGGTATTCAAGATTGAGGGGTATGGATAGGAAGAATACACTCAATACATTCTCAAACAAAACGAGGAACTGACTATCTCAAGTGAGAATTCAATAAAGTTCACAAGTTCTGTTGGGGTTACCTGTTTCTTTGTTTCTTCAAGTTGGTCTCTATTCTTTCTGCAGTATTTCATTTCTGTGATATTCCTATAGTGACTTTTCTCTTTTCAACATCTGTATCAAACATAAGATTTGTTTAATTCACAATTTGGGCTGTTGGCATTACTGAATTGTCCATTCATACAGTTGAAGTCGGAAGTTTACATACACTTAAGTTGAAGTTATTAAAACTCATCGTTTAACCACTCCACAGATTTCATAATAGCAAACTATAGTTTTGGCAAGATGTTGAGGACATCTACTTTGTGAATGACACAAGTCATTTTTCCAACAATTGTTTACAGACAGATTATTTCACTTTTAATTGACGCCACCACAATTCCAGTGGTCAGAATTTTACAAACAAAATCAAAAGAAATCAGCCAAGACCTCAGAAAAAAAATTGTGGACCTCCACAAGTCTGGTTCATCCTTGGGATCAATTTCCAAACACCTGAAGGTACCACGTTCATCTGTACAAACAATAGTACGCAAGTATAAACACCATGGGACCACACAGCTGTCATACTGCTCAGGAAGGAGATGCATTCTGTCTCCTACAGATGAACGTACTTGGCGTGAAAAATGCAAATCAATCCCAGAACAACAGCAAAGGACCTTATGAAGATGCTGGAGGAAACAGGTAGACAAGTATCTATATCCACAGTAAAACAAGTCCTATATCGACATAACCTGAAAGGCTACTCAGCAAGGAAGAAGCCACTGCTCCAAAATCACCATAAAAAAGCCAGACTACAGTTTGCAAGTGCACATGGGGACAAAGATCTTACTTTTTGGAGAAATATCCTCTGGTCTGATGAAACAAAAATTGAACGTTTTGGTCATAATGACCATCGTTATGTTTGGAGGAAAAAGGGGGAGGCTTGCAAGCCAAAGAACACCATCCCAACCGTCAAGCATGGGGGTGGCAGCATCATGTTGTGGGGGTGCTTTGCTGCAGGAGGGACTGGTACACTTCACGAGATAGATGGCGTCATGAGGAAGGAAAATTATGTGGATATATTGAAGCAACATCTCAAGACATCAGCCAGGAAGTTAAAGCTTGGTCGCAAATGGGTCTTCCAAATGGACAATGACCCCAAGCATACCTCCAAAGTTGTGGCAAAATTTCTTAAGGACAACAAAATCAAAGTATTGGAGTGGCCATCACAAAGCCTTCCGATAGAAGATTTGTGATAGAACTGAAAAAGCGTGTGCGAGCAAGGAGGCCTACAAACCTGATTCAGTTACACCAGTTCTGTCTGGAGGAATGGAACTAAATTCCAGCAATTTACTGTGAGAAGCTTGTGGAAGGCTACCTAAAACATTTGACCCAAGTTAAACAATTTAAAGGCAATGCTACCAAATACTAACAAAGTGTATGTAAATTTCTAACCCACTGGGAATGTGATGAAAGAAATAAAAGTTGAAATAAATCATTCTGAAAGCGAAAACAGGGTACTAATGTAGGTCTTTCATAACAGTGAGGTTTCGTAAAGCGAACCTTCGAAAAGTGGGGGACACCTGTATAGGCACAATTGCTGTATGAATTTTATATAAAGGGGTCTGTGTTGCAAAGATTTTGGGGCACTGGAATATCCAAGTTGTAGAAGTCTACTGATCAAATGCTGATTTCTGGGGCTAGTATCGATGACATCACTGAAATGATGGGTCAAAGGGCCTGTTTCTGTGCAGATCTCTCAATGACACATCATGACCTCACAGGTCCTTTATTTACCTGCAGTCTCCCTCCCACATTAATTATCTCACTCCCCTTGCCACTGGTACGGCACAGTGGAGAAGCAGTTAGTGTGACGCTCCACAGGGCCAGTGATCACCGATCGGGGTGCAGTTCCACTGCTCTCTGTAAGGAGTTTGTATGTTCTCCCCAAGACACCATCGAGTTCCTCCAAATTCAATTGAAAGCTTCCAATCGCCCCCTTCCTCGTATCGATTGTGCAGAGGAGATTCACCAGGATGCTGCCTGGACTAGTTTAACCCATCCTCATGTAGTCTTATGAGGACAGGATAAGCACACGAGGGTTTTTCTCTTTGGAGTGAAGGAGGGTGAGAGGGGACCTGAGAGAGGTGTACAAGGTGATGACAAACATAGATCGAGTGGATAGCCAGAGAGATTTTCCCAGGGTGGTAATGGCAAATAGCAGGGAGTGTACACAGAGAGTGGTGTGTGTGGGGAACCACCCCAGGGGTGGTGGTAGAGGCAGATATATTAGGAACATTGAGGAAATAGCTGTACAGAGCACATGAATGATAGAAAAAGGGAGTGCTCTACCTGGGGAAAGGGTTACATTGATCTTCGAACAGGTTAAAAGTTTGACACCATACTATGGGCTGAAGGGCCTGTGTTGTTCTCTTGTGTTCTATCCCTCTCATTGTAATACCTTCCCGTCTCCTACCCATTAACACCCTTCCTCTGTCCTCCACTGCCCTCCCCTACCTTCCTAACTCCTGACTACTTACCCCTGCCTCACCAGATCCTCACTCTCCACTTGTCTGTTTTGAGTTAGATATGGCCCTTGTGGCTACGGGGATCAGGGGGTATGGAGGGAAGGCTGGGGCGGGGTTCTGAGTTGGATGATCAGCCATGATCATAATAAATGGCGGTGCAGGCTCGAAGGGCTGAATGGCCTATTCCTGCACCTATTTTCTATGTTTCTATGTTTCTATTCTCTCTACTATTATTCTGGCATTTCACATTCTTAAAATAAAGTTGTGATCCTAACTGACCTAAAACAGTGAATGTTTTCTGGGGTTAAACGTCAGGCATTGTGAAAAACTGAGTTTAAATGTATTTGGCTAAGGTGTACGTAAACTTCTGTCTTCAACTGTAGCTATCCATGAGAAGATAGCGATGTATCCAGATTTTGAACTGCTGTCATCCTTCTGATTGTATTTCCATAATTGGAATTGCTTTATTATTGTCATATATACTGAGGTATAGTGAAAAACTTGTCTTGCATACTGTTCACATAGATCAAACCATTAGACAATGCATTGAGATAGCACAGCGTCAGACAAGAACAGAATGTAGAATAAAACAATAGTTACAGAGAAAGTGCAGTGCAGGTAGACAGTAGGTGCAGAATCATAACAAGATAGATTGCAGGTTAAAAGTCCATCTTCTCATACTAGGGAACTGTTAAGTAGTCTTAACAATGGGTTAGAAGCTGTCTTTGAGCATGGTGATACGACCCTTCAGGCTTTTGTATCGTCTGCCCAATAGAAGAGGGCAGGCAAGACAATCTCCGGGGCTGATGGGGTATTTTGACTATGTTGCAGTTTTTCAAAAACCCTTTAGTATTTATTGTGATTTTGAATTTCCAGTTCTGTATGTTTAATGTAAATATAATCAATAGTCAATAAAATACAATTATTTAAATAAAAATAAGTTTTAATAGTGAAAGTTTGTGGTTTTAATTTAAATATAATCAATAGTCAATAAAATACAATTATTTAAATAAAAATAAGTTTTAATAGTGAAAGTTTGTGGTCAGTAAAGACAGAAAGATAAGTAGCCACAAGTTTAACTCTTCCAGGACTCAGATAGATTGAAAGCAGAACCAAGTGCCAAATCTCCGCAACTTTGTCAGTGTGACCCTCAAGTGATTTGAGCTCATGGGCCTTGTATGCCCATTCATTTTCAGTGCTAATATTTGAAAACCATTCAATTTCCCCACTTGAAACTATCAGAAAATTTCAAGTGGAAGAAGAATCTGGACAAATTAAATATTGTTAGCTGAAACCAAAAGAACTTCCCACTGAAAGGAGGAATTTTTAGTAGTTCAGGATGGAAACAAGGCAGACAGCAACGGAAACCTATCATTTCCATGTGGGATCAAATGAAGAACTCTTGAATCACAAGTTAAAGCAATAGTCTAATTGTGGTATTGTCATTAGAATGTGAAATATCCATGCAAACAAAAACTTGGTTTCTGAAGGATAAACATCCTTTCTACTTTTCATGAAAAGCAGGTTAAAATTGAAAATGAAGGAGAGCGAAATGTGGATATACCTGTATTTGGATCTCCCGATACCATTTTATGGCAGCCGTCTAACAACAAAAATCTGAAAACGTAGAAACAATGGTGCATTTGTCAAATATCGGGATTTGTACTCTGCGTGAATTGAATGCTGCCACATCCTTGAGCTCATGATTTTCAAATTGGAGCAGTTACAGGTGATAACTTGGGGAAAAAAGTATAATTTTGGTCAGTTTAGCAGTCCAAATTTCAAAGTAGTGCTTTTTGTTGAATGCTGTTACTTCACCAAACATCACTCTCAGTGTAATTTGAACCCTGTCTTCAAAACAGAGTTCATGATCACGATCACACCCTACTCTTCTTTGTGGTTCTTTACTTCAGCAAGTGCAAAGCTGAACGTCTTTCAGTTGTGTTGCAAGTATTGCATCTGGCCACTTCATTGCAAAATCGAGGAAAGGTAAAATCATCCAGGGGTTTTTCTTCGGATGTTGATCCTTATTGCGAGACTGGTGAGGAATGGCATGGCAAAATTGCATAAGCTATGCTTTTAGAAACTTCTTTTAGCATTAATTCTTTGCCTAGGCATTTGACGAGATCTTTAGTCACTACAGAGTACCCAGTGATCTATAGTTTCCCCTCAATTGCTTACTATTTGGTTTCCAAGTTTGCCAGTGATGCAAAGATAGGTGGAAGGGCCTATTGTGATAAAGACATTGTAATTCTACAGAAGGGGTATGCATAGAATGACTGATTGATAAACCTGGAAAATGGAGCTCCATGTTGGGAAGTTTGAAGTCGTGTACCAGTAGGAGGAATCAAAAGGCTGATTATTCTCTAAATGGAGAAATATCCTATGAGTGAAATGCAGATAGATCTTGGTGTTAAGTACCATGAATTTAAAAAAAGTAGCTGGCACACTAAGGCATATGGCATTTTGGCCTTTATTGTGAAGCTGTTTCATCTGTAAAAGTTATTGGTGAGGTTTCACCTAGGGTTCTGTGCAGTTTTGCTCCCCTTGCCTAAACAAAGGATACAGTAGCATTGTAGGGAGTGCCATTCACCAGGCTGCATAGGATGAGTGGGTTTTCCTATTAGGAGAGTCTAGACAGTTTAGGTTTGTATTTCAGAATGGATTTAATACCACTGCAACCCACATAAAAGATGCTGGTGAACACAGCAGGCCAGGCAGCATCTCTAGGAAGAGGTACAGTCGACGTTTCGGGCCGAGACCCTTCGTCAGGACTAACTGAAAGAAGAGCTAGTAAGAGATTTGAAAGTAGGAGGGGGAGGGGGAGATCCGAAATGATAGGAGAAGACAGGAGGGGGAGGGATGGAGCCAAGAGCTGGACAGGTGATTGGCAAAAGGGATATGCTCCTGTCCCATGATCCTCTCATATCGCTTTTGCCAATCAACTGTCCAGCTCTTGGCTCCATCCCTCCCCCTCCTGTCTTCTCCTATCATTTTGGATCTCCCCCTCCCCCTCCCACTTTCAAATCTCTTACTGGCTCTTCTTTCAGTTAGTCCTGACGAAGGGTCTCGGCCCAAAAGGTCGACTGTACCTCTTCCTAGAGATGCTGCCTGGCCTGCTGTGTTCACCAGCAACTTTTATGTGTGTTGCTTGAAATTCCAGCATCTGCAGATTTCCTCGTGTTTGCGTTAATATCACTGCCTTGTGATGAGAAAATTGTTGTTTTGCATCAGTACAGTGCAAAGAAAAAAATACTATAACTAGTAGAAAAACAAAGGAATAATGAGGTAGTGTTCATGGCCTGTATTGATGGCAGAGGGGTTGCAGCTTTTCCTGAATCAATGAGTGTGTGTCTTCACTGATGATAGTAACAAGAAGAGGATATGTTCCAGATGGTGAGTGTCCATATTGATAGATGCCACCTCTTGAAAGTATCCTTGATGGTGCTCATGATGACCCTACAACCCTCTGCAACCTCTTGCAATGTTGTGCATTGGAGGCTTCATACAAGGCTTTGATGCAACTAGTCAGAGAGTTCTCCACCATACACCTGTAGAAATTTGCAGAAGTATTTGGTGACATACTGCTGGTGTGCTGCCTTCATGAGTGCATCAATGTGTTGGACCCAGGACTGATGACACCCAGGAACTTGAAACTGCTCACCCTATCCACCACTGACCCCTCAATGTGGACTGATGCATATTCTACTGACTTCTTCTCCCATAAAGTTGTGACTGGTGAAGCATCTGGGCAACAGTTGTTGTATGCGCAGTCTCTCCATCTCATCCACTGAAGCTTGTAACTCCTCCAGAGTCGTCCTTGGTGGCCTCCCTCACCAGTCCCCTTCTTGTACTGTCACTCAGTTTTTGAGGACAGCCTGCTCTATGCAGATTTACAGCTCTGCCATATTCTTTCCATTTCTTGATGATTGACTTAACTACTTCAAGGGATATTCAGTGACTTGGAAGTTTTCTTGTATCCATCTCCTGACTTGTACTTTTCAATAACTTTTCTGTGGGTTTGCTTGGAATGTTCTTTTGTCTTCATGGTGTGGTTTTTGCCAGGATACTGACTCACCAGCAGTTGGACCATCCAGATACAGGTGTGTTTTTGTTACAATCAATTGAAACACCTTGACTGCACATGAATCTCCAAAAGCAGCTTTCCATTTAACTAATTATGTGACTTCTACAGCCATTTGGCTGCACCAGCGACTATTTGGTGTGTCACAGTAAAGGGGTGTGAATACTTGTGCAATAAATTATTTTCTGTTTTATACTTGTAATTAATTTGCATCACTTTGTAGAGATCGGTTTTCACTTCGACACGTCTTTTTCTGTTGATCAGTGTCAAAAAAACCACATTCAATCCACTGTGATTCAATGTTGTAAAACAAGATAACATGAAGACTTCCAAAGGGACTGAATACTTTTTATAGGCACTGTATCTCACTCCTGTACACCACCCCTTTGCCATCTAAGATTTTTGCCAACAACAGTGCTGTCACCTGTAAATTTATAGATGGCTTTTGAGCTATACTTGTCAAAACAGTAATGAGCGTAGAGAAAGCAGAGCAGTGGGCTAAGTACACATTTTTAAGTTGTGCCTGTGTTGATTCTCAGTGAGGAAGAAATAGTATCACCGATCTGTACTGACCGTGGTCTCCCAATTAGGAAGTCGAGAATCCATTGCAACGTTTGGAAGCTTGGGTAATGATTGTATTGAATGCCAAGCTGTAATTGGTAAACAGCAACTTGACATGTGTTTTGCTGCTGCCCAGCAGCTCCAATGCAGATAGGAGAGCCAGTGAGATTGCATTTGCTGTAGGCCTGTTGTGGTGGGAGGTAAATTGTAGTAGGTCCAAGTCTGCTCAACAGGAGAAAAATCAACCCATTAGCACTCTCTTGAAGGACTTCATTATAGTAGATGTGAGTACTACCAGTTGATAGTTGAGGCAGAACACCTTGCTGTTTTTGGGTACTGGTATGATTGCTGATCATTTTGAAGCAAGTGAGAATTCCCACACTGCAGTATGAGAGTTTGAAGATGTCTTTGTACTCTCCAGGTTGCTCTTTACAGGGTTTCAGTACCCAGTCAAGTATACTGCTGGGGTTTGTTGCCTTGTGAATGTTTACTCTCTTGAGGGATATTCCAACATCGGTCTCCATGTCAGATCACTGGGCCTCTGGAATCTGTGGGGATTCATAGTGTTATTTTCTCTTTCAAAGCATGCTTGAGGTGTTGGTCTCACTGGGGAGTGAAGCATCGTTGTCATTTACACTGTTAGGTTTCACTTTTTTAAAGTGTTCAAATCTCTTACTAGCTCTTCTTTCAGTTAGTCCTGACGAAGGGTCTCGGCGCGAAATGTCGACTGTACCTCTTCCTAGAGATGCTGCCTGGCCCGCTGCGTTCACCAGCAACTTTGATATGTGTTGCTTGAATTTCCAGCATCTGCAGAATTCCTCGTGTTTGCGTTTTTAGAAAGGAGTTGAGGCCAGTTTAAATCAGCCAGTATCACATGGAATGGCAGTGTATCTTCAACGGCCTTGAAGTCTACTCCTACTCCTATTTTCTTGTCTGCTTGTATACACAAGGTGGCACAGTACTCCAACTAGTAGTTCAATCCTTATCTTAGGAGTGATCCTTATCCTAGGAGTTGAGGATGCCATCGTCTACCTGCTGAACCGTGTCTACGCCCACCTGGACAAGCCAGCGAGCGCAGTGAGGGTCATGTTTTTTGACTTCTCCAGTGTGTTCAACACCACCCGCCCTGCTCTGCTGGGGGAGAAGCTGACAGCGATGCAGGTGGATGCTCCCCTGGTGTCATGGATTCTTGATTACCTGACTGGCAGACCACAGTACGTGTGCTTGCAACACTGTGTGTCCGACAGAGTGATCAGCAGCACTGGGGCTCCACAGGGGACTGTCTTGTCTCCCTTTCTCTTCACCATTTACACCTCGGACTTCAACTACTGCACAGAGTCTTGTCATCTTCAGAAGTTTTCGGATGACTCTGCCATAGTTGGATGCATCAGCAAAGGAGATGAAGTTGAGTACAGGGCTACTGTAGGAAACTTTGTCACATAGTGTTAGCAGAATTATCTGCAGCTTAATGTGAAAAAGACTAAGGAGCTGGTGGTAGACCTGAGGAGAGCTAAGGTACCAGTGACCCCTGTTTCCATCCAGGGAGTCAGTGTGGACATGGTGGAGGATTACACATACCTGGGGCTACGAATTGACAATAAACTGGACTGGTCAAAGAACACTGAGGCTGTCTACAAGAAGGGTCAGAGCCGTCTCTACTTCCTGAGGAGACTGAGGTCCTTTAACATCTGCCGGACGATGCTGAGGATGTTCTACGAGTCTGTGGTGGCCAGTGCTATCATGTTTGCTGTTGTGTGCTAGGGCAGCAGGCTGAGGGTAGCAGACACCAACAGAATCAACAAACTCATCCGTAAGGCCAGTGATGTTGTGGGAATGGAACTGGACTCTCTCACGGTGGTGTCTGAAAAGAGGATGCTGTCTAAGTTGCATGCCGTCTTGGTCAATGTCTCCCATCCACTACATAATGTACTGGGTGGGCACAGGAGTACATTCAGCCAGAGACTCATTCCTCCAAGATGCAGCACTGAGCGTCATAGGAAGTCATTCCTGCCTGTGGCCATCAAACTTTACAACTCCTCCCTTGGAGGGTCAGACACCCTGAGCCAATAGGCTGGTCCTGGACTTATTTCCTGGCATAATTTACATATTACTATTTAACTATTTATGATTCTATTACTATTTATTATTTATGGTGCAACTGTAACGAAAACCAATTTCCCCCGGGATCAATAAAGTATGACTATGACTATGACTATTTTAGGTGCTGTTTGGAATTTGCATATTCTCCCTAAAGGCATGGGGTTTCTTTGGGTGATTTGGTTTCCTTCTATATTCCAAAGATGTGTCAGTTGGTGGAGTTATTGACCACTATGAATTATTCCTAGTGTGCTGATGCATCATGCATTCTGGAGGAGTTAATGAGAATGTGAAGAGAACTGTAAATATAAAGGGATGAATGTAGGATTGGTGAATATGAGTGGTCGGTGGTTGATACAATCTCAGTAGGCTGAAAGGCCTATTATTTGCTATTTCTAATTCAACGACTCTGAGATGTTCCAACTCTATCACAAAGGAATGCTTTTGGTGACTATCTGTTACGTTTCTACTCTCTACTCCTAGTGACAGATGTCAAAGCAGTCAGCTCAGCTGTTTATTGCAGATGACTAAATATAAATGGCTGAGTATTTGAATCGTAGGACAACTCTCCAACGTAAGCCTATTGCATGAAATTAAATTTGCTCCTTCCTTCAAAAGTTTATGAAGTATGAGACACCAAAAATAAAGATTAATTGTGACTGATTAATTGTGAAAGTATGAAAGAATGGTTTACACAAAGTTGCTTGTTTACTTAATTTTCCATATTGCGTAGCTGAAAATAATTATTTTTCATGGCATCTCAAATAATTATTTTAGTTAATTGCATTCAGATTGTATCAACTTCATATTTCACTTTAATCTGGATGATTGATTGAAAGTAAAGTTCATATTTAATTGAAGTTATTTAATGAATTGTATCTTGGAAATGCTTCCATGCATGCATCACTTGAAAGTGTAACTTTTTCCTCAAAGTGACTAATGCTACTTCCCAGTCCAAAGAACTCTAACATTAAGAGGGACAGATAATCAGGCACTTGGAACCCTATAGATCCTTCCATGTCACATGCAATCTTCATTTAAAAATACTTTGCTGGTCCTTCTTTATTTATGAAATTCCTAACACAACAGCTCTGTGACATATTTTCATCAGAAGGATGACAGTGAAGGAATGGTTCCCCTCATCTTGTCAAGATGATTATGCATGAGCAATAACTGCTGGTCTTGCTAGTGATATCTGTATCCTAAAAAAAAGGATAATTTTATTTTTAATTAATTTATAATAAAAACTACAGTGCCTGTAAAGTATCCCCCCTCCCCCCGGGACATTTTCATGTTTTATCGTTTTACAACAATGAATCACAGTGGATTTAATTTAGCTTTTTTGACATTGATCAACAGAAAAAGAGTCTTTCATGTCAAAGTGAAAACAGATCTCTACAAAGTGATATAAGTTAATTACAAATATCAAACACAAAATAATTCTTTGCATAAGTAGTCATCCCCTTCAAGTCAGTATTTAGTAGATGCACCTTTGGCAGCAATTACAGCCTTGAGCCTGTGTGGATAGGTCTCTATCAGCTTTGCAAATCTGGACACCACAATTTTTCTGGATTCATCTTTACAAAACTGCTTAAGCTCTATCAGATTGCATGGGGATTGTGAATGAACAGCCCTTTTCAAGTCCAGCCACAAATTCTCAATTGGATTGAGGTCTGGACTCTGACTTGGCCACTCCAGGACATTAATGTTGTTTTTAAGCCATTCCTGTGTAGCTTTGGCTTTATGCTTGGGGTCATTGTCTTGCTAGAAAAACAAATCCTCTCCAAAATCGCAGTTCTCTTGCAAACTACATCAGGTTTTATTCTAGGATTTCCCTTTATTTTGCTGCATTCATTTTACCCTCTTCCCTCACAAGCTTTCCATGGCCTACTGCAGTGATGCATCCCCACAGCATAATGCAACCACCACCATGGTTCACGGGAGGGATGGTATGTTTTTGATCATGTGCATAGCATTTAGTCTGATAGCTAAAATTTGGTTTCACCAGGCAATAGCACCTCCTTCCATCTGACTTCAGAGACTCCCGCATGCTTCTGTCAAACTCTAGCCGAGATTTCATTTGAGATTTTTCAACAGTGGCTTTCTCTTTGCCACTCTCCCATAAAGCAGCGACTGGTGAAGCACCCAGGCAAAAGTTGTTATATGCACAGTCTCTCCCATCTCAGCCACTCAAGCTTGTAACTCCTCCAGAGTTGTCATAGCTCTCTTGCTGGACTCCCTCATTAGTCCCCTTCTTGCACAGTCACTTAGTTTTTGAGGGCAGCCTACTCTAGGCCTATTTACAGCTCTGCCATATTCTTTCCATTAATGACTGACTTAACTGTACTCTAGGGGATATTAAGTGACCTGAAAATTTTCTTATATCCGTCTCTTGACTTGGACTTTTCAATAATCTTTTCCTGGACTTGCTTGGAGTACTCTTTTGCCGTCATGGTGTAGTTTTTGCCAGGATACTGACACACCAGCAGTTGGACCCTCCATATACAGGTGTATTTTTACTTCAGTTAATTGAAACACCTTGACTGCACATGGGTCTCCAAAAACAGATCTCTGTTTAACTAATTATGTGACTGCTAAAATCAATTGGCTGTACGAGTGATGATTTGGTGTGTCGTATTAAAGGTGGTGGGAAAGATGAATGCTTAAGCAACCAATTATTTTGTGTTTTTGTATGTAATTAACTTAGATCAGTTTGTAGAATTCTGTTTTCACTTTGACACGAAAGAGTTTTTTTCTGTTAATCTGTTAAATCCACTGTGATTCAATGTTGTAAAACAATAAAACGTGAAAAGGGGGGGTGAATATTTTTTACTGGCACTGTAGATCTACTTCCTAGAACTTCTGTCATGTAACCTGTGTAAATTTTCTGAAAATGATCTATGTAAAATCATCTTCATCCAAAAAAAAAATCGCTTACTGGAAAGAATGTTCTATATAAATGATCACTTTCCAGTTTTTAATTCCTTTTGAACTAAAAATGAAAATATCTGAGTATTGAAATAAGTCATTACCATCAAAATAGTTCATCTTTATGTGTTGTAAAATTTCAAAAGACATTTTCTGCCACTTAAATTCATTTATATTTCTCTAGCTGGTGTACAATGTTTTATGATGGCGATATGATTCAAAAAGTTTGCAAAGTAGCATGTGTAACAGAAACTGGTTATATTACCTAAAAATTGGATCTTGTGCCAATTTTTATGCATTACTGCACCCAGTTTTAGGGGAAAATCTATTCATGTATCCTTTGGAAGTAACCAAAATTAATTAGGATCTGCAAAGGATAATTGGTTATCCTGTAGGAGGCTAAAGCTCAGAAAATGAATGCACCATCTTTACACACATTTTTCCTTGTCAGGTAAGCTTATGAGCTTTATAAATGGCCAAGGTCCAGGCAACAACAGAACTTTCATAAGCACAAGAGATTCTGCAGATGCTGGAAATCCAGAGTAACATATAAAATACTGGTGGAACTTAGCAGATCAGGCAGTATCTATGGTGTGACGAAAAACCAAGTTATCAGAAGATTGATACTGATGAGAAGGATAAGGGAGACAATGGAGAAGTGTTCAAAATGTCAATGAGAGACGAGAGAGGTAACGGAAAAGAAACACAATTAAGAGTGTTGACAGACCGGTTGCTTTGAACCTGAACTGTTTGAAGTTTGATGGACAAGCGATACCCCGGCAGGGGGATAAAAAGAACAGATTCGCTAAGGCACGACACATCACGAGACCACGTGATAATGAGACCCTGGAAGTGCAGTGTGCTCCCACAAGTTGGTGAGAGTTTGGAGGTCTGGTCGCCGGAACCGACCATAGACGCACAGGGTGAAAATGTACGATCAGCGGGAACCTGGTGTGTGTGTCCGCCCTTGCCTGGGTGCTGGGTTCACCGCGGAAGAACGGTCGTATCCGGAACGGAGGGGTCACAGTCGGTGACCACAGAAGACATAAAATGGCTCGCCCGAAAGCTAACTGAGAAGAACGAAGGTCTGTTTGAATCAGAATTTGCATATTATCTCTCTGTCTCTCTCCACGGCACAACAGCGATTACTGCGAACTGTACTCAGCTGAACTGAACTCTGCATCACTTGAGACTGATCATTTTACCCCTAGACTGCGATAGAGCTTGATTGATTCCTATTATCCTAGTTCTGTGTACATGTACGTTTTATTATTGCTAACCTGTTGCATTTATATCCTTACGATTAGAGTACTGTGTTACTTACTTCTTGAATAAAACTTTCTTAGTCCCAGTAATCCAGACTCCAACTAAGTTGTCCATTTCTGCTGGTTTGGCAACCCAGTTACGGGGTATGTAACAATGGATATGAATAAACATCCAGCATTTTGGGCCAAGACTGGAAAGGAAGGGGGAAGATAGCACAATAAAATGGCGGGGTGAGGGGAAAGAGAACTAGCTAGAAGGTTTGATGGGTGAATCCAGATGAGTTGGAAAGGGTTGCAGAAGTAGGAGTCCGATAAGAAAAGAGAGTGGACCATGGGAGAAAGGGAAGGAGGAGGCACCAGGGGGAAGGTGATAGGCCAGTGAGAAGAATTAAGAGGCCAGAGAGGGGAGTAGAAGAAGAGAGGAAGGCAGAAGGAAAAAAAATTACTGGAAGGAGAAATTGATGTTCTTGCAGTCAGGTTGGAGGCTACCTAGATGGAATATGAGGTGTTGCTCCTGAGAGTGGCCTTGTTGTGGCAAAAGAAGAGGCTGTGGACCGATGTGTCAGAAAGGGAATTTTTTTTTTTAAGATTATAAGGACACTCAGTCCTCGTTTATTGTCATTTAGAAATGCATGCATTAAAAAAATGATACAATGTTCCTCCAGAAAGATATCACAGAAACACAGGACAAACCAAGACTAAAACTGACAAAACCACATAATTATAACATATAGTTACAACAGTGCAAAGCAATACCGTAATTTGATAAAGAACAGACCATGGGCACGGTAAAAAAAAAGTCTCAAGTCCTGATAGCCCCATCATCTCACGCAGACGGAAGCGCCGCAAACTTGCCGATGCATTGGAAGCACCCGACCGCAGCCAACTCTGAGTCCATCCGAAAACTTTGAGCCTCCGACACCAAGCACCATCTCTGCCGAGCGCTTTGACCCCGCCCCAGCCGCTGAGCAACAAGCAAAGCTGAGGACTTGGGGCCTTCCCCTCCGGAGATTCTGGATCACGCAGTAGCAGTGGCAGCGAAACAGGCATTTCAGAAGTTTCACCAGATTTTCCTCCGTGCTCTCACATCTGTCTCCATCAAATCAGGATTGTGCACGGCACCCTACTTGACAGATAACAGATATCATTCACCGGAGTGGCCACTGCAAGCTGTGCCGCACTGCCTTTGAAATTAAATAGGAATGTATCACAACTTTCATGCTTTCTATATTGAACAGTCCAAATCATTGGATGCTCAAGCTTTGTGTCAATCAGACCAGAAAATATTTAACTGACAGCCAAAGGTAATATTGTTGATAATGAAAAGATTAGAAAACACAGTGGCTCTATTGTGGACAATTACTTCATTTTGTTTTCCAAGCATTTTCACTTTTAAGCATCTTTTTTTCTGTTGGGAAAATAATAAATTGATCAGTGCCTGCATTGGTTTATTGAGCAGCTATTTTTAGCAGGCCATAAACTTTGTTTGAGGAGCTGCCATTCAAAGATATAATTATACACAGGTGCTATTCAAGAATGCGTGGAAGTATGTATAGATCTAAGCCCAGGTAGTCATGAGATCGGTGTTAATGGATGTGTCTTTACTGGAGGAGATACTGGACTGTTTACTCTCTAGAGAGGGACTACTCTGGGGTGAGTTCCCAACAAAAAAACCTGGAACCAGCTCTGATAATTTCTGATTATATTAGTATGAAGCAAACTTCCCAGGTGCTGCTCTATGAGAGTATACTACTTAAAGTCAGAAGTCAGATTGGAATATGTTTTGCATTGGGTACTACTGTGGGTGTGGACTCCTCCATGCTGTAGTGCATCAGATACATGAAAGTCACAGGATAAAAATTCCAGACTGGCAGATTACAACTTGCATCATGTCCCTAATTTTCAATGTTTCATTTCTCATTGAAACTGGATGATTGTGCTAAAAGTGATGGCTTTATTAAGAAAAACATCCAACAATGGTTTTCAGATCAGTTGTCATCTTGTATGCCAAATATTACTTTTTTCACTGCTTACTGGATGTTCCTCACTGATTGCCAAAATACTTAGTACAGAATAGTACAGTGTAGGAACAGGCGCTTGTGCTCACAATGTTCCGCCAAACTTTATCTAACGCCCAACTAAACTAATTCCTTCTGCCTACTCAACATCCATATCCTTTCATCTGCCTATCTGAGTATATCCTAATATATTTGCCTCCACCACCACTCTGTATATTTGAAATTAAACTTGCTTTACATTTCTTTTGTGATTTGCCATCACTCACCTTAAATGTATATTCTTCGGTACAGCCCTGGGAAAAAAGTACTGGCTGTCCACTCAGTCAGTTTCTCTCATTATCTTATTAACTTCTATCACATCTCCATTCAGCCCCCACTGCTCAAGGGAAAACAACCTAAGTTTGTCCAACCTGTCCTTGTAGCACAAGCCTTTGAATCCAGGCAGCATCTGGTAACTTAAGTCACATCTGTGGATATCCAGTAATTTCTCCACTTTTAGCTCAATTTGATGAATACACACAGAAAATTCAGCTGCCTTTAAAGTTTGCTTCTTGTTTGAATTCAATAATATTATGCAAGAATTTCAACACTAACTTGAAATACCGCAGTATGAGAAATGCCAGTCTAATTACTGTACACAGTTCTTAAGGAAGATACTGACTAAATGTTAAGTAATGTGTGCAATGGAAAATCATTAGACAGATTTTTTCCAGATCATATAGTTCAGAAGTAAGAATGTTAATCGGGCTGGACTACTGGCAGGTAACTTGTGCATTTCCTTTTCATGCTGGTCCAATACCAATGGGGAGGAAATGTAGAGATTCACACCCTGAAGGAAAAAGCAAAGTTCAGTAGCGCATTCAATTGTATGAATGTGAATTAGCATCAATAAGTACATGTCTCCTTGTCCAATTTAAAAACTTCACACTGCAGGAATTGACCAAAAATAAGAATGAGTGAGAATTAATTGGGACTGTGGAAAAAGAAAGCAATATATTATTCTGCTGTTCAGGTCCCAAGCTGCTGTTTTTCTCCAGAGTAACACACACAACATGCTGGAGGAACTCAGGCAGCAACTATGAAAAAGAGTAAACAGTCAGTGCTTTGGGTCGAGACCCTTTGATGTCTGCTGAGTTCCTCCAGCATTTTGTGTGTGTTGCTTTGGATTTCCAGCATCAGCAGATTTTCTCATGCTCGTTTTTCTCCAAATATTGTTTCTTGTGCCTAATTTTGAAGCTAACTTCTACCATCAAGAGAAATTAATATGAGTCCTCTATCTCCTGAAGCAAAAACTAATAATAATCTGGGGCATGCATTCTTTTATTGATCAAATCATAAATTTTAGTAAATCTGCAGATGCTGGAAATCCGAGCAACACACAGAAAATACTGGAGGAACTCAGCAGGCCAGACATCACCTATGGAAAAAAAAAGTACAGTCGACGTTTCGGGCCGAAACCCTTCGGCAGGACTGATGATGGATCTCATCAGGGTTTCAATATATGCAGACACTTTTGACCAGCAGATTTACTTTACGCGAGTTCCATTCACAGAAGTAAGCCAAAATTTGTTCAAAATTTCTGTGGTCTTTCCATTCAACACATTTTTGAATGAAATGCATTTTAAGTATGGAAGTAGTAATAAGCTGTAGTACTGCTGTTCAAACATTATGAACCAATGCCTTAAATATATTAACTGTGTTTTTATGGCAACTGATTTCAAGCAGTCTCTGCTGTTAACAGTGAAAGTGGTGACTAACAAGGATGAACATCCAGCGGTTTCAGGCCACACAGCTTCCACATTCTATTGACCATATTCATTCGATGATTCACTGTATAATCTAGGCTATTAACATTTTACCATCTTTGTCCAATGATTTTGTGGTCATAAATACTTCGTCAAAGTCTAGCTCAACAAGACATTACGAGTTAATTCATTTTAAAATACATTTTAATTCACACAATAGATCCCAATGAAGGAAAATAAAATTATTTTGCTCTCGGACCTATCATGTAATTCAAAGTTGCTTTGTTATGCAAAAGCCTTAGGCACATATATATATCTAGAGCTTCTAAGACTTTTTCACAGCACAATAGTAATTTTATAGTAACCATAGAAACATTACAGCACAGAAACAGGCCTTTTGGCCCTTCTTGGCTGTGCCGAACGGTTTTTCTGCCTAATCCCACTGACCTGCACCTGAACCATATCCCTCCATACACCTCTCATCCATGTACCTGTCCACGTTTTTCTTAAATGTTAAAAGTGAGCCCGCATTTACCACTTTATCTGGCAGCTTATTCCACACTCCCACCACACTGTGTGTGAAGAAGCCCCCCTTAATGTTCCCTTTAAACTTTTCCCCCTTCACCCTTAACTTATGTCCTCTGTTTTTTTTCTCCCCTAGCCTCAGTGAAAAAAGCCTGCTTGCATTCACACTCTATCTATATCCATCATAGTTTTATATACCTCTATCAAATTTCCCCTCATTCTTCTACGCTCCAGGGAATAAAATCCTAACCTATTCAACCTTTCTCTGTAACTCAGTTTCTTAAGTCCCGGCAACATCCTTGTAAATCTTCTCTGCACTCTTTCAACCTTATTAATATCCTTCCTGTAACTAGGTGACCAAAACTGCACACAATACTCCAGATTCGGCCCCACCAATGTCTTATACATTCTCAGCATAACTTTCCAACTCCTATACTCAATACTTTGATTTATAAAGGCCAATGTACCAAAAGCTCTCTTTACGACCCTAACTACCTGCGACACCACTTTTAGGGAATTTTGTATCTGTATTTCCAGATCCCTCTGTTCTACTGCACTCCTCAGTGCCCTACCATTTACCTTGTATGTTCTACCTTTGTTTGTCCTTCCAAAGTGCAATACCTCATACTTGTCTGTATTAAACTCCATCTGCCATTTTTCAGCCCATTTTTCCAACTGGTCCAAATCCCTCTGCAGGCTCTGAAAACCTTCCTCACTGTCCACTACTCCTCCAATCTTTATATCATCAGCAAATTTGCTGATCCAATTTACCACATTATCATCCAGATCATTGATATAGATGACAAATAACAATGGACCCAGCACTGATCCCTGTGGCACACCACTAGTCATAGGCCTCCACTCAGAGAAGCAATCTACCTAGTGTGACGAAAGACCAAGTTATCAGAAGATTGATGCTGATGAGAGAGATAAGAGAAACAAATAGAGAAACGTTCAAAATGTTAATGAGAGAGCAGAGAGATTAACGAAAAGAGACACAGTCCGGAGTATTGACAGACCGGTTGCTTTGAACCTGAACTGTTTGAAGTTTGATGGACAGGCGATACCCCAGCAGGAGGATAAAAGGAACAGGTTCGCTAAGGCAAGACAGACACCACGAGATCATGAGATTACGAGACCCTGGAAGTGCGGTGTGCCCCCACAAGTTGGTGGAAGTTTGTAGGTATGGTCGCGGGACCGACCATAGATGCACAGGGTGAAAAGGTACGATCAGCGGGAACCTGGTGTGTGTGTCCGCCCTTGCCTGGGTGCCGGGTTCACCGCGGAAGAACGATCATATCCGGAACAGAGAGGTCACAGTCGGTGACCTCATAAGACATTAAAAAGGGCTCGCCCGAAAGCTAACTGTGAGGAATGTCAAAGGTCTGTTTGAATCAGAAATTTGCATATCATCATTTATTCTCATTCTCATTCTCATTCTCTCTCTCTCTCTCTCTCTCTCTCTCTCTCTCTCTCTCTCTCTCTTTTCTCCCCTCCCCTCCCCTCCCCTCTCCCCCCCCCCCACGGCACAACAGCGATTGCTGCGAACTGTACTAAGCTGAACTGAACTCTGCATCACTTGAGACTGATCATTTTACCCCTAGACTGCATTAGAGCTTGTTTGATTCCTATTATCCTAGTTTTGTGTACATGTGTGTTTTATCATTGCTAATCCGTTGCATTTATATCCTTACGATTAGAGTACTGTGTTACTTATTTCTTTAATAAAACTTTCTTAGTTCCAGTAATTCAGACTCCAACTAAGTGATCCATTTTTGCTGGTTTGGCAACCCAGTTACGGGGTACGTAACACTAGCAACTGAATCTTCCTAACTAACTTCCCATGTGAGACCTTGTCAAAGGCTTTACTGAAGTCCATATAGACAACATCCACTGCCTTCCCTACATCCACTGCCTTCCCTACATCCACTTTCCTGGTAAACTCCTTGAAAAACTCTAATAGATTAGTTAAACATGATCTGCCATGCACAAAGCCATGTTGACCCTCGCTAATAAGTCCCTGTCTATCCAAATACTTGTAGATCCTATCTCTTAGTACTCCTTCCAGTAATTTACCTACTACCGATGTCAAAATTACCGGCCCATAATTTCCCGGATTACTTTTTGAGCCTTTTATAAACAAGGGAACAACATGAGCTATTCTCCAATCCTCCAGCACTTCACCCGTGGATACCGATATTTTAAATATATCTGTCAGGGCCCCTGCAATTTCAACTAGTCTCCTTCAGGGTCCGAGGGAATACCTTGTCAGGTCCTGGGGATTTATTTACTCTGATTTGCCTCAAGATAACAAGCACCTCCTCATCTTCAATTTGTATAGGTTCCATGACCTCAATACTTGTTTGCCTTATTTCTGTTGACTCCGCGCCATTTTCCTTAGTAAATACAGACACAAAAAACCTAGTTAAGGTCTCCCCCATTTCTTTTGGTTCCATACATAGCCGACCACTCTGATCTTCAAGAGGACCAATTTTATCCCGTACTATCCTTTTGCTCCTAATATACCTATAGAAGCTCTTTGGATTATCCTTCACCTTGACTGACAGAGCAATCTCATGTCTTCTTTTAGCCCTCCTGATTTCTTTCCTAAGTTTTTTTTTGCAATTTTTAATATTCCTCAAGCACCTTATTTGCCTCCTGTTTCCTATACATGTTATACATCTCTCTCTTCTTCTTTATCAGAGTTCCAATATCCCTCGAGAACCAAGGTTCCTTATTCTTACTCACTTTGCCTTTAATCCTGACAGGAACATACAAACTTTGCACTCTCAAAATTTCTCCTTTGAATGCCTCCCACTTACCAATCACATCCTTGCCAGAGAACAATCCACGCTTTTTAGATCCTTTCTCATTTCTTCAAATTTGGCCTTTTTCCAGTTTAGAACCTCAACCCGAGGACCAGATCTATCTTTATCCATGATCAAGTTGAAACTAATGGTGTTATGACCACTGGAACCAAACTGTTCCCCTACACACACTTCCGTCACCTGTCCTAACTCGTTTCCTAATAGGAGTTCTAATATTGCATCCTCTCTAGTTGGTACGTCTATATATTGATTTAGAAATGTATTGTACTATAGTGCTACCACAAAAAAATCATGTTGTGTGAGTGATGATGAACCTGGTTCTAATAGGAATCTCTATTGTGGACTGAGAGTGGGAAGGAAGCAGGGAGAGGGGAATTATGTAAACACGAGGAATTCTGCAGATGCTGGAAATTCAAGCAACACACATCAAAGTTGCTGGTGAACGCATCAGGCCAGGCAGCATCTCTAGGAAGAGGTACAGTCGACATTTCGGGCTGAAGAGGGGAATTATGGTTGGGAAAAAGGGAAGGGTGAGGGGAGGGAGTGGAAAGCACCAGAGAGACATTCTGTAATGATCAATAAACCAATTGTTTGGAATCAAATGACCTTGCCCGGTGTCTCATGGCTGGATGTGTCTGTACCCACCCCGGCACTCCTTCTCTGACACCTGTCCCACATCCCTACCGTGACACTCCACCCTCACCGTTTCCAATGTCATTCGCTCCTGTCAGATTTACAAACTCTCTGCTCCATATTGCAAACCCTGGCTTTTGCACAGTACTGAATATCAGATCACAAATCCAAAAATTAAAAATACACTACACCATTCAATCTTGTAGTTGCTTATTTATTTAGTTCCGAAATAAGACAACAGCATTGCAGGTAAAATAAACTTGAATGTTCCACACAAGTGATAGGCAATATTTGCAAAGAATCATGCCAGAGAGCCCTTAGTTCCATATGGTTTGTGAAAGCTTGTCCAGATAGTCTATAGATCAGCGAATCAGTTTGACACAAAATTAACTACAAAATATGTTCACCAATAGCAGTTTCCAGTAAAAGGGCTGTTCTGTTTTACTTTTTATATGCAGCTTTATTTCAAATTAGAACAGCAATAATGTGACAGAATTCTGTTGACAACATTCCAATCTTAACTGGTAACTAACTGTTACAGCATGGTCACAATTATGTTGTCAATAAACTGATTGTTTATAAAGCTCATTTCTGAAAGCAACATAAAAAGTGAAAGAATAATACGCTCTCAGTAGGATTTCTACCCTAGGACATTTCCATAATTTGTCTTGATTTCACTTTAGGCAGGGTTGGGGGGGTTTAAGTTGCTCCTAGCTAGGAACTCCTTTCTTCTCAGTAAGAATATTTAAAGGTGGCAAATGCAGTCCACCTTCTCAAATTGCTTAGTTAAAGCAGAGACCACAGAGAAATACAATGCAAAAAAAGCCAAGACCCAAGGTTTTTTGTTCTGCTGCTGATTTATTTTACAGATGAAATCCTATCATTTCTGTGTTAGCCAGTGATTTTGGGGTGGGGCTGGACTTGTGGCTCAAAGATAAATAAATATATATAAATATATATTTCTTTGTGCTCTGTACTAGTTTAAAATTTTCAGATATAATGCAATGTGGATTGGCCCAATTTATGTCAAAGTACATTCAGAAGGAATTTTCTGGATGCCTTCATTTTATTTTTAAAAAATGATAAGTCTTGCTGTTTTGGCCAAGGATGCTAACAAAATAAAGAAAAACAAAACAAAATAATTTTGTCATTGTTTCTGTATGTGTTCAATGTAAATAAATTATTTCAAATCTTCCATCATTAATTTGTACATTTCACCAGAGGGAATGTATAAATGGCGCGTAAGCTCAACTAAACATTGCTTAAAGGTTATTTGTAGTTTTCTTATTGAACTCAACAGCTAATCTAAAGAATATATATTATAGAGGAAATGGGAAGGCAACAGTGTAGTTCTTCCTAATAAGAATAATCTTCTGAAGACTCGATCTATTCTTGTGATTTGGATTATAAAAAAAGGGAAAAAGATTGCACAATTTGAGTTTTACAGCTGGTTTTCCCAAATGGGTTCAAGTACTATCTCAATGTTAGATTTTTGTCAGACTTGCTTGTGCAGGGGAAACCCAATTAATCCCATGGGTTGAGGAAATCTTTTGGTTGATCTGTGATCCACAAAGACACCACTTTGAAGTGGCTTCCGAAAGTACTGGAAGAAAAAGAAGAGTTTTTAAAATAAGTGTTTTTCTTTTTGAACAGTAGCTTCACTAAACGTCTAAATCCCTTGCATAAGGCTTCAGGAGTAAAGCCATGTAGAACAAAGGTACACCTAAAGAGTTACAGATTGCGGTGATATACAATCCCGTTACTGATGTTGGACCACAGCATTTCATAGATGGTAACTTTTAAGTAGCTAGATCTATTTTAAAATGGGTTGATAAAGGTGTAGCTGCTTACTGTGGCCTCATGTAGTTCTCTTGTCAACTGCAATAATCTCAGTCAGTCTTCCTGAACTCAGGTGGTGGTAGTACCACCATACATCTCTCCAGCTAGACCATGAACAATGATCTTTCAAATAGTGTTCATTATAGAGGAGTGCTGATCCTTCACCTGAAAGAGAAAAATGACTCGTCATCAGCAGGATCCTTGCCCTTGTTTGATCTGATGCTCTGAGCCCTCATGGAATACTGTGTTGAGCAGTTATGCTGGCACATCTGATGAATCCAACCAACTCGTGCAATGGTGGTGAGTAATGAAACATTCTGGAACAGTGTTAGACAGATATTATCCTGTTTGTATAACCTTGGCAGATTGTGTTTTTATTAGTTTCCCTACTTGGTCACTGGTCCTCATGCCGAATATGGGTTATGTAAGGGATATGTTCCAAAGAACTATCTGTAAACCATTTTCTTTGAGTCAGACATGCTCATTTTCTATAGTAACACATATCATATTGTTGTATATACGCTTGTTATAACTGATACATTTCTTGAATAAGCACCCTAATGCTACCTATAATTAAATTAGTGGAATATAGACTGTATACTCAGTAATTAATATTACTATGAAATATTATTAGCTTAAAAATGTTTTAAAATGTATGGGAGAATTTGTCTTCAGTCCAATCCCGTAATCCATCTGCTAAGCATCTTCTTTATCTCCTCCTCCCAACCATCTACTTTTGTATCGTTAGAAAATCTATCTTAATCCCTTTATGTACATCTTCAATACAGATTATAAAAAAGATGAAGCCCACTAGTTACTGATTGGCAATTCTAAAACAAACTATATATCCCAATTAACACACACAAAATGCTTCAGGAACTCAGCAGGCCAGGCAGCATCTATGGAAAGAAGTACAGTCAGGACGAGACCCTTCGACAGGACTGGAGAAAAAAAGATGAGAAGTACATTTAAAAGGTGGGGGAGGGGAGAGAGAAACACAAGATGATAGGTGAAACGGGAAGGGGGGAGGGATGAAGTAAATAGCTGGGAAGTTGATCCCAATATTTTGTTTTCAGTCTGTCAGCCACTTCTTTGTTTTAAATATTTTTAAAAATTTTTTTATTACAAACAAACAAAAAAAAATACAGCACATCCACAAAAACCATGACCTTAACAAAATCAAATTAAATATTGAGCAGCAGAAGGGAGAAAAATATAAAGGCAAAAGTAAACACACACAGCAGAGGTGCACCACCCCAAAAAACCTCAGTCCTCACCCCGTAAGAAAGTCCAATACAGGGCCCCATATCCTTTCAAAGATGTCCCTTCTGTCCTCATTACATAGTCTCAGTCTCTCCAGGTGTAAAGTATTTACCAGTTCTCTCAGCTACAGATCGTACGTAGGCTCAGAGTCCATTTTCCACATTTGCAGGATTAACTTCTTAGCAATCACCATTCCAAACAATACAGCCTTTTTTTCATACTTATTGGCTGAAGATAGGGAGCTTGGCCACTTCTTTATCCAAATTACCTTCAATTCATGACTTCTTACATTACACAGCATCTGATCGAATGCCTTTTGGAAATTCAACTATATTACCTGTACTGCATGAATAGGATTTCATCTTGCATAGATGCCTCTTTTAGCAATTGAAGCAGCAGAATATTTGAAGCTGATGAAACCAAATGCTTAATAAATACTTTTTTTGTAGAACCTGTTGTCCTGTCTTTAAGATCCAAATAACAGCTTAAAGACTGGCTGTGCAATAAATATTTTTGATTAGAAGAGACTGCATTTTCCTCGTGTAAATATTCCAGTTGTAGAAATTATTTCCTGTGCTGATTTTAAAGAGTTTAGGCAAAAGTCCACCCTTAACCTCTACTCTTGATGATTCATTGCTGAGCAGCAAAGGTTCATTGAGATGAGCTTCTTAAAACTACTATGTTAGGGCTACTTTATCAAGTTTTTTTTTTGTCTTGGGGCATTTTAAAATTGGACCCAGATCACTTTGAGGTATTTTTGATTTCCTGGTATTTCTGCTTTTATTTCTTTACAGGGCTGTTCTTGCATTTCAAGTACCACAGAGCTACAGGAATGCAAGTTACAGTTGGGAAAGACATGGGGGTGGAACTTGTAAAGCACTAACATCAGAAGTCTGTTGGGTTAAACAGATGGTAAACCCATTGTCTGGCCCACCACTGCAGTCCAGTTCTGTGGGAGTGTGTAACCAAAAGGTTCTGTCTTTAGAGACAATGAGGAAAAAGTAAGCCCTTCCTGCCTTCTCAAAAGATATTGAAAGTTATAATTTCATTTAAATTGCATATATCTATGCAAAGATTTGAGGCAATATCACTAAATGTAAATTAAAATTTAAAAAAACTGCAGACACTGGAAATCAGAATCAGATTTAATATCACCGGCATATGTCCTGAAATTTGTTAACTTTATGGCAGCAGTACAACGAAATACATGATAAATATGGAGGGAAAAAAACTGAGTTGCATTGTGCATTTAATTGTGTGTATATAAACAGAAATTTAAAAAAAAGTAGTGAGGTAGTGTTCATGGGTTTAGTATCCATTTAGAAATGAGATGACAGAGGGGAAGAAGCTGCTCTTGATTGGCTGAGTGTGTGCCTTCAGGCTTCTGTACCTCCACACTGTTACCATCGGGAAGAAGAGAGCATGTCCTGGATGGTGGGGATTCTTAGTGACTGTCCTGCCCTCATTACCAAGCAGGAATACAAAAAATTATCGATAATATTATTATGGCCAGAAACACAGCAGCTGAAGGAGGAGGTGGTGGTGGTGGTGGTTCAAAGTTCATTTATTATCTAAGTATGTATCCATATACATCGCTTGAGATTCATCTTCTCCAGGTAGCCACAAAACAAAGGAAAAAACATGAAAGTCATTCAGAGAGAAACATCAAAACCCACCCCCTGCACACAAAGAAGAATGGCATCCCAATCATCAACCCCAGACTCCCCTTTGCCCGCACAAAATGGAACAAGAACATCAGTCCCAATACACCTCCCCCCCCCACTTCCCTGCACAAAACGAAGCAGGAATATCGACCTCCAGACCCATGCCCCTCACACAACAAAACAGAAAGAAATGGGTGAAAAACACAGAATATAAAACCATAAGTCTGAGGAAATCCATGAATGCAATAGCCCAATCTATAACGCAGAAGCACGGTAACATCTTCCTTTGTCAATGAAGAGAGAGACGCCACACGAGTGCAGAGGCCTACCAACCTGCCATAGTGAGCCTCACAGCAACAAGCCACTCACAGACTCCTCCTCGACAGCACTCAAAAGGAAGGCAGCTGGCGCTGAACTCTACCTTGCCTTCCACATTCACTTCGATGTCTCAGTCCTCCTCGACGCTTTAATCGACAAAATGGAGTTGTGCATCAGCTTGCTTCCCATTTCTTGGCATTGAGGCCATCCAAGTATTTCGCTTCCTTCCCGGAATCTCCCTGAAGACAGTGAAGCACTGGACCATTCAGATGATCTTCAGACTGTAAATCACAGGCTCTAACTGTTTCAGAAACACAGGTAATGAGAAGATGTGAGCTGATGATGACTGGATGGAGTAGGCTTCTGCCTTTTCAGCTATATTGGCCATGAAGGAAACAAAATACGGAAGAAAACATATAATTTGCGGGAACGGAGGTTGCTATTTTGTGAAGCTGCTCTGCAACCTCCGTTTTGTAAGTTGTCTTGCGAACTGATTTTGTTCAGGAACATGAAGATTAACATATAGTTACGTTGATATTTGTATAGAGACAATAAAGTGCAAGCTTTGAATCAATTAAGAGCATTGTATGAATTACCTAACCCTAGATTAGCTGATGATAGGTCAACAGCTGTACTTGTGGACAGAAAAAGCTGGTACTTGCTTGTCCCAGTTCTCCAGGGTCAATCAGTTTCCACGGCTAGATCACCATTTTTCACCCTGCAATTGGACCTCCTGTCTCCATCTGTACATTGATCCTTTATCCTGAGAACACCCACAGTCCTTCAAGTTACATTGTACCCAATACTCTCACAATCTGCTTGCAATTAGGAAACCTCCATACTCCTGGGTTGCAAATTCTTCTCAATCCCCACCAGTCGAGTACATAATCCTACCAATTGGGTTGTCTTTCAGCGAGGATTCTGTGGAGTGGAGGGGACAACTGTTGAGTGATTTTGGAGGGGTGGGGGTGGGAGGTGCCAAAGAGTTGTGGGTGGAGAAGGAAGCCACGTGGATTCTAAACTGAAACTGTTCAACTTTAACTGTAACTCCCGCCTGGCATAATATGTGAGTATGTCCTAGTAACGTCAGTTTCAGTATCAATGACAGTTAAAATGTATTTATATTTCACAATGCTACTCCAGCTCCAGTTCTTTTATTTGTGTACATTTCAGAACTCAAACAATAACTGAGTACTGAAAAGTTTAGGTAATAGACCGAAGGTTGATATATGATTAGAAAGATATTGATTTCAGCAGCCAAACACTTCCCTAAAATTATACTTGATTGCCAACATAAGCAATGGAAATAGACTCAGTGGTCCCCTGAGCCTGCCCTACCACTCAGTGAGAGTACCAGTGAACTGCTTGAACCCCCTAACTCTTGATTCCTAGCCAGTTAACAAATCAGTCTTGCTGTAAATGTACTCAATGGCTCAGCACCCAGGGCAGTCTGGAGCAGAGAATTTTAAAGATTCTCAATCCTTCAACTGAAGCAATTCTTCTTATCTCTTAGCCCTGAATCTGTAAACAATCTCCCTGAGATCATGTCCCCTGAGCTTAAGATTTCCTTAATTAAGAGAGTATATATTAACACCTGAGATTTCCCACTTAGGTCTCTGGAATAAGTCTTGAATCCATATAATTCTGACTCAGAAATAAGAATGATAGCTACTGCTGATCCATAGCTGACACACTAAAGATGCACAGACTTATTTGCCAGTTGCCCGATGATAGGAGATCCAGAGTAGCATAATGTGTTGAAAGTGCATGAGAATATGGTGGAAACTAAAGAAAGAAGTTTTTTTTGGAGTCCTTCATGTGTCAATTCAGTTAACAGCTTGTAAAATATTTTTTAGAAATGGGATCACAATTGCATTGTTGGCATACAAGTATTATATAATCAAATCTATAAAAACATCGATAATTTCAGTTAGGCACCACGGACGCATGGACTCTAATCGCAACACAAAGCAGTTTTGAAGAAAGGAAATTAATTGTTAGTCCCTTGAATATTTTTCAAAGATTCCTTGAGATCCTGATAGAAATATGGTGTTAAATAACTGTACTTGCTCAACACAATGATACCACAGTTGCAAAAAGTAAATAGAAATTGTTATGTATTCAGTAGAACATTAATTAAATTGACCCGTCTTATTTTCCTTGTGTGAAAACAGAGAAATTTTGCATGAACTTACAATTCTTTTTTAAAAATATTTTCATTTAAATTATTTGTAATAGTTGTTTTACTCATTTGCATCATGTGAGTGCCATAGGCAAAGTCAATATATATTGTTCATCCCTAATTACACTTAAGAAAGTAGGAGTGAGCCAGTTTTAATGAGGCATTTGCTATCTGCCGGATACAGAAACTCCAAGGATGCTGTTGGCTATTGAGATCAAGTTATGGTGAAAGAATGGTAAGGTATCTCATGTCCAGATTGTGTGAGATTTAGAAAGGAACCTGTTGCCCTATCTGTTTGCTGCCATTCTCCTTGGTAGTAGAGGTTCATTCAGGGTTTGGGAGAGATGCTGTTAAAGAAAGTTTTGGTGAGTTGGTAGTGGGTGTTTCTGTATGGTACAAACTGGGACTATGTTTTTGGTTGCTACTGGATGGTTTCTCTTCAGGAAAGTCTTTGACCCTGATGCTTTGTTTTACTCCACTGTATTTTCTGTAATTTTCATGACTGGTACTTGCTCCATCTATTACTATGGCTTTTATTTATCGCCCCATCATACTCTTCTTGACAATCTCATGTTTCAAGCTTATTTGATTTAAAAATTCCACTGACAAATCAAGGCCTTCAATTCTGGAATACCCGTCTGCAAATTCACTGACTGGCAGTCCTATTAAGGATTTAGCTAGGGTTCAAAAACTGACAAAGCTTAAATATCTGAGACAACAGTTGATTTGATCCAAAACCAACCTCTTCATTTACATTATTATGGTTTTCATTGGTCACACTGATAATTTCCCTTCTAATATTAGAGATTTACAATACAGGGCATCCACAAGAATGTTAATCTTCGAACTTTTATTCCCAGTTGTTTTGTTGTATTGCAATACCGTGATTATCCACCTTTGTGTTTTGATACGGACATATTGGATAAGTCTTGACCTGAAACATTGAATACTCAATTCACTAGACTGTTGCTGCCTGACCCTCTGAGTTCCTATTGCATTTTGTGTTGCTACAGATTTACAGCATCTGGAGTCTCTCATGTGTCCAAATTTGCTGGTAGTGTTTTGTAAACTGTCAATGAGATAAGGATCTGCCTTGGAACTTTTGGTTTCAAGTATGCTTCCTTATGAAATTTTACATAATTGCATTACATTTTTGTAAGAGTACAAGAAAAAAACATGAATTTCTCTTCCCCCTCATCCATTATGTAACTACTTATTACACTTGCACCATATCAATTTAACTTCAACCTCTTTTGTTTCTTAATGAACAAAGTGAATTTCACAAGGTCATCTTTTGTTGCATTCATCATATGCACTTGGTTCTTTCTATTGGATGTGCAGTTCACTTGCATTTTGCATTCTATTTCAAGATGTGAGGCAATGGCCTGTGCATTGTGGAAAGATCTGGAAGAACTCACATTTAATACTGAGCTCTGCAGAGCTTTGGTACAGTGATGACATTACCTACTTTTGCCCCCTTCATTTACAGGTTGCAAGTCATTGGCATTGATCTTCAAACCAGATGTTGTACAATCTCTTGAGCACTTCCAACAAAATTAAAGCATTTTCTTCACCTGTTCTTACCACAATTGGCAGTTTGATCTTTGGTTATAAATGTGATGATTCATTAATTAGAAGACCTTATCCATTGGGCTGAACTATCTTGGTTGAAGACAACACCACTGTATCATTTAAGGACAGCCTTTTAAGTACATTTATGTGAGGGACTACTGACAACTTTGTCAACATTCAGAATTTTTAAGGGCATGGGAAGGATCCTAATTTATATATGTCCATTATTCTACTTACACCATGCGCTAGTTTTGCAAAGTGATAATAGATATCTTTTGTCATCCATGAATTGATTTAGTGTGAATGCATTGTCTTTGCAAAGCTGCATCAATATCTGCCTTGGGCATAACCATTCTGATCAGTTTTCACAAGCTTCGTTCTAGTGTAAAAGTTCCATCTGAATTTGACTGTTTGCAGTATATAGATCTGGCTAGACTGGCAGTGAACTCGTCTTTACATCTAGTCTAACATGAGTATATGCTGTGTACTTTGTTATGCTAGTTGTTGTTGTTGTTGTTGTTGTTCGTCCTTCGTAGTCGAAGATGACCATGGCTTCAAAGTCAAATGGGAGATTGGTGGCTGTGGGTCCAGAGGTGACTGATGAGGCCAATCCGGGCCCTGAAGGCTCGCCCACATGTGGGACACAAGTGGGTGGGTGCTGTCGTGGCAGTGGATGCTGCTCGGGCCTTGCGCACAGCACGCTTTCGTTGCGCCTCGATGATGCACCTGACTTCAGCTGCACGGGCTCCTGTGGTGAGCTTGCTGCGCCAAGCTGGACGGTTGAGGGCAAGCGTCTCCCACGTGTTGATGGTGACACCCAGACCTTTGAGGGACGCTTTGAGGCAGTCTTTGTAACATTTCTTCTGCCCCCCCGACTGAGCGATTGCCCTGACACAGTTCTCCGTACAGCAGCTGCTTAGGCAATCGGCTGTCTGGCATTCTGACCACATGTCCAGCCCACCTGGCTTGGGCTTTCAGCAGAAGGGTGTACACGCTGCAGAGCCCAGCTCGTTCCAGGATTTTCGTGTCAGGGACTTTGTCCTGCCACCTGATGTGGAGGAGTCTGCGGAGACAGCTCAGGTGAAAGTGGTTGAGCTGTTTGGCGTGTCTGCTGTAGACAGTCCAGGTCTCGCTAGCGTAAAGGAGGGTGGTAAGGACCACTGCACAGTAGACCTTCAGCTTGGTGGTAAGGCTGAGTCCTCTCCGCTCCCAGACGTTCTCACGGAGTCTCCCAAAGGCGGCGCTGGCTTAGGCAATCCTGTTGTTGACCTCAGCGTCTATGTTCACTGTGCGAGAGAGTATGCTGCCCAGGTAGGTGAAGTTGTCGACTGCCTGGGGGTTCTGGCCCTTCACCGTGATGCGCAGCTCCTGGTATGGCTTTCCTGGGGCAGGCTGGTACATAACTTCGGTCTTTTTGGTGCTGATAGTGAGACCGAAGTTGTCGTAGGCTTGTGAGAAGCAGTCCATTTCACGCTTCATCTCCTGCTCTGTGCTGGCGTTGAGTACGCAGTCATCAGCAAACAACAAGTCTCTGATGACAGTCTCTTGCACCTTTGTAACTGCCTGCAGGCGCCTAAGTTATGCTAGTATACTGTCTTAAAGCACAGCATTGTATCTTCCTGACCAGGTGTCAAGATGCAACTTTAAAGTGTCATTGCTGAAAATCATCTTCCAATCTTGCTTGACTTGCCTTGGCTATTCTTACCCACATATTAATGTTGACCAGGCTACATATTGGGCTATAATGATAGATAGGCATACAGTAATGTTGCACTGTGGCGGCCCATTTGCTCTAATATATGTAAAATATCAATAGAATGCATTCGTTTGTGTGGTGTTGTCCTCTGGTGCTATGTAATTGAACTTAAGTATCTTGATTTATTATAGACTGTATACTGTAAATGTGTATGTTAATGCATAGGTTAATAATCCTGAATAATTCTTGAATGTCTTTTTGGCCTGTTGCAGCTTGTAGCATGGATGCTGTACAATACAGGTCCTGATTGTCTGAGTGAATTTCCAAACCAAAAAGTCCTCCTTCCTGTTTTGAATTGCCCACATAATTACTTTTGTTGCTTGTTTTAGCCTCAGATCTGTAGTCTATCATAAGGTAAGCTTTCTTTGGCACCTGAAATATTTGGCTATTCTAAATGACCAAGTCCTGCGTGAACGATGTCAATCACAATGATAGCAATTGTCTGATCTGTTCTCACCAATATACTTCAGGTTTGTTTAGAAGCTTGCCTCCTTATTACAGCATAGACAGAGGCCATTCAACTGCTCATGCCTGTAATGGCTCCTGACAGATAAATCTCATCAACTGCTTTGCCTTTTCTATTGTAACCCTACAACTTAATCTCCCTCATATGCCCCTTTGGTTTTTCTTTGACTTAATTGCAGTTTCACTATCATTGTAGTCTCTGACAATATCAGTTTATCTTAAACATAAGAAGCTCAGCAGTTGCTGGAAATCCAAAGCATCACACATAAAATGTGGGTGGAAATCAGTAGATCAGGCAGCATTTATGGAAGTGAATAAACAGTCAAAGTTTTGGGCCAAGACTTTTCTTCAGGACTGAAAAGGAAGGGAGAAAATGCCAGAATAAAAAGGTGGGAGAAGGGGAGGGAAGATAACTAGAAGTTGATAGGTGAAGCCAGGTTGGGGGAGGGTGGTGGTGAACGTGAAGGGCTGGAGAGGAAGGAATCTGATAGAAAAGGAGAATGGACATTGGGAGAAAGGAAAGAAAGACGGGCACCAGGGGGAGGTGATAGGCAAGTGAGAAGAGGCAAGAGGCCAGATTGGAAAATAGAAGAAGGAGGAAGGGAGAGAGAATTTTTTTAACCGGAAGGTGAAATTGCATTACATGCCATCAGGTTGGAGCCTCCCCAGAATGGAATAGGAGGTGTTGCTCCTCATTATGGCACAAGAAGAGGCCATGGACTGTCGTGAGAATGGAAATGGGATTAGATTTTTAAATGGTTGGATACTGGGAAATTCTGCTTTTGGTGGATGGAATGGAAGTGCTTGCTGAAGCAGTCCCCCAATTTACGATAGGTTCACCAATGTGGAAGGGGTTATTTCAGGAGCACTGAATACAATAAACACCCCAACAGATTTAGAGGTGAAATGTTGCCTCACCTGGAAGGACTGTTTGAATGGAGGTGAGAGAGGAGGTGAATGGCCAGTTGTGGCACTTTGGCTGCTTGCATGGATAAATGCCAGGAGGGTGATTAGTAGTGATGGACGGATGGGCAAGGGAATCATGGAGGAAAGTAGAGATGTAATGATGTGTTGGATGGTAGGATACCTTTGGAGATAGTGGAAGCTTGCAGAGAATGATGTATTGGATGTGGAGGCTCATGGGATTGATGAGGTGGTAGGTTAGGACAAGAGGAACTCTCTCCCAGTTGAGGCAGCAGGAAGATGGGTTGAGTGCAGATGTTCAGGAAATGGAGGAGATTAAGGTGAGGGCAGTGTCAATGGTGGAGGAAAGGAAACCCAGTTCTTAAGAGGAGGACATCGCTGATATCCTGGAATGGAAAACCTCATTGTGGGAATGGATACGGTGGAAATGACAGAACTGAGAAAAAGGAATGGCATTTTACAGGAGACAGGGTAGAAAGAGGTACAGTCAAGATAGCCATGGGATTCGGTAGATTTATAAAAGATGTCGATAGATGGTTGTCTCCAGAGATGGAGACAAAGAGATCGAGAAAGGGGAGGGAGATGTTAGAAATGGAGTGACATTTTGTCAGTGACTGCTCCAAACCTCAGGATTAATTTTCTTTTGAAGACCATATCCATTGTTTCTCAAGTTCAGTCAGAGATACAGTGACTCCCAGTTTAGACAGTCAGGCCTACAATGTTCTGTTTCTGTTCACCAGATTCATAGTTAAACGTGGTGCATACGATAGTGCAGTGATAAGTCTACGTCATTGTCCTATCTCTTTGCCGATGCACTCTTTGTGATGTACATGGACAAGCATTTATTAACTGAGATGCTATAGAAGTGGTCATAGGAAGACACAATAAACAATAATTTTGATGATAGAAACTCATCTAAACATATCAAGTGTGAGCTGTAATTCAACAATGCAAAGAAAACAACCAAATGTCAACCATTACCAATTTGTCATTTTATTACAAAGACACTAAATGCAGACACTAAAGGGGTTGTTTATTTACCAGATAAACACATAAAGTATTTATACATACATTGACTGTCCAATGTTAATTAGTATTAAATATCCCAGATTGTCCTGTCCTGTTCTGCCCAATAGGATTACTATATACTTGTGCACTTGGAAACAGCGAAAGCAGCTCGCCAAAATACAAAGAGTTGGTCATATTGGTCATATTCTCCTTCACAGTGTTATATGATTTAGCTTGGACAATTCATTTAGGTATTTATTTATTTAGTTTATGGTCAGTTGGAAACATTGCTGATGCTCTCCGCATTATGAGAAAACCCTTATAGCATGAGAGCTATTTATAGTGAAGCAAAAAGGAGTTCATAGAGTTGCATAAGAAATGCAGTATTCTGTCCAATTGATTTTATGGTGTTTCTCTTTTAGATAAGACTCCTTGTACTCAAATTACTCCCGTTCTGCCCCTTATCTTTGAATTTACTTATCCTCTTTGAATTAAGCATTATTTCAAGTGCATCATATCCATCTGCTTTAACTATGTAAAATGATACAATGCTCAGCTCTTTACTTTTCTCATTGCAATGAAGCTCTTAAATTCTTTGATCTGTTTCTGGTCATCTTGTAATGATGTCCTCTTCTGGACAAATAATTGATTAGATCTTCTGTCTTGCACAGAGAACTCACCCATTCTAATTTTGCTGTATAGTTCTTGTATTTTTCAAACATTATTTATTTAACTGCATTTTCTTCAATGCTTTAATCCTCTTTTCTAGTATGGAGACTAAAAGAGCAAATGGTATTCCAAGTGTGAATTATGCAAGGCAGGCTATTTTATGATCGATCTTATGGATAGGTAATTATAAAAGAAATTTTAGCTTTATTCTATCTTCTATTAAATGTTCTTACAACGGTTGTGTGGGTCATAATTTTCACATAAACACTAGAGGAAATAAAAGCAATTAACCCATATATGCATCTGAGAAACATAGGTAGGGAGTCTGTGCCCCTTGAGCTTGTTTCGCCTTTCAGTGAGATTTTGGCCAGTTACGATCTATGTATCTCTTGGTTATCAGAATGTTATCATCATGTTTTAAAATTAACTGCTGAGTTAGAATCAATTGGATTTGCTCAAACAAGTTCTTCATTGCTCTAAAATGTACTTTTTTTAACCTCACTCCTGTTATGATGCATGCACTTGATCTAATTCTCTGTCCTTCTCCCACTCAGATCTGTTATCAGTTTATGAAAACAGCACAGTTTCTGTGCTATTCTGGTAAGGTCCAATGCAAAGCTTGAGGAACAATACCTTATCTTTCATCTGGGTCATTGCATCCTTCTGGATTTAATATAAAATATAGACTAGTCCTTTGGGCCATGATAACTGTGCTAGACATAATGGCGAATTAAACTAATTCTCCTCTGCCTGTATTCCTGTTCCTCCATCCCTGCATATTCATGTGTCTATCCTCCAGCCTCTTAAATGCCACTATCATATCTACTTCCACTACTACTCCTGGAAGCTTGTCCCAGGCCTTTCCGCTTTCTATGTTTTTAAAAAAAAAAACTGGTCCTGCACATCTCCTTTCACCTTAAATGCATGTTCTCTTTTCTATCCTGGGGATAAAGGATATTGCTTCCTATAACTTCAGGTAATTTGATCTTCCTGTCTGTAGCAGTCTGAACATATCTTCCTCTTCTGTATTTTCCCATTCTCACTCTCTATTCGTGACTCCCATTCACTCTTTGAGCAGATGATTTTGTTAGTCGTTTACCCCCATGGTTACCCGAGTTGTACCCTGTCAGAGATGTCACACTGCCCCATCCCCTGTGCAACTTCAACAAATCTTTTGAGTCCTACCCAGTTCTAATGAAGGTCTTCTACATGAAACATTAACTCTGTTTCTCTTCCCAAAGGTTCAGCCTGATCTGTTGAGGATTTTCAGTATCTTTTGTTTTTATTTACTCCTGAAAGGCCTGCCTTTTTTTTGAATATGCCCATCAAAGTTGCACTTCCCAACTTTATTTCCTTTATCACTTTAACTTAATACCTCAAAACCACAATCATATCACCAGCAATGCAAACATAGTTTCTGTAATCTTACTTCATGCCACCTCCCCCACCCATCTAGCTTGACCTTCTCCCCCCACCCCTTTTTCTGGCATCTTCCCCTTTCATTTCAGTCCTGATGAAGAGTCATGGTCTGAAATGTTGACTGTTTATTCAATGTTCTAAAGTAAATTTATTATCAAAGTACATAATGTATATGTCATCATGTACAACCCTGAGATTCATTTTCTTATGGGCTAACTCAATAAATCTAGTAACTGTTATAATCATTGAAAGATCATCCCCAACTAGGCGGACAAGTAGTTGCAAAAGACAACAAATTATGTAATACCAAAGAAAAGATAAGAAATAATAAATAAATAAATAAATAAATAAATAAATAAATAAATAAATAAATAAGCAAGCAATAAATATCAAGAACATGAGACGAAGAGTCCTTGAGGTGAGTCCATGGTATGTGGGAGCAGTTCAGTGATGGGGCAAGTGAGGTAGAATGAAGTTATCCTCTCTGGTTCAAGACCCTGATAGTTGAGGGGTAATAACTGGTCCTGAACCTGGTTGTGTGGGGCCTGAGGCTCCTGTGCCACCTTCCTGATGGCAGCTCCAAGAAGAGAACATGGCCTGGGTGCTGGGGGTCCCTGATGATGATGGTGATAATAACATCTCCACAGATGCTCCTGACCTGCTGAGTTCCTCCAGCATTTAGTGTGTATTGCTCAGAGTTCCCTGTAACTGCATGGAGCTTCAATATATTTATACTGCAGTCCTTCCAGGACCAACCTGTACCGCTTAAGGTATGGTGCTATGGATTGCTTGTAGCATTCCAGGTGAATGTCTTGTGAAACTGTAGCATAAGATCTTGTATTAAAGTACTTGAGAATTAAACCTCTTATTTCATTAGATGTTGATTGCTTTAATTTCTCATGACATTTTAATATCATTTTTCTATAGGTCTGTATGCCTTCTTGAAGCTTTTTATTTAGAACATATAAGGTCATTCACTTTTAACTCTATATGTATAAACTGGTTGACTTGCATTTCCTATATTGCCATAACTTTTGCCTTATACTAGCTGTTTACAATTTAATGCTTACATCTATGTGTGTTGCTTAGAAGTACTTTGTTTCTAACTAAATAAAGAGCAAGCTACTGGAGAAATACTATGGTATCATGGTACCACTCATAGACTATGTATTCATGCTAGTACCATATTTGTACCTTTTATCTTGTGACAACTGGTGAAGGTGTTACAATTATATTTGCTGTTCTAGAGTGACAAAGGAAAATTATCCAAGACATTTCATCTTGGCTAGCAACTCCAAACAATAAACTGAATCAGCTCACTCATAAAATGCTGGCAGAACTCAGCAAGTCTGACAGCATTTATGGAGAGGAATAAACAGTTGACATTCTGAGTCAAGACTCTTCAGCAGGTCCGAGTAAAGAGACTAGATGTGGAACGTTGACTGTTTGTTCCACTCCATAGATGTTGCCTCAGTTCCTCTAGCATTTTGTATGTGTTGCTCAAGATTTCAAGTATCTGCAGAATCTTTTGGGTATGTTATACAATGGGGAAGACACACCTTAAGATAAATGTTTCTAAATAATCAATTCAAGAGAAAGAACATAATGAAGTGGAACAACATTAATTAAATTTCTTGAAGAATCCAGAAGAATCTAGAGGTGTGTTCAAATTCCGCAAAGGCAATTAGGAAATCTAATTCATTTAATGAAAATTGGCAAATTGCAAGATTGTTATAATAACTTAACCAGTTCCCTAATTCACTTTAAAGAGGGAAATCTGGCCTATATGTGACTACAGGTTTGTTTCTTTGTGTGTAGTTCTTGACTACTTTTGGAAATGATCTTACAAATCATTCAGTAGCATCAAAATCTGATGGGCCATCTGCCATCAACCTGAGTTTGGTATTGGAAGGCACATCCACCCCAGCCAACTCTGTAAAACCCTTCCACAAACAACTGGAGCTGTGCCAAAACTGGTCACGTTTTTCTTGCACCTAGATAAACACTCACATAATATCAGTTTGTAAGAACTGAACTATTCAATAAACATCCCTATTTAATAAACTTCTCAAGGAATCTTGAGTATATCATGTCCCACCTGTAGGATGGATGATGGGACTGTTAATAGGCATCCCAAGGGTCAGAGCTGTGGTGTTCCTGGCATAATGTTAAAAATAAATAAGGAATCTCCTGCTGAATCTCACTGACCATGCTCCCTTTGCTGATGTATTAGTGCCTATTGTGATGGATTCCTTTTGGAAGAATGAGGATAATGAAGTCCAGTTTGTACCACCAGTTGTACTACCACTGAATGAAAAATCCAGCTCGGTTTTTGTCTTCTCCAATCTACCTTTTACATCAGATGATGATAACATAGGAGTGACCATTGCACAGTCAATATGGAATCAAAATGGCCTTCAGGATGCCCAGCAGTATGTTGTGTGGCATTACTACTATGTGAAATGGGAAAAGTTATGCAGCCAAAATCGTATTATCTGAAATTGTGTTGGCAGAAGCAGCAGAAGTGTATTCCATAAAATCTGACGGTTAATCATATACCAAGTCCCTTTCCCCACTATTCTAGCTATGTTAGGGGACTAAAACCTGACCTAATTAAGTGAGGAGTGTAGAACATGACAAAAACAACTAAAATGTGATGCCAGCCAAAGGAAGTCTCACACATAGAGTGCCTATAGAAAATATTCAACCCCGAGAAGTTTTCATGTTTTATTGTTTTACACCATTGAATCACTGTGGATTCAATTTGGGTTTTTTTATACACTGATCAACAGAAAAATATTCTTTCATGTCGAAGTGCAAACAGATCTCTACAGTGATCTAAATTAATTACAAATATAAAACACAAAATAGTTGATTGTATAAGTATTCACCCCCCCCCCCTTCAAGTCAGAGTATTTAGTAGATGCACCTTTAGCAGCAATTACAACCTTGGTCTGTGTGGATAGGTCTCTTTCAGCTTTGCACATCTCGACACTGCAGTTCTTCCCCATTCGTCTTTATAAAACTTATTAAGCTCTGTCAGATTGCATGGGGATCCTGAGTGAACAGCCTTTTTCAAGTCCAGCCACAAATTGTCAATTGGATTGATGTCTGGACTCTGACTTGGCCACTCCAGGGCATTAACTTTGTTGTTTTTAAGCCATTCCTATGTAGCTTAGGTGTTGTGCTTGGGGTCATTGTCTTGCTAGAAAACAAATCTTCTCTCAAGTCACAGTTCTTTTGCAGCCTGTATCAGGTTTTCCTCCAGGATTTCCCTGTATTTGGCTGCATTCATTTTACCCTCTACTTCACAAACCTTCTAGGACCTGCTGCAGTGAAGCATCCCCATAGCATGATACAGCCACCACCATTCTTAAACACAGTAGGGATGGTACATGTTTGATGATGTGCAGTGTTTGGCTTACACAAAAAATATAGCATTTACTCTGATGGCCAAAAAGCTCAATTTTGGTCTCATCAGACCATAGAACTTTCTTCCGTCTGACTTCGGAGTCTCCCACAGGCCTCCTGGCAAACTATAGCCCAGATTACATGTGAGTATTTTTTCAACAGTGGCTTTCTCTTTGGCACTCTTCCATTAAGCTTCTACTGGTGAAGCATTTTTCCAATAGTTGTTGTATACACAGTCTCTCCCATCTCAGCCACTCAAGCTTGTAACTCCTCCGGAGTTGTCATAGCTCTCTGCTGGACTCCGTCAACATTCTCCTTCTTGCACGGTCACTCGGTTTTTGAGCATGGCCTGCTCTAGCTAGATTTACAGCTGTGCCATATTCTTTCCATTTCTTGATGATTGACTTAACTGTATACCAAGGGATATTAAGTGACCTGGAAATTTCCTTGCATCCATCTCCTGACCTGTGCTTTTTAATATTTCTGTGGAGTTGCTTGGAGTGTTCTTTTGTCTTCATGGATTAGTTTTTTACCAGGATACTGGCTCACCAACAGTTGGACCTTTCAGATACCGGTGTATTTTCACTACAGTCAATTAAAACATCTTGACTGCACACAGGTGATCTCCATTTAATTAGTTATGTGACTTCTAAAACCAATGATGATTTGGTGTGTTGAATTAAAGGGGGTGAATACATATGCAATCAATTATTTTGTGCTTTATATGTGTAATTAATTTATTTCACTTTGTAAAGATCTGTTTCCACTTTGACATGAAAGAAACTTTTTCTGTTGATCAGTGTTAAAAAAGCCAAATTAAATCCACTGTGATTCAATGTTGTGAAACAATAAAACATGAAAACTTCTGGGGGGGTGAATACTTTTCATAGGGACTGTAAATGCAAAACTGTGGATGCAGCACATCACAGACAGCACTAAGTAAGCCTACAGGCTACAGATCAAATTAAACTGCCATTCTGTTACATTGATTATTGATTACTGTGGGGGGGGGGGTAAACTAAACAACTGTGAATAGTTTAACCTCACTGCTGAATTATTTGTTCACCAGAACTACCAGCATTCTAGTTAAACTGTTCCAATACAGCTACACCATAGGAGCCTGCACTCAAATGTTAAAAATTGTACAAGTATATCCTACCACAAATAGTAGGACAGGCATAACAGAGTTAAGTGAAGATGACTTGTAGCCTTTTTAATAAAGGAAGCTGTAACAGCAGTACTTAGTGATGACATTCTTGGGGGATTATTCATTGAGGCCATATGGGTAGAACATGGAAACAAGGAGGGAAAGGTCACTCCAGTGGAGCTGTATCATAGATCCCCCCAGTAGTTGGCAGGAACTTGCAGAGGAGCTGTATAGGAAAATTGCTCATAGTTATAAGCATGATAGGCTTGTATTATGTCTGGGGTAGCACGGTAGCCTAGTAGTTAGCATAATGCTGTTACAGCACCAGTGTGGTTAAAATCTACCACTGTCTGTAAAGAGTTTGTATGTTCTCCCCATGACTGAGTGGGTTTCCTCTGGGTGCTCCGGTTTCCTCTGGGTGCTCCAGTTTCCTCCCACATTCTAAAGACGCATGAGTTAGTAGGTTAACTGGTCTGATGTGCGGTTTGGGTGATGTGGGGCTCATTGGGCTGTTGAGGACCTGTTATCATGCTATTCCTCTCAATAAAAACTGAAATAAGTAAATAAAATCCTGTATTGCCAATTATTCCCCATTCGATCCCTTCCTTGTCAACAGCTAAGCTATGGTAAATAGAAAATCTTGGAAGTATTCAGCAAATCAGGCAGAATCTATAGAAAGAGAAAAAACAAGTATCTGAAGGATGTGAAAGAAAAGAAATCTGTCATTTTCGCACAGAAAACCAAATTGTTGATAGACTTCTGGACATGTTTGTTCTTTTCCATTCCTTTTCTAAATGGAGGTATCAAGGTCCAATGACAGCAGATGCTGGAACTCTAAATGCAGCATTAAATGAAGTTCTGAACAAGGTCAGGTCACAGCCATGATCAGACAAAAAGCCATTGGTCAAGATCAATGCCACCCTTATCATGAAGGATAATTGATCTTGAAACTCCAGTCTTGGTTGTCTGTTTTCTAAATTTCCTAGCAGGGATAAAAGATTATTAACCTGAAAACATAACATTGTAACATGGGTTGGAATTCTGGCATTCAACATCTGTGATGTTTTTCCAGCATTTTCTTTTCCAATTTTAGAAAAGTTTTACATTTTTTAATTATTATTTTTGGATCTTAATGTCATGGTTAAGATCAGCAGGATCAATGACACCCTTATCATGAAGGATAATTGATCTGAAACACCAGTCTTGGTTGTCTGTTTTCTAAATTTCCTAGCAGGGATAAAAAGATTATTAACTTGAAAACTTAATGTTGTAACATGGGTTGGAATTCTGGTATTCAACATCTGTGATGTTTTTCCAGTATTTTCTTTTCCAATTTTAGAACATTTTTACATTTTTTAATTATTATTTTTGGATCTTAATGTCATGGTTAAGATCAGCATCTATAACCCAAACCTAATTTTCACATTCCCTTCCCTAAATCATGTCTTGGGCCTGCATGATTAACCTCTGACAATCACATCACTCATACTTGTATGAGGTTGGATTCCAGTGTTTGCTACTTTGATGCCCATTGGTAGCAGTTTTACAAAGATACCAAGATGCCACGCTCTGTTAAAAGCTTCTTTGATATTAAAGGTCAGTCACTTTCACCTTCCCTCTGATGTTAAGCTTTTTGATCAATGTTTGGACCTAGGCCATGATAAGATGTGGAGCAAAATACTTAGCCAAAACCCAAACTGGGTATCAGTGAGCTGGTTATAGGTGAATAAATAAGGCTTGACAGCACTGTCAAACATGGCTTTCATCATATTGCTGTTGATTGGGAGTGGACTAACTGACTGATAATTAGGATTAGATTTCCCTACCTTTAATGAGCAGGCAATTTTCTACATTGTTGGGGTAATGTCAGTGTAGTTGCCATGGGAACAGCTTGGCTAAAAGTTCAACTATTTATGGAACAGATCTACAGTGCAATTAGATTAATGTCTGCTCCCAAAATCTTTGCAGTGTATGGTGCTGTCAGCTGTTTATTGAACTATATGGAGTGAATAAGCATTGAGTTACGATAGTGGGGAATCATAGGAGAGTTTAAGGTGGATCATCTACTTGGCTCTTTCCATTGAAAATCGTTGTGAATGCTTATTTCATTTTTCCTTATGGCAGGGAAGGAGGCCATTCAATCCGTTAACTCTATTTTGACTGCCAGGGCATTCCATCATTTTCATTCTCCCACTTACTTCCTGGTAGTTTATTCTCTCACATATGTCCAACAGCTCCATCGAATGCCCTTGCCCACCTATACAAGGCAACCAACGTGCCAACCAGCTTCTTTGAAAAAACGTGAGCACCTGGTTGAACTGTACAGACAGAATGGAAGTCAGCAGTGGGTTTGTGAGGCATTTGCTCTACCGTCTGCATCATCATTCAGCTTCAGCCTTTGCTTGAGCCATTGCATGCTGGACCTTGCCATTCTTTGAAGGTGCAGATGTCTTTGGAGCTGCCTCCTCCCATTTGCTGCTCAGCTGGTGATTATGGTTAGCAGATGTTTGGATACCAAGCATAGTTACAGCATCTACAATTTTTCTTTTTGCTACTGAAATGAGGGAAACTTTGGTTATCTATAGGATATGGTCACTGATAGCCTGCTCTGTAGTGTGCAGTTTGAGCATTTGCCAGGAATATTGTAACTTTTTATTTCATCAGGATCAGAAATCCCAAATATTGTGAAATATATTCTTCTCCCCGCCTCAATCATTTCAATCAGTTGTTTATAATTCTGGTGTCTTTTGTCCTTCATTGGCTCAGAATTCAGAATAGCACAGTCATTTTATCCACTTTCAAATCAGAGCAACACATAAAATGTTTTTTTTTCCTGTTCTCCTTTCAATTACACTCAATAGTTTAAAATTTGAATTAGATCACTACTTTCTTAATACTTGGAAATGCAACCCTAATTAGAGCTATCTTTTGTTTTGTAATTTAAATCTCACAGTCTGGATAGCATTTCAATAAATTTTAACATTTTCAAAGACATTTTATGTGACACTTTGAGGGGCACGGCATTCTGTGTGTGGTCCAACCAAGACCAAATACAGGGTATCTCTGGGTAAGGAATGAGTTCTGTTTTTATAGACATCACAATTTTGTCCATAAATCAGAAAATAAACCATAATACTCTGTGACAACCATGCCACCACAGTATTATAATGAATGTTATCAAAAGCACAAAAGACAGATAAGAAAGAACAATTACTAAAAGTGGAGGGAAAGTAAACTAGTTCTATCCTTTTTAGGAATGAACAAATGTATGTGCTTTTCATACTTTTGACCTTTATAATATTATGGGAGCTCATTCATATGTAGGTATTATTCATAAACTCAGCCGTTCTTAACCTAGGAACTGTGTATATAGTGAAATTCAGGTTTTCTGGCTTTTTGTTCATGTCCAGAGCAGATGGCCTCATGTTTTTCACATTGAATTCCAGCTGCTACAACTGGACCTGTTAATTTAAACTATTAAAAGCATTTTTGTAATTTTGTTCCTGGATGTAGGCATCAACATTTCACTAATTATTTTGCTTAGTTCTGGACCCTGTTCATGACATTTTGAAATGTGTTTGTGAACCTCTAAGCTTCTTTGGTTGAAATTGCTTTATTTAGAAAATGGTCTGTTTACTTTTCAAGTCCAGAGTGGACTATTCTAAATTTGGTGTTCTGCAACTTTGCCCAACAGTTTAATCTTTTAATGCATTGATTATATTGCTATTTTTCATTACTGATTGTGAATTTTATGGCTTTGAGCCTAGACAATAAAGGTCAAAAAATGTGGTTATCTATCAAATATATAAGCAGTAAATGTACCAAATACTTAAGGTTTCAACATGGATCCTTACAGAATGGCATCTAGGTATTTTGTGCCCGGGGGGGACTTGTTTATTAACTTTATTGTTATGTACCTGTTCAATTGTATTTTAATTGTCCTATTAATTGTCTCCCATGTCAAATTTATCAAATGCTTTGGCGGTCCAAATGAATAACATAAAGTTGTTGCAATTTACAAAGGATGGGCACGGACTTTCCATGGATAACAAAAGCTTGACATTAACACAAAGATTCTCCTGTAGAGTGATATGCTTGCTATTGTGCAGTGACCAGAATTGCATACTCTTCTCCATTTGTGCCTCATACAGTTGTATCAGAAACCCCCTGCTGTTTTAATCTAGGGCCTATCTAATCCACGTAAGTAGTTTAAGTAAATTTTTGAGATTATGAAGATGTACAGCAAGAAGCCTTTGTTCCTGACTAATTTTTCAAGTTCTACCTTGTGTAGATTCTAGCCTAATCTTGCAAAATGCCCTTGTTCTGTCCATTTTGTCAACTCATCAGTATTCTTCTGAACCCAAAAGTTATTTTCCTCACATTCAATGATACCAATTTTTAAAAATGCTGTTTACTGCCTTACCATTCAGATAATGGGTTTTGAACTGCAGGAACCCTAGTACTGATCTCTGTGGAACAAATTACAATAACAGGCCTCATCCTGCAGCTTTGCCTTCTGTCACTTACTCTGATTTGACATATTGTCCTGGATTCATCTCATGACGACCTTCTACTGTTCGGACACATCAACCACACAAATCTCATCAAGACAGTTAGTGACATCTTTAAAATATTCAACCATGTGTTCAAAGTAAGTTTATTATCAAAGTACGTATATGTTATCATATACTACCATGAGATTCTTTTGTTAACTGACATATACAGGAAAACAATAGATATATTAGAATTTACAGAAAAAAGCATACATATACAAAAACTGACAACCAATGTGCAAAAGAAGACAAGTTGTGCAAATAAACAAACACTGAGGGCATAAGTTGTAAAGAGTCCTTGATAGTGAGTCTGTATGTCCCAGAATCAGTTCAGAGTTGTGGTGACTGAAGTTATCAATGCTGATTTAGAGCCTGATGGGTGTAAAGTAATAACCATTCCTGACCTGGTGGTGTAAGACCCTGAGGCTTCTGTATCATCTAGCCAATGTCAGTAGTGAGAAGAGAGTATAGCCTTGAATGGTGGGGGCCCTTAATAATGGATGCTGCATTCTTAAGGCAGTGCTGCACATATGTGTGCTCGATAGTGGGAAGGGCTTTGCCTGTATAGGCTGGACTGTATCCATCATTTTCTGTCATCTTTTCTGATCTTGGGTATTGGTGTTTCCACAGCAGGCCATGATGTATCATCGCCTTTGCTTGCAGAATCAGACAGCTGCTCTTCGAGATGCATCACTATGCTGGCCCCTTGTTCTAATGTTATTCTAGTCTGCAAATTTACTACCTCACTTAATCACAAGTTTCTACAAACTGATATTGTCATTAAACCCTCTCCTCAGGTCTACAGAGCAGAAATATTGACATCTGAGAAAACCACAACAATAGACTAGAAAGCATATGTATATGTCAACCAGGAAGCTATAGGTTTATTGAAAGTTGTACTATGTTTATATTGTTCAGATATAATGTAATATAGTCGGCCCTCCGTATCCACGGGTTCCGCATCCACAAATTCAACCAACCACGGTTGGGATCGAAAAAAACCTGGAAGTTCTCTCTTTTTTTTCTTATTCCCTAAACAATACAGTGTAGCAACTACTTACATAGCATTTCCATTGTACAGGTTTCCCCCGCTATCCAAAAGTAAAGCGAAGAAGCAATTACCATTAATTTATATGAGAAAAATTTTTGAGCGTTCCCAGACCCAAAAAATAACCTACCAAATCATACCAAATAACACATAAAACCTAAAATAGCACTAACATATAGTAAAAGCAGGAATGATATGATAAATACACAGCCTATATAAAGTAGAAATAATGTACGTACAGAGTAGCTTCACTTACCAGAATCAGGAAGACAGTGAGCACACTGGAAGGTTCACGCAGTTTTCTATCATACAGTTCTTTGTAAGCACTCAAGACATCCCGCAAACCTGCCCTAAACCTATGTGCCCTTTCAAAATTAAAGTCATACTTTTCTGTAAGCATTGCAGCACTGTCAATCGTAGCGAAACTCTCATGCAGTTCAAAGCTATGGCGGCTTGATGCTGAGTGATTGTTTTGTTGAGAGTAAAATAAACACTGAACACTATTTTCGCTTTTCACCACTCTCGCTGCTTGGGGTTCACGGAAGAGCTATGATGGTTGTGTCGGTACTGAACATGTACAGACTTTTTTTTCTTGTCATTATTCCCTAAACAATACAGTATAACAACTATTTACATTGCATTTACAGTGTATTAGATACTATACATAATCTAGAGATGACTTAAAGTATACGGGAAGATGTGCGTAGGTTATATGCAAATACTACGCCATTTTATATACAGGACTTGAGCATCCACAGAATTTGGTATCCGCGGGCGGGGGGGCGGGGGTGGTCCCGGAACCAATCCCCTACAGATACGGAGGGCTGATTGTATTATAGGATTAGACACAATTTGCAGATTTATTGTTTTCAGTGGGACTCTCTTCTGTCTGGCAGTGCACACCAAAAATTTGAATTCACATTCTGTCTGATACTTGGTGGAGCTGTAGTTAGTGAGGAAGGTTGCCACAGGATAATAACCAGTGGGCAGAGAAATAGCAGATGAAGTTTAGTTCAGATAAGTATGAGGTGTTGCAGTTTAGGGAGCCAATTGTAAGAGGAAGGTATACAGCAAATAGCAGGACCCTAAGGAGCATTGGCCTACAGCAGGATCTTGGGGTGTAAATTCACATATATCCCTCAAAGTGTTAACACAAATAGATAGGCTGGCAAAGAAGGTGTACAGTACTGTTGAGCATAAAAGTTAGCAAGTCATGTTGCAGCTGTTTAAAACTGATTTGGATACCACATAGCAGGATGGATGTAGTGACTTTGAGAAGGATGCAGGAAAGGTTCACGAGGACCTTCCCTGGAATAGACAGTGTTGGCTGAACAAAGAGATAGTTTTCTCTGGAGTGCTGGAGACTGAGGGGACTCCAGTATACAGTATACAAAGTTTTGAGAAGCATTGACGGTAGATAGTCACGAGGAAATCTGTAAATGCTGGAAATTCAAGCAACACACACAAAAAAATGCTGGTGAACACAGTAGGAGAGGCAGCATCTATACAAAGAGGTACAGTCGACGTTTTGGGCCAGGGCCCTTCATCAGGACTAACTGAAAGAAGAGATAGAAAGAGATTTGAAAGTGGGAGGGGGGAGATCCGAAATGATAGGAGAAGACAGGAGGGGAGGGGTGGATCTAAGAGCTGGAGAAGGGAAAAGATCATGGGACGGGAAGCCTGGGGAGAAAGAGAAGGGGTGGAGGGGAGCCCGGAGGGTGGAGAGCGGAGAGCAGGCAAGGAGTTATAGCGAGAGGGACAGAGGGAAAAAAAGAGAGGAAAAAAGAGGGGAAAAATAAAAAATATATAAAAAAATAGATTAAATAAATAAATAAGGGATGGGGTGTGAAGGGGAGGGGCATTAACGGAAGTTAGATAAGTCAGTATTCATATCATCAGGTTGGAGGCTACCCAGACGGAATATAAGATGTTGTTCCTCCAACCTGAGTGTGGCTTCGTCTTGACAGTAGAGGAGGCTGTGGATAGACATATCAGAATGGGAATGGGACGTGGAATTAAAATGTGTGGCTACTGGGAGATCCTCTCTCTGGCAGACAGAACGTAGGTGTTCAGCGAAACGGCCTCTCAGCCTGCATCGGGTCTCGCCGATATATAGAAGGCCACACCGGGAGCACCGGACGCAGTATATCACACCAGCCAACTCACAGGTGAACTGTCGCCTCACCTGGTAGGACTGTCTGGGGCCCTGAATGGTGGTAAGGGAGGAAGTGTAAGGGCATGTGTAGAACTTGTTCCGCTTACAAGGATAAGTGTCAGGAGGGAGATCGGTGGGAAGAGATGGGGGGGACGAATGGACAAGGGAGTCGCGTAGGGAGCGATCCCTGCAGAAAGCGGGGGGGGGGTGGGGGGAGGGAAAGATGTTTTTGGTGGTGGGATCCTGTTGGAGGTAGCGGAAGTTACGGAGAATTATATATTGGACCCGGAGGCTGGTGGGGTGGTAGGTTAGGACAAGTGGAACCCTATTTCTAGTGGGGTGGTGGGAGGATGGGGTGAGAGCAGATGTGCGTAAAATGGGAGAGATGCATTTGAGAGCAGGGTTGATGGTGGAGGAAGGGAAGCCTCTTTCTTTAAAAAAGGAAGACATTTCCTTCATCCTGGAATGAAAGGCCTCATCCTGAGAGCAGATGCGGCGGAGACGGAGGAATTGCGAGAAGGGGATGGCATTTTTGCAAGTGACAGGGTGGGAAGAGGAATAGTCCAGATAGCTGTGGGAGTCCGTAGGCTTATAGTAGACATCAGTAGATAGGCTGTCTCCAGAGATAGAGACAGAAAGATCAAGAAAGGGGAGGGAGGTGTCAGAAATGGACCATGTAAACTTGAGGGCAGGGTGAAAGTTGGAGGCAAAGTTAATGAAGTCAACGAGCTCCGCATGCGTGCAGGAAGCAGCACCAATGGAGTCGTCGATGTAGCAAAGGAAGTGAGGGGGACAGATACCAGTATAGGCTTGGAACATGGATTGTTCCACAAAGCCAATGAAAAGGCAGGCATAGCAGGGACCCATACAGGTGCCAATGACTACACCTTTAGTTTGGAGGAAGTGGGAGAAGCCAAAGGAGAAATTGTTAAGAGTTAAGATCTCCCAGTGGCCACACATTTTAATTCCACGTCCCATTCCCATTCTGATATGTCTATCCATGGCCTCCTCTACTGTCAAGATGAAGCCACACTCAGGTTGGAAGAACAACACCTTATATTCCGTCTGGGTAGCCTCCAACCTGATGGCATAAATATTGACTTCTCTAACTTCCATTAATGTCCCTCCTCCCCTTCAAACCCCATCCCTTATTTATTTGTTTAATATATTTTTTTATTTTTTTCCCCCTCTCTCTTTTTTCTCCCTCTGTCCCTCTCACTATAAGTCCTTGCCTGCTCTCCACCCTCCGGGCTCCCCTCCCCCCTTCTCTTTTTCCCCGGGCTTCTCGTCCCATGATCCTCTCCCTTCTCCAGCTCTTAGATCCACTCCTCCCCTCCTGTCTTCTCCTATCATTTCGGATCTCTCCCTCCCCCTCCCACTTTCAAATCTCTTACTATCTCTTCTTTCAGTTAGTCCTGACGAAGGGTCGCTGCCCGAAACGTCGACTGTACCTCTTCCTAGAGATGCTGCCTGGCCTTATGCGTTCACCAGCATTTTATGTATGTGTTACAGGGTAGATAGTGGGAGTTTTTCCAGGGTGCAGGTATCAAATACTTGTGGACGTAGCTGTAAGGTGAGAGAGGGAAAAGCTTAAAGATTTACAGTATATTTTAGTACAGTAATTACAGTACAGTAGCTACAGTGTATTTTCTTCCCATGCAGGGCATAAATGTGCTGCCAGAGGAAGTGGAGAAACAGATGTAATAATGACATTTAAAGAGGCACATAATAAGATGCATGATAAGGAAGGGAATGGAGGCAAATACTCCACCTGCAGGCAGATGTCTAGTATTAATTGGCATCATTATTAGCATTGACTTCTTGAACTGACGTCTGTGGTGTGTGCTGGACTATTGTGTCAAAAATCCTCTTCCTGTTGTTTTCAAATTGTTATTTACAAATGCAGATGATGCAGAATCTAAATTATTGGCTTTAAGTCATGTGCCGAAAAGCTTCCTCTGTTGTAAGAAAATATGAGAATATGAATATAACAATTGCTATTGATCTCAAATGATATTCACCACAACAATTTGAAAATTTCAGCATTGAGAATTTCTCCTGGTGCTCTCAAAGGTTAGTTCAAAGGGATCTCTGGAATCCACTAGTGTGCATGTCAGCAGATTGGCAAACAACTCACAAAAAACAAATTAGAAAGAAGATGCTACATTTTTGCAAAGCACAAGTACTAATAAATCTTTGAATATACAGTCACTACTATAATTAAGAATGAATCAGAAATAATTTAAATTAAAAAATTTTTAATTTTAAAACAATGCAAAGATCATATACAGAAATAAAACATTTTTACAGGTAGGCAGTTTCCAAAGTGTTAATTTGGCTTAGTGCAGGCAAGTACCATTTGGTTTAATTCATTTTTCAGGATGTGGGCATCCCTACTAAAGTTGGCATTGATTGCCCACCCGTAATTGCTCCAGCTTTCTAGCCATTTCAAAAGATATTAATGAGTCAACTAAATTCCTGTGGGTTTGGAGATGCACATAGGCCAGACCAGGTAAGGATGGCAGACTTCCTCTTCCAAAGGATGTGAGTGAACTAAATGAGCCTTTACATAAAAAAACTGTGGTTTCTTGGTCACTAGGTTGTTTTTGCAATTCCAGATTATTAACTGAAATTAAATCCCACAGATGCCATGGCAGTATTTAAACTCTGATCTTTGGATTGTTTGGCTAAGCTGCTGGGACACTAGTTTGGTCATTAAATGCTGCAATAGTTTTTCAATAAAATATTCAGAATGCTTTTCAACAGGATTAATCCATAGATACTGTACATTAGTTTCCCACAACTGTGTTGGGGAAGACTGCAAGTGCCACAGCACATGGAGGAGTGCTGCATCACTGTTAGCAACTTCTGGAGATCCATGTTAAACTATGCCTGGGATAACCACCCCCCCCCCAACCGCCAAATTGCTAACAGTTTAACAGATTTGGGAAAGCAAATAGCAATTATTCTACCATCATTACTATGTAAACATTGGGCTTCTTAGCATGGTTACTGCAAACCAATGAAATCTTGTGGGCTTTTGAACAGCAGTCTTTGTTGTTTGGTGCAATGTTCTCCATTGGGATTTGAAAGCAAAAGCAGAATTTAGCTTTAAGAATCCACGCTTTGAGTGAACTTGCGTGTGTAACAATAAGTCTATTCAACAAATCAGACATGGATACAAAGACAGAATGGCCTCATTTTGTGATGTGAATTTTCTGCTTCTGTGTGTGAAATACTGAGCCGTGCACAGTCTAAACCAAGCAGTGTAATTTAGAATTAGGATTGCCAGGAGAAATTTAAAATAAATCACTATTAATCACGCAATTGAAGAACCTAATTGCATATTAGTCACAGTATTAGGTGCATCATCAGACAGTAACAGAGTATCAGTAATTAAACAATTCAAAAGTATAAATGATTTTTTTTTGTAATCAGGTTTTGTGTTTTATCTGTTTTGATGTTATTAAAATGAAGTCATTTTAATGTATTTGAACAGTTTAACTTTGTAATTCCTTGAAAGCGGTGTCACAGGTAGATAGGGTCATAAAGAGATCTTTTGACACATGGGCCTTCATAAAGCATTGAGTACAGGAATTAGGAAGTTATTTTGAAGGTGTATAAGATGTTGGTGAAGCCCAATTTGGAGTATTGTGTACAGTTCTGGTCAACCTACCTATAGGAAAGATATCAATAATGTTGAAAAAGTGCAAAGAAAATTTACAAGGATGTTGCCGGGACTAGAGAACCTGGGTTATAGGGAAGGATTGAATAGTTTAGAACCTATTACACCTCTGGATCTTAGGAGAATGAGAGGAGGTTTGGTAGAAATGTACAAAATTATGAGGGGATATTAATAGGGAAAATGCAATCATTTGCAACTGTGGTTGGGAGAGACTGGAACTGAAGGTCTTAGGTTAAGGCTGAAAGGTAAAATATTTAAGAGGAACCTGAGGGGGAGCTTCTTCTCTCCTGAGGTGGTGAGAGTGTGGAATGTGCTGCCAGCGGAAATGGGGGATGCAGGTTTCTTTTCAACACTTAAGAGAAATTTGGATAAGTACATGGATAGGAAGGGATGGAGGCTATGATGCAAATGCGGGCCAATGAGACTAGGCAGAATAATAGTTCGACACAGACTTGATAGGCCTGTTTCTGTGCTGTAGTGCTCTGTGACTATGACTTTCTTGATGCGTTTGACTGGTTTGACAACTGACTAAAGAAGAGGCCTGCTTTAGTGATCTGTAAAATTGATTTGTAGATGGAGGATTGTTCTCCATGTGCCATGTGTCGGAAATGAAATCAGCAGATCTTTGCCACTGGGAATTCAGAATGTCTTTGGGAAGAATTTTACAACAGGAACCCACATAAAGTTAACGTGGAGAAGGAAAATGGTGGCGATGAGATCCGCAGATTTTTTTTTGTTGACGTGCTATGTTAATGTGTTAACTAGGACTTTTAATGAAAATGTAAAATCATAAATGGGGAAAAAAAGATAAAGGAATGGGGAAACAAGATAGAAAGAAAATGTAGTATTCAAGTTTTTAAATTTCCAACAATAAAAAAAATTCTGGAAAAAATTGCAAGCCACACAATACAATTAAATATTCCTTACCAGACATATTTGTGGGTGAGATTAGTCCCTGAGGAATCCCACTAGTTATCTAGTCCACTTGAAAATTAGAAATGAGCAATTAACCAATTTTTAGTCTGTTTTTTAGTTCCAGAGGTCACAAAATTGTGTAATCGCCATGGTAGCTTAGCAATTAGAACAACACTATTACAGCTCAGTGTGTTGGAGTTCAGAATTCATTCCTGGCGTCCTCTCCAGGGTCTCTGTACATCCTCCCTGTGGAATGTGTGCATTTTCCCTGGGTGCTCTGGTTTCCTGCCACTGTCCAAGGACAGGTAAGCTATTTGGTCATTGTAAATTGTCCCGTGATTAGGGTAGATCGGGATTGTTGCTGTGGCAGCAAGGCTCAAAGGGCCAGAAGGGCCTGCTCTACATTGTATCACTAAATAAATAGTGTCTCCTGTAGCAAATTATTAAATGCATTTTGAAAATTCACTACGTTGACTGTACTCTTTCCCCCTGCTTTTATTTAACATGAATGTTGCAACCTTAGTATTTAGGGCAGCAACGATGGTCCTCTATCTCTCTCTGTCCGTGCTTTGGCATACAGATAAAGATTCTTCATTGCTGTTTTTGTATCCATTTTTTTGACCAGTCAGGGTTGTTAGCCCTGAGCTGAACCCCCAAGTATGGAGGAATATCTTTCATCTTTCATCTCCTAAGATACAGAGAAAGGTTGAACAAGCTAGGTCTTTATTCTTTGGAGCGTAGAAGGTTGAGGGGGGACTTGATAGAGGTGTTTAAAATTATGAGGGGGATTGATAGAGTTGACTTGGATAGGCTTTTCCATTGAGAATGGGTGAGATTCAAACAAGAGGACATGAGTTGTGAGTTAAAGGGCAAAAGTTTAGGGGTAACATGAGGGGGAACTTCTTTACTCAGAGAGTGGTAGCTGTGTGGAACAAGCTTCCAGCAGAAATGGTTGAGGCAGGTTCGATGTTGTCATTTAAAGTTAGATTGGACAGATATATGGACAGGTGTGGGCACGTGGCCAAGTGGTTAAGGCATTGGACTAGCTACCTGAAGGTCATGAGTTTGAGCCCCAGCTGAGGGACTGTGTTATGTCCTTGAGCAAGGCACTTAATCACACATTGCTCTGCGACGACACTGGTGCCAAGCTGTATGGGTCCTAATGCCCTTCCCTTGGACAACACTGGTGTCGGGAAGAGGGGAGACTTGCAGCATGGGCAACTGCTGGTCTTCCATACAACCTTGCCCAGGCCTGCGCCCTGGAGAGTGAAGACATGGTCTCACAAGGCTAACGGATGCCTTGAATTATCTGGACAGGAAAGGAATGGAGGGTTATGGGCTGAGTGCAGGTCGGTGGGACTAGGTGAGAGTAGGAGTTCGGCATGGACTAGAAAGGCCAAGATGGCCTGCTTCCGTGCTGTAATTGTTATATGGTTCTATGACTAATGGACCACTCATAGTGTGACCTTTACCCTTTGACCTGTTGGGCAAGGGTAACCCTACCAAGAGCCAAAGCACAAGGCCCTGACTCTAGCCAATGTAGCTCTCTGGGTTCTTGAGACACGCACGTCTCAAAACCCTACAACAAGGTTGCAGTCCTCTTGGAGGAATGTTGCAAATACATGTTCGTTTTCTTTAAATCATATCAGCCCTGCTGTATTAATTTATGATTTTTCAGGTGTCCTGTTAACATGTTTGTACTGATTCAAATTGATTGATGTTAAGCCAAACGCTCTGTGGTTCTCTGTACTTTTCACTGAGAACAAGATGCGCTTGATCTATAACTTCAGCTAAACACGTAAGGTAATTCTCTGAGAATTCAAGTTTTATAGCAATAGGTGGGAGTGGCAAGCCTCTCTTGGTAGATCTCCAGCCTGTAGTATTGATAAAAGAGCTTTATAGTAAACAAAAACAGCAGAACCTCTGTGAATTTTAGAGCCCCTTGTAACATAAAGCAAAGGTCAGAGTACATACATGTCACCGCATAAACCCCGAGATTCTTTTTCCTGTAGGCATACTTAGCAAATCTGTAGAACAGTAACTGTAAATGGTAAATGTCAGGAACTGTTAACTGTAAATAAACTGTGCAAATGCAGATATAGGTAAAATAATGAGCATGAAAGAACAGTATAACAGAGTCTTTAAATGAGTGTAGCTATCCCCTTTTGTTCAAGAGCCTGATGGTCGAGGAGTAGTAACTGTTCTTGAACCTGGTGGTGCGAGTCCTGAGGCATTTATACCTTCTTCCTGATGGCAGCAGCGGGAAAAGAGCATAGCCTGGGTGGTGAGGATCTTTGATGTTGGATGCTGCTTTTCTATGGCAATATTTCATTAGATGTGCTCAATGGCTGGGAAGGTTTTACCTGTGATGTACTGGGCCGAACCTTTTGCAGGATTTTCCGCCCCAAGGAATTGGTGTTCCCATAACAGACTGTAATACAGCACACTTTCCACCACACATCTATAGAAGTTTGCCAAGGTTTTTAGCATTCACACTTCATAAACTTCTATTTATATTGCATTGCGATAGGTTTCCCTGTGATCCCTCCAGTATAATTCTGGCACAAGTATGTTCTTTAAAAATTGTATTTTCTTCTTGGTCAGTTTATGTCTCTATCTTAATCCTACGTCTGCTCTGAAACCATAATGTATACTGAAATAAGGAAATAAACATATTTAGATCTCCACTTGATCTGGCATTGAGTAATTCAGTTAATAGTGCTTAGCAGTGCCTTTACTTGCTACTGCAAATAATTGTTAAACAAAATGAAAACCAATCATCTGTTGATCACAGGACTAGCAAAGCCCATACACATAATTTGTATACAATTAAAATGACAATTCAAAAATTTTGCTTTTGGAAAGTAAGTGTTAACTTCCTATGAAGGCACCAATATTTCTTTATATGTACATATTTCAATTCTTTTCTTTTAAAATGCATTAATATATTATTCTGCAATACCAAGAACACTAATAATGTGTAATTTCTGGCAGTTTCCGATAGCTACTCAAACATGGTTCAGTCATTTTAAAAGCAAAATAATTGAAAATAATATTTAAATCATTATTTTCTGTCACATCAGTAATTTATTTTCATCATAAAAACTACGTTATTATTGAGTTTGATGTAAGCTATTAGTGAAAGTTTTAGAAAATTAGTAGCAAATTTGCTCAAATTGGCATCAGCATTTGACAAAATTGTGGCAGAATCTTGGCTTTAGTCTACTTTCTGGCCTAACCCTCATCGACTTTGATTGTCAAGGATTTACCAGTCCCGAGCTTGTATTCTTGTAACTGAATTTCCACAATTTTCTGGAATTCTGAAGAATCAAAGTTCAAAGTAAATTTATATTCAAAGTTCTTATATGTCACCATACACAACCCTGAGATTTATTTTCTTGCGGTCTTTCCCAGTGGATACAAGGAAGCACCATGAAATCAATGAAAAACTACGTGTAAGACAGAGAGGCAACTCATACAAAAGGCAGCAAACTGTGCAAGTACAATAAATAAATAAGCAATAAATATTGAGATCATGAGATGATGAGTCCTTAAAAGTGAGTCCACAGATTACATAGAAACACAGAAAACCTACAGCACAATACAGGCCCTTTGGCCCACAAAGTTGTGCCAAACATGTCCCTCCCTTAGAAATTACTAGGCTTACCCATAGCCCTCTATTTTTCTAAGCTCCATGTACCTATCCAGGAGTCTCTTAAAAGACCCTATTGTATCCGCCTCCACCACCGTCACCGGCAGCCCATTCCACGCACTCACCACTCTCTGCGTAAAAAAAACTTACCCCTGACATCTCCTCTGTACCTGCTCCCCAGCACCTTAAACCTGTGTCCTCTTGTGGCAACCGTTTCAGCCCTGGGAAAAAGCCTCTGACTATCCACATGATCAATGCCTCTCATCATCTTATACACTCTATCAGGTCACCTCTCATTCATCAATGCTCCAAGGAGAAAAGGCCGAGTTTTCTCAACCTGTTTTCATAAGGCATGCTCCCCAATCCAGGCAACATGCTTGTAAATCTCCTCTGCCCCCTTTCTATGGCTTCCACATCCTTCCTGTAGTGAGGCGACCAGAACTGAGCACAGTACTCCAAGTGGCGTCTGACCAGGGTCCTATATAGCTACAACATTACCTCTCAGCTCCAAAATTCAATTCCACGATTAATGAAGGCCAGTACACCATATGCCTTCTTAACCACAGAGTCAACCTGCGCAGCTGCTTTGAGCATCCGATGGACTCGGACTCCAAGTTCCCTCTGATCCACCACACTGACAAGAGTCTTACCATTAATGCTATATTCCGCCATCATATTTGACTTACCAAAATGAACCACCTCACACTTATCTGGGTTGAGCTCCATCTGCCACTTCTCAGCCCAGTTTTGTATCCTATCAGTGTCCCACTGTAACCTCTGACAGCCCTCCACACTATCCACAACACCTCCAATCTTTGTGTCATCAGCAAACTTACTAACCCATTCCTCCACTTTCTCATCCAGGTCATTTATAAAAATCACGAAGAGTAAGGGTCCCAGAACAGATCCCTGAGGCACACCGCAGGTCACCGACTTCCATGCAGAATATGACCCGTTTACAACCACTCTTTGCCTTCTGTGGGCAAGCCGGTTCTGGATCCACAAAGCAATGTCCCCTTGGATCCTATGCCTCCTTACTTTCTCAATAAGCCTTGCATGGGGTACCTTATCAGATGTCTTGCTGAAATCCATGCACACTACATCCACTGTTCTTCCTACATCAGTGTATTTAGTCACATCAAATTCAATCAGGCTCGTAAGGCACGACCTGCCCTCGACAAAGCCATGCTGACTATTCCTAATTATATTGTACCTCTCCAAATGTTCATAAATCCTGCCTCTCAGGATCTTCTCCATCAACTTATCAACCGCTGAAGTAAGACTCACTGGTCAATAGTTTCCTGGGCTATCTCTACTCCCTTTCTTGAATAAGGGAACAACACTCACAACCCTCCAATCCTCTGGAATCCCTCCCCTCCCCATTGATGATTCAAAGGTCATCGCCAGAGGCTCAGCAATCTCCTCCCTCGCCTCCCACAGTAGCCTGGGATACATCTCATCCAGTCCCGGCGACATATCCAACTTGAAGCTTTCCAAAAGCTCTAGCACATCCTCTTTCTTAATATCTACATGCTCAAGCTTTTCAGTCTGCTGCAAGTCATCCCTACAATTGCCAAGATCCTTTTCCATAGTGAATACTGGAGTAAAGTATTCATTAAGTACCTCTGCTATTTCCTTCGGTTCCATGCACACTTTCCCACTATCACACTTGATAGGTCCTATTCTTTCCCGTCTTATCCTCTTGCTGTTCACATACTTGTAGAATGCCTTGGGGTTCTCCTTAATCCTGCCTGCCAAGGCCTTCTCATGGCCCTTCTGGCTCTCCTAATTTCCTTTTTAAGCTCCGTGTTAGCCTTATAATCTTCTAGAACTCTAACATTACCTAGCTCTCTGAACCTTTTGTAAGCTTTTTTTCTTGACTAGATTTACAACAGCATTTGTACACCGCAGTTCCTGTGCTCTACCGTAACTTCCCTGTCTCATTGGAACGTACCTATGCAGAACTCCATACAAATATCCCCTGAACATTTGCCACATTTCTTCCATACTTTTCTCTGAGAACATCTGTTCCCAATTTAAGCTTCCAATTTCCTGCCTGATAGCCTCATAATTCCCTTACTTCAATTAAACGCTTTTCTAACTTGTCTGTTCCTATCTCTCTCCAATGCTATCGTAAAGGAGATAGAGTTATGATCACTATCTCCAAAATACTCTTCCACTGAGAGATCTGACACCTGACAAGGTTCATTTCCCAATACCAAATCAAGTACAGTCTTTCCTCCTGTAGGGTTATCTACATATTGTGTCAAGAAACCTTCCTGAACGCACCTAACAAACTCACCCCATCTAAACCCCTTGCTCTAGGGAGATGCCAATTGATATTTGGGAAATTAAAATCTCCCACCACGATAACTCTTTTATTATTACACCTTTCCAGGATCTGTTTCCCTATCTGCTCCTCGATATCCCTGTTACTATTGGGCAGCCTATAAAAAACACCCAGTAAAGTTATTGACCCCTTCCTGTTCCTAACCTCCACCCACAGAGACTCCGTAGACAATCCCTCCATGACGTCCAGCTTTTCTGCAGCTATCTCTCTGATCTTTCTATCTCTGATCAACAGTGCCACGCCCCCATCTTTTTTGCCTCCCTCCCTGTCCTTTCTGAAACATCTAAAATCCGGCGCTTGTAGTAACCATTCCTGTCCCTGAGCCATCCAAGTCTTTGTAGTGGCCACCACATCATAGTTCCAAGTACTGATCCACACTCTAAGCACATCCACTTTGTTCACAACACTCCTTGTGTTAAAATACACATCTCAAACCGTCCGTCTGAGTGCGTCCCTTCTCTATCACCTGCCTATCCTCCCTCATACACTGTCTCCAAGCTTTCTCCATTTGTAAGCCAACCTCCTCTTCCCCAGTCTCTTCAGTTTGGTTCCCACCCCCCAACAGTTCTAGTTTAAACTCTCCCCAGTAGCCTTAGCAATCCTCCTAACTGTTGTAGGAACAGTTCAGTGTTGGGGTGAGTGAGGTTGAATGAAGTTATCCTCTTTGTTTCAAGAGGCTGATGATTGAGAGGTATTAACTGTTTCTGAATCTGGTGGTGTAAGTCCTATTGGGAACAGATCTACTCAGAAAATGCACAATGGAGATGTGGGAGTTGTTTAGCGAGCACTTGCATGAGGTACTGGATAAGTTTTTCCCATTGAGGTTGGGAAAATACAGTAAGGTAAAGGATGTGAAGAGGATGTATTCTATAGTGGTTGAGTCTAGAATCGAGGGCACAGCCTCAGTAAAGAGGAACACCCATTTAGAAAAGAGACAAAGAGGAATTTCTTAAGCCCAAGAGTAGTGAATCTGTGGAATTCATTACCACACACGGCTGTGGAAGCCAGGTCATTGGGTATATTTAAAGTGCAGTTTGATAGGTTCTTGATTAGTCAGGGCATCAAAGGATATGGGGAGAAGGCAGGAGAAGAGGGTTAAGAGGGATAATAAATCAGCCATTATGGAATGGCAGAACAGACTTGATGAGTCAAATGCCCTAATTCTGCTCCTATATCATATGGTCTTGATTGTCTAAATGCTTTACTAAAATCTACATATACCACATCTACTACTCTACCTTCAATGTGTTATGTTACATCTTCAAAGAATTCAATCAAGCTTGTGAGGCATGGCCTATCCCTCACAAAGCCATGCTGACTATTTACTGTAGTTACATATTGCACATTTAGACGGAGACGTAGCGTAAACATTTTTACTCATCGTGTATGTGAAGGATGTAAGAAATAAAGTCAATTCAATTCAATTCCTAATCAGACTATGCTTCTCCTAATACACGCAGAGCCTATTTCTAAGAATCTTCTTCAATAATTTGCCTACCACTGAAGTAAGTTTTGTTGCTCAGTAATTCCCACAGTTAACCCTACTCCTTTTTGTGAAGAAAGAAACATTTGCCACCCACCAATCAATTGGTACTACCTCTGTGCCAGTGAAAACAGAAAGGTGCAGCAATCTCTTCCCTCACCTCTTGTAGTAACATGGAGCACATCGTGTCCAGCCCAAGGATTTACCTATCCTAAGGTTTTACAAAAGTTCCAACACATGCTCGCTCTTAATGTTGACACATTCTAGCATATCAACCTGTTTAATGTTGTCCTCACAAATGTCAAGATCCCGCTCATCAGTGAATACTGAAGTAAAGTGTCCATTAAGGCCTCCAATATCTCCTCTGACTCCAAGCACAATTCCTCTTGTATTTCTGATTAGTCCTACCTTCACTCTAGTCATCCACTTATGTGGAGAAGGCTCTAGAATTTACTTTAATCCTACACCAAGCTTTCTCATGCCCCCTTCTAGATCTCCTATCCATTCCCAAGGCCCTCCATGGCTACCTTGCAAGTCTCTGGAGCCCATCTGATTCTTGCTTCCTAAACCTGAAGAAAACCGCTTTCTTCCTCTTGACTGGATGTGCAATATTTCCTATCAGCCTTGGTTCCTTAATAAGTTTAAGGAACCGATTCAATAAACTTATTCGATAAGTTTAAATAAATTCCCCTCCATTCTTCTAAACTCCAGTGCGTACAAGCCTAAAGCCATCAAATGCTCCTCATACCTTAATCCTTTCATTCCCGGAATCATTCTTGTGAGCCTCCTCTGGACCCTCTCCAATGCCAGCACATCTTTACTTTGATAAGGGGCCCAAAACTGCTCACAATACTCCTTGTGCAGTCTGACCAATTCCTTATAAACTGTCAGCATTACATCCTTGCTCTTATATTCTAATCCTCTCGAAATGAGTGTTAATATTGCATTTGCCACTGTCTCAACCTGCAAGTTAATCATTAGAGATTAACGATTAACCTGCAGGTTGATCGTTAATCTCTTTGCACAAGGACTCCCAGGTCCCTTTGCATCTCTGATGCTTGTATTTTCTCCCCAGTTTGAAAATAGTCTACACCTTTATTCTTTCTACCAAAGTGCATGAACACTTCCCTACACTATATTCCATCTGCCACTTCTTTGCCCATTCTCCTAATCTGACAAGTGTTTCTGCAGCCTTTCTGCTTCCTCAATACCACCTGTCCTTCCATCTATCTTTGTATTGTCTGCAAACTTGGGCACAAAGCCATCAATTCTGTTATTCAAATCATTGACATATAATGTGAAATAAAGCAGTCCCAACACTGACCCCTGCAGAGTACTACCAGACATTGACAGTAGCCAGAAAAGACCCCCTTTAATCCCAGTCTTTGCCTCATGCCAGTAAGCCAATCTTCTAGCATGCTAGTATCTTTCCTGTAATACATACGCTATTATCTTGTTAGGAGCTTCATGTACGGCACTTTGTCAAAGGCCTTCTGAAAATCCAAGTTGAACAACCTCCACTGACTCTCCTTTGTCTATCTACCTGTTATTTCCTCAAAGAATTCCACATTTGTCAGGCAAGATTTCCCTTAAAAGAAACCATGCTGACTTTGGCCTATTTTATAATGTGCCTCCAAGTACCCTGAAACCTCATCCTTAACAATGGACTCTTAACATCTTCTCAATCATTGAAGTCAATTTAACTGGCTTATAATTTCCTTTCTTCTTCCTGCCTCCCTTCTTTAAGAGTCAAGTGATATTTGCAATTATTCAGTCCTCCAGAACCATTGCAGAATTTAGTGATTCTTGAACGATTATTACTGATTCCTCCACAAACTCATCAGCTATCTCTTTCAGAACCATCTGGTCCAGATGACTTATCTACCTTCAGACCTTTCATCTTCCCAAGCACCTTCTCCTTAGTAATAGTATCTACGCTCACTTCTACCCCCCGATGCTCTCAAATTTCTGGCGTACTGCTAGTGTCTTCCACAGTGAAGCCTGACACAAAATACTTAAGTTCTTCCATTATTACTTTGTCCCCCATTACTGCCCCTCCAGTGTCACTTTCCAGCGGTCTGAGATGCACTTTCATTTCTCTTTTACTCTTTATATATCTGGAAAAAAAATGGTATTCTCTTTTATACTGTTTTCTCGCTTACCTTTATATTTTATCTCTTCTCTCCTTATGTCGTTTTTAGTTGTCTTCTGTTGGTTTTTAAAATCTTCCCAATCTTCTAACTTCCCACTATTCTTTGTGATATTATATGCCCTCTCTTTTCCTTTTATGCTGTCATTGACTTCCCTCATCAGCCATGGTTTTCTCATCATCCCTTCAGAATACTTCTTCATCTTTGGGACGTATCTATCTTGCTGAAATGCCCCTCAAACTGCAGCCATTGCTGTTCTGCTGTCATCCCTGCGAGTGTTCCCTTCCAATCAGCTTTGGCCAGCAACTCTCTCATGCCTCTGTAATTCCCTTTAGTCCACTGTAATACTGATACATCTGACTTTATCTTCTCCCTCTTGAGCTGCAGGATGAAATCAAAGGTCAAAATAAATTTATAATCAAAGTACATATACATCACCATATACAGCTTTGAGGTTCATTTTCTTGTGGCATCCTCAATAACTTCATAATAGAATAATTATAATAGAATCATTGAAAGACCAATGTGCAATATTCAACCAGTCTGCAAAAGACAAATTGAGCAAATTCAAAAGAAAGAAAATAATAACAGATAATTAAGCAATATATATCAAGAACATGCGGTGAAGAATCCTTGAAAGTGAGTCCAGAGGTTTTGGGAACACTACACATCTAATGAAGGTTATCAAAGTTTGAAATGGCATGCTAAATCTTCACAAACTCCCAAGGAAGTAGAGGTACTGCCATGTATTCTTCATAATTGCACTTGTGTTCTGGGCCCAGGACAGGTCATCCAAAATACTAACACCAAGGAATTTAAAGTTGCTGATCTTCTCCACCTCTGATCCTTTGATGAGGACTGGCTCATGGGCCTCTGGTTTCCTTCTCCTGAAGTCAATAATCAGCTCCTTGGTCTTACTGACATGGAGTTAGAGGTTGTTGTGGCACCAATCATCCAGATTTTCAATCTCTCTCTTGTATGCTGATTCATCACCACTTTTGATTCAGCGAACAACAGTGGTGTCATCAGCAAACTTGACTATGCCATTGGAGCTGTGTTAACAAACATAGTCGTAAGTGTAAAGGAAGTAGAATAGGAGGCTAAGCCTTGTGGTGCACCTGTGCTGATGGAGACAGTGGAGGAGATGTTGTTGCCAATCCAAACTAACAGGGGTCTGCAAGTGAGAAAAATGAGGATCCTGTAACACAAGGAGTTATTGAAGCCAAGGTCTTGGAGCTTGTTGATTAGTTAGATGACTTAGATGAGGAAGTGGAAGGCTGGGTTAGTAATTTTGCTGATGAAACAAAGGTTAGTGATATTGTGGATAGTGTAGAAGGTTGTCAAGGGTTACAATGGAACATTGATAGGATGCAGAGTTGAGCTGGATGCGGCAGATAGAGTTTAACCCAAAAACGTGAAGTGATTCACTTTGGAAGTTTTACGTTGAAGACAGAATAAAAGTTTAATGGCTATGGGGTACAAATCTGTTGATTTCTCAAAGTTGCCATGCACATGGATATGCTTGTTAAGAAGGTGTATGGTGTGTTGACCTTCATTCATCGGGGTACTCAGTCAAGACCTATGAAGTAATGTTACAGCTCTGTAAAACCCTGGTTAGACCACACTTGGAATATTGTGTTGATGTCTGGTTGTCTCATTGGAGGAAGGATGTGGAAGCTTTAGAGAGAGTATTGAGCAGATTTACCAGAATGTTGCCAGGATTGGCGAGCATGTCTTATGAGGATAAGTTGAGCAAGAGAAGGCTTTTCTCTTTAGATTAAAGGAGGATGAGAGGTGACTTGATAGAAGTGTGCAAGCTGATAGTGGCATAGATTGAATGGACAGCCAGAGACTTTTTTCCAGGGTGGAAATGGCAAACACAAGGGGGGTATAATTTTAAGATGATTGGAGGGAAATATAGGCGGGATGTCACAGGTACATTTTATACACAGATTGGTGGGTGGATGAAATACACTGCTGTGGTTTGTGTTGAAGGCAGATACATTAGGGACATTTAAGAGACTCTTGGGTAGCCACGTGGATGACAAAAAAAGGATGGAAGGGTTGGACTGATCTTAGAGTAGGTTAAAATGTTAGTGCAATAACTTGGGCTGAAGGACCTGCACATTGCTATAATGTCTATATTTACTCTGCCTAATCAAATTGTATATAATCCATTTATCCCATTCCTCCGACTTTTCTGGAGTGTGCTTCTAACCCTGCTTCTGGTGGGGAATTCCATTTTTGACTTTACTTTGCATTAACTAATTTCTTTAAAAATTCATGGTCGATAGAATTTTTCTTAACTCTAACTTCTATTAGAGGTGTTTGAAGATTGTTTCCATATTAATAGATCTATTTCTTTTGTCTGGAAATCTGCTTTCTAAAGTTTGACATGCTCTAAACTGATACAGTCATTAATATTTGATGTTACATTTCATGGGGCCATTACAATAATCCCAAATTTTATGCCCATAAGGATGTTGTTTGTTTGCAGTCACCTTTAACAGAGACAAAACATAATGTAGATTAATGATATTATTTATTTCAAATCTAGTTGGATTACATAACAGTCTGTTGATTTTTCTTGGCTTTTGCATATTGTGATTGAGATCAATCCTCTGTCAAATCATATTTTAAACAGCTGTGTAAATAATAAAGGAAGGAAAATATGATTCACTTTGACTAAGACAGGAATATAACTAAGGAGAGCTGCTGAATTTGGAACAACATGAGACATTCATGGAGCTTTACTGCTTAGTTGAGCTTTGACTCAGTTATGAGACGCAAGAAGAGATTCAAAGTAGTAAATCCAGTACTAGGTCAGATCATGGCATGTCTCTGGAATGAGGAATGGTTTCTAATAACAGAACAAGGGAAGATCCCTGTTTGCAGACATTATTGTTTTAATGAAAGGCTACTGTCATCTGCTGGAGCTAGATCTCCACTGCTTCTTCATGACTCATGTTATGCTTGTGTGAATAATCAGTCAATGTTATTTTTAACACAGGAGTTTTAGATTATTATGGTCATAATATCAATTCAAATGATTGGTTACCTGTTTTTAAGTTGTACTATTTCATGAATCCAAATATAAAACTATAGATATAAAATGTAAATAAAATATTATTTTTATTTAATGTTTGGTGCTGAACAATTTAATCTGTGCATCAGAAAGGGTAACTCATTTTAAATGAGTGAATGGGACATATTTCTTTCTCTAGCTTTAGGCATTAAATTGTTTGCTTCAGTTAAGCAGTCTCCTGGCTGTAGCTTTCTGGAGTTAAGAGAACTAATAGGTTGGCAAGATGAAACATATGTTTTTAGGATTGTGGAAAATACCAAATAGTAAGAATGGCAAAGTAGCAAACAGAGGAAAGATAATTTGATTAAGGAAAGAAAGAAAACTATTAAAATGTAACATCTTTCCATCTAACAAGTTACAAGAGTGGTGCTATTTTTATTTTGAATTATTATTAATTTATTATTGTGATGTGTACTGAGATACAGTGAAAAACTTTCTTCTGCAAACTATCAATACTATTCATTTCATCACATTAGCATGTTGAGATTGTACAAGGATAAAGGAACACAAGAATTTTAGGTCCCTCATGGGACCTTGTCAAACGCCTTCCTAAGATCCATGCAGACCCTTGTGGGAGGTTCATCCAGAAGATTGAGATGCATGGGATTCACCATTTGGCCATTTGGATTTGTAATAAGCTTGCCTATAGAAGAGAGATTCACGGTTAATGGGTCCTATTCTGACTGGAGCTCCATGAGTCTATGAGTAGTGGTTTTCCTTTGGAGATATATGGATATGTATGTATACAGAAACATATGTATATAGGTATGTGTATGTATGTATATATGTATGTGTATATATGTACAGTGGCATGCAAAAGTTTGGGCACCCCGGTCAAAATTTCTGTTACTGTGAATAGCTAAGTGAGTAAAAGATGACACATTTCTTTAATATCTTAAGCAAGATTACTTTTTTATTTCCATCTTTTACAGTTTCAAAATAACAAAAAAGGAAAAGGGCCCAAAGCAAAAGTTTGGGCACCCTGCATGGTCAGTACTTAGTAATACCCCCTTTGACAAGTATCACAGCTTGTTACTGCTTTCTGTAGCCAGTAAAGAGTCTTTCAAAGTGAGGTGTCCTGATGAAGGGTTCCGGCCTGAAACGTCAACTCAACGTTTCCACTGATGCTGCCCGACCTGCTGAGTTCCTCCAGCGTATTGTGAGTGTTGCTTTGATCCCAGCATCTGCAGATTATTTTGTGTTTAAGAGTCTTTCAATTCTTGGGGGGACTTCTGGGTCATCAAGGGAATGGCGGCGTAAGGAAAAGGTCTCTCGACAAAAAAGAAGGTAAACTGCCCCAAAATCGAATTTAGACAAATACTTAATATTGCATAACTATATTAATAAAAGGGGCAAGGATGATGTCTAAGAACAAGAATAAAAAGTCCGCTTCGAAGGCTGATAAACATAAAGAGATGCAGCAAGGCGACGGGCCTAGCTCCCCCACGGCAAGCCAGGACGGAGATAATGAGGGGGAATCGGTGACTCTGTCTTTGATTCTCGGAGAGATTCGCGAGTTCCGACAAGATAACAGCAAACAGCTGGAAGATATTAAAGGAGAAATAGTAAAAACTAACTCGCGGATAGATGAAGCCGAAGCGAGGATTGTTGGAATTGAAGAGAAGCTACAAAACGCCGAGGAAGTGATAGCAGAAATGCTGAAGCTACAAGACCAGCTCCAGTGGAAACTAATAGATCAAGAAGGCCGCTCGAGAAGGGAAAATGTGAGGATCTACGGAGTTCCCGAAGGAACCGAAGGTAAACCCGGATTGATGATTCCCTTCGTGGAGAAGCTGCTTAGAGAGAACCTTGATATACCGGCCGCAAAAGACCTACAGATAGAAAGGGCTCACTGCGCGCTGGCACCACAGCCTCTGGCAGGCGCCCAGCCCAGATCGATTCTGGTCAGATTTCTCAGTTACAGAACGAAGGAAGAGGTGCTTAAAAGAGCATGGCAAAAGAAAGGTTTCATGTGGAACAACTGCAAAATCAGTTTAGACCACGACTACGCACCGGGGATTCTTGCCAGACGGAAGGAATATACGGAAACACGGAGAGTCCTGAAGGAAAACAACATCAGATTCCAGACCCTGTATCCAGCTCGGCTGAGAGTCTTTTACGACGAAGGGACAAAAACTTACGCTACGGCGGAGGAGGCAACGTTGGACCTGGCGGACCGGGGACTACCTATTAAAGTTATCACCCAACCGGAGTCGCTACTGGAGAGGATTCGGCAGAAGTCGTGGCGGTTAGTGGGGCGAGGACGCTCCACTCGAACCAGAGTGTCAAACTACAAGGAAAAGCTGCAAATATTCAGACGCGAATGTACAGAGAATACAGATTAATTAAGAGAAATGACTGAAAAGAGTAAATCGGACTTAAAAGTAAAATGAAAACTGGTAACTGAAAATAAACTAGGCGGAATAACTTGAATGATAGCAATATGGTCGAGACATAAATAGGAGAAAATTCTCTATGATTATTCAAACTGCTGAGGGCCCTCTAACACAGGGTGAAGATAGAGGTTATCCCTCTGAACTGAGGCGGGTCGGTGCTCAGGCCTCACTGTGGGAAGTCGGGAAAAATTTTCAAATGTTATACGTTCAGAAATGTCTAGGGTTTGGTTATATGTCTTGGTTTACTGTTGAGAAGGGATTGCTTACTGTTTGGTTAGAAAAGGAGAGTGCTTTTTTTCTACTAGAGAAAAATGCAAACTGAATTGGTAAAAATAATTTCCTATAATGTTAATGGGGTTTTGAATCCAATTAAAAGAAATAAGATTATGTCTAAATTGAAAAAAGAGAGGGCACAAATAGCTTTCCTCCAGGAAACACATATGAGCCAATCTGAACATGGAAAATTAAAAAGAATGGGCTTTAAGCATGTATTTTATTCATCATATAAATTGAGTCACGAAAGAGGGGTAGCTACTTTAATATCAAGTACTCTTAATTATGAACATATTTCAGAGACTAGAGACAAAGAAGGATGGTTTGTAAAAATCACAGGAAGAATAGAAGGTACAGAAATAACATTGCTGAATGTTTATGCTCCTCCAGGTAGTGAATGGTCATTTTATAGACACATTTTTGACCTAATGGTCAGTTCTCGAGGGGTAGTAATTTGTGGAGGGGATTTTAATATTAGATTAAACCCTATATTAGATTCTTCAGGAATAGTTACTCAGAATAAACCTCTGACTCGGAAAGTGAATTCATTGATGGAGGAGTTGGGAATTATAGATGTCTGGAGGGAATTACACCCTAGTAGTAAAGATTATACATATTACTCTTTCCCTCATTCCCTTAATGACACGGGAGAAACATTGCCAGTGATTTTATGGGATACATTGAAAGCTGTACTGAGAGGGAAAATTATTTCCATTACTACTCACATGAAAAAAATCAATGCACAAAAATTAGCAGACCTTCAAGGAAAATTAAAACAACTTCAAGTTGTAGATAGCAACAAAAGTAATTCAAATCGAAAACAGGAAATTAGGAAATTGCAAAGTGAAATTGATGATATTTATACATTGGAAACTCAAAGAAATTTTCTTTACCTGAGACAAAAGAATTATGAAGTAGGAGGTAAATCAGCTAGATTATTAGCATATAAATTACGAAAACAACAAGCAGACAATACAATTCATAAAATAAAGAATCCAAAGACAAAGCTTGTGGAAAGTACAATAGGGAAAATTCAAGAGAGTTTTGAAACATATTATCGAGAGCTGTATTCCCAACCCCGGGCCCCCAATGAGCCCTATATAGACAGTGTATTGAATTTTTTAGATCTACCTAAACTTACAGATTTACAAAATGAAAGTTTATTAGAACCAGTAACTGTCAAAGAACTGAACGTGGCCATCTCTAGGTTAAAGGCTGGAAAGTCCCCGGGTTCTGATGGGTTTACCTCAGAGTGGTACAAGTCCCTGAAGACACAGTTAGCCCCATTACTACTTAACACCTTTAATTGGATCTTGCAGAGAGGAGAAACTCCACCTTCCTGGAGAGAAGCGATTATTTCAGTTATTCCTAAAGAGGGTAAAGATAAACTAGAATGTGGCAATTATCGGCCAATTAGTGTTCTTAATTTAGATTACAAACTATTTACATCTATATTAGCGCGCAGATTGGAAAAGCTTTTACCTGGCCTAATCCATTTAGACCAGACTGGATTTATTCAACAAAGACAAACACAGGACAACATAAGAAGAACTCTGCACATATTAGAACAGGTTAATAAGAACGAGACAGAGACAATGGTAGTAGGATTGGACGCTGAGAAAGCTTTTGATTCGGTTAGTTGGGCATTCCTATACAGAGTGTTAGGAAGATTCGGCTTTCAAGAAAGGTTTATTAAAGTAATTCAGACTCTATATGACAGCCCTACAGCTCGAATTAAGATAAATGGGGACCTCTCTGACTCCTTCATTTTAGAGAGAGGCACTAGACAGGGATGCCCAATTTCTCCTCTCCTTTTTGCGCTATATATTGAACCACTTGCCCAACTAATAAGACAGAGCGAAATCGTAAAAGGTATCAAGGTGGCAGGGATTGAACAGAAAGTGGCGTTATTCGCAGATGATGTTTTGGTCTATCTGAGTGAACCAGAAAAATCATTTATAGGATTGTTTACACTGTTGGATGACTTTGGGAAAATATCAGGTTATAAAATAAATGTAAAGAAAACGCAGGTTATGTCCCTAAATTATACACCATCCAAAAAATTGCAGGATACATATGATCTTAAGTGGGAAGCTAAATCATTAAAATATTTAGGAATAACCCTGCCGAAGGATCTTTCAACACTGTCACAGGTAAATTATGGGCCATTAATCTCAGAGATAAAAGCAGATATGCATAGGTGGAATCTTATCCCCTTTTTAAGTTTAAATTCAAGGATAAATACTATAAAAATGAATATTCTTCCTCGGTTATTATATCTTTTCCGTACTTTACCAGTGGAGGTGGATGATAACCAATTCAGGGAATGGGACAAATGGATTTCCCGCTTCATTTGGCAAGGAAGGAAACCTAGAATTCGATATAACACCTTACAGTTAGGGAAGGAAGGAGGAGGTATGGTTCTTCCTTGCCTGAGAAATTATTTTTATGCCTCACAGATAACCCCTCTGTTATATTGGTGTAACAGGGAATATAAGGCTAGATGGAAGGAAATAGAATTTGGATTAGTTGACAGTTTTCCTCTTCAGGCCTCAATAGCTGATAAAGGATTGATGGCCCAGTTGGAAAAATTTAATAATGCTTGGATAAATCTTACATTAAAAGTATGGCAGAAGGTGGTTAATTCATGTGGAATTAATAACATGTTAAAACTCTTTAGATGGTGTGCATATGATACCGAATTCCTCCCCAACAGAGGAGATAAAAGATTTGAGCTATGGATAAAGAAAGGTCTTACAACCTACCTCTCATTTATAGATAAAAGAGTATTACAAAGTTTCCAAATCCTGCCGGACAAACATGGCCTAGAACATAATGACTTTTTTAGGTACCTTCAAATACGAAACTATGTTAACCAGAGTTGTAGATATACAGACCTATCAACAGTAGAATTAGAGTTTTTCAAGATTCTGAATTCGGCTTGCAGTTCAATACCTAGTAAATCAGTTTCTCGCCTATATAATGCACTCTCCCATGCTAAAAATGTAAATACACTGTATATTAAAGAGAAGTGGGAGAAAGAAGCGGGGTTGGTACTTTCAGAGGAGGCTTGGGGGAAAATCTGCAGCTTTCAATGGTCCTCGACTAATTCTTTGACTTGGAGAGAACATTGTTGGAAAAACATTATAAGATACTTCAAGACCCCATATCAGGAAAAATATAAAGATACAAATGTGATGTGTTGGAGAAGGTGCGGCTCCAAGGAGGCAAATCATTTTCATATTTTCTGGGATTGCCCTAAATTAAGTCTATTTTGGGAAGGTATTCATAGAACATTAGTTAAGGTACTTAGGTCCCAGATACCTCTGAACTTTGAGATGCTCTATTTGGGGCATGTATTGTTTGTTGAACAGAAGGAAGATATAAAGTTGCTGCAGGCCCTCTTAGTGGCAAGTAAGAAATCAATCACTAGAAAATGGCTAAATCCAATACCACCTACATTAGAAGATTGGTACGAAATTATCTTGGAAATATTTAAAATGGAAAAGTTGACTTACTCCCTGAGAACTCAAAAAGAAACATTTTATCAAATCTGGAATAAATGGATTGAATATATAACCCCAATGCGAGCAGACTTTAGATGACTCTCCTAATGATTTATATTGCTCTTCTCATCAACACAGTAATATTGCTAACGTAAGCACCCCTAGTCTAAATGTTTGTTTTTTTTTTGGAAAATAGAGAATTAACACAAGTAAAGGGAAAGATTTGGGAAAGGGATAAAAAAAAAGAAAAAATTAAGTAAATAAGTACATAAGGATTGGATAATTATGTCTGCGGGCAGGAACAAGCACGAACAAATTGGGATATAAACACCTACAATGGTTGGTATATAGGCTTGTATGCAACATTTTGGACCAGTGGAAATGGTCCAGAAGGGTTGTATGGAAACTATTATTACCATTTTTCTTAACAACTAATTTCATTACTTAGCCTAATAGATTAGATTTACCAAAGTACATAATTATCTATTTAAATGTTTATTTTCCTTTGATATCATCTCAATGTGTACTTAAGAATGTATAAATAATTGTAGTTTTATACATATAAAAAAATGGAAAAGGTTATATGTGTGAAAAAAGTACATGATAATTGTGAATTCCTTATCCAAATAAAAATAAAATTAAAAAAAAAGTCTTTCAATTCTTGTTTGGAGAATTTTCCCCTATTCTTCCTTGCTACAGGCTTCTGGTTCCGTGAGATTCTTGGGCTGTCTTGCATGCACTGCTCTTTTGAGGTCTACCCACAGATTTTCTATGATGTTTAGGTTAGGGGACTTTGAGGGCCATGGCAAAACCTTCAGCTTGCGCCTCTTGAGGTCGTCCATTGTGGATTTTGAGGTGTGTTTAGGATCACTATCCTGTTGTAGAAGCCATCCTCTTTTCATCTTCAGCTTTTTTACAGATGGTGTGATGTTTACTGCCAGAATTTGCTGGTATTTAATTGAATTCGTTCTTCCCTCTACCAGTGAAATGTTCCCCATGCCACTGGCTGCAACACAAGCCCAAAACATGATCGATCCACCCCCATGCTTAACAGTTGGAGAGGTGTTCTTTTCATGAAATTCTGCACCCTTTTTTCTCCAAATATACCTTTGCTCATTGCAGCCAAAAAGTTCTATTTTAACTTCATCAGTCCACAGGACTTGTTTCCAAAATGTATCAGGCTTGTTTAGATGTTCCTTTGCAAACTTCTGACGCTGAATTTTGTGGTGAGGACGCAGGAAAGGTTTTCTTCTGATGACTCTTCCATGAAGGTCATATTTGTGCAGGTGTCGCTGCACAGTAGAACAGTGCACCACCACTCCAGAGTCTGCTAAATCTTCCTGAAGGTCTCTTGCAGTCAAACGGGGGTTTTGATTTGCCTTTCTAGCAATCCTACAAGCAGTTCTCTTGGAAAGTTTTCTGGTCTTCCAGACCTCAACTTGACCTCCATCGTTCCTGTTAAATGTCATTTCTTAATTACATTACAAACTGCGGAAACGGCTACCTGAAAACGCCTTGCTATCTTCTTATAGCCTTCTCCTGCTTTGTGGGCATCATTTATTTTAATTTTCAGAGTGCTAGGCAGCTGCTTAGGGGAGCCCATGGCTACTGATTGTTGGGATAAGGTTTGAGGAGTCAGGGTATTTATAAAGCTTTGAAATTTGAATCACCTGGCCTTTCCTAACGATGACTGTGAACAAGCCATAGCCCTAACAAGCTAATTAAGGTCTGACACCTTGGTGAAAGTTATCTGAGAGCTCAAATCTCTTGGGGTGCCCAAACCTTTGCATGGTGCTCCTTTCCTTTTTTTCGCTCTAATATTATACAAAAGAAAAATAATACGCTAATCTTGCTTAAAGTGTTGAAAATAATGTTTCATCTTTAACTGTATGACTTTTGGAGATCAGTTCATCTTCTACTCACTTAACTATTCAATGTAACAGAAATTTTAACCAGCGGTACCCAACTTTTGAATGCCACTGTATGTATGTATGCATGTATGTATATGTGTGTGTATGTATGTATATACAGGTATGCGTGACTTAACGTCCACGATACGTTCTGTGAAATCAGACGTTATGTGACTTGGACGTTGTGCGAACACCATATTATATACTTAGCAAACCTATCTGGAGTACTGTAGTGTACCTGTATTGACTAAATAGCCAAGAACTTACACTAAAACTGTATACTGTACACTATAATACACACATACATGATAATTTTTAATTTCATTTTAACCTTTTTAGTTTTTTTCACCTTTTAAACTTTTATGTAAACACTTTCTTAGCCTATATCACACACAGTTTATCAAAGATGATCAGTATCATCCACATCAGTGTTCTGAACTTCCTCATAGTGTTCCACTGGAAGAGTTTCAGGTCAAATAACCTGTGTTTGGAAGCCATGGTGCACCTTACGGTAATATTTTCGAAAGAAAATTAAACAGAGATAACACTACTACACTCAAGAGACGTGCAATACACGAGATTGGTTACGTCCGCTACGTCACGTTCTCCGATTGGGACTACGGATGTATATGCGATTGGACGTTGTCCAAATGGACGTTAAGCGGCACACATCTGTATGTGTATGTATATGTATATGTATGTGTGTATGTATGTATATGTGTGTGTATATATGTGTATGTATATATGTGTGTGTACGTATGTATATGTGTGTGTGTGTATGGGGTGTCTAGGAAAGGGTAGCACCTCTGGTGGTGGGGGGGCCTGCCATGCCCTTTCAGGGCAGCTTGTCCACCTTTGGTCCCCACCTGGCGCTCAGCTCTTACCTGTAGCTCCAAGTAGCTGTAACACACGCAGCAGCCACACCCCGGTAAACCGTCTCGGCAGACGGGCCAAACCAGGTGAGAGTAGCCGACGGGTCTTCGACCCTCAGTGAGGTAGGGGATCTGTCTATCCCAACGTGTGAAGTCTGGCCCTGGCAGATTGAGCAGGGGAGACCGACTAATGGTCCAACGGTCAAGAAGGCAGGCCCAGCAGGCGTTGTGGAGCGCTAGGAGCACGACGTCTAGGCAGTTAGACGTCCTGGTCATCCACTGCAGCAGGAGAGGTCTCCAGCCGTAATGGTTGTCTGTGCCACTGGATCAAGGTCTCTTCTGCCGAGAGAGTGGGATTGCCCCAGTGCAACGGCTGTTCCACTTAAAACTCCATCACGCACAGTTTCCTGGTGTCTTCTTCGAGTCCGAAGGAGAGAGAGAGAGAAAGAATGTGTGTTTATAAATAAATAACGGATGGGGTACAAGGGGGAGGTGGGGCATTAGTGGAAATTAGAGAAGTCAATGTTCATGCCATCAGGTTGGAGGCTACCCAGACGGAATATAAGGTGTTGTTCCTCCAACCTGAGTGTGGCTTCATCTTTACAGTAGAGGAGACCATGGATAGACATATCAGAATGGGAATGGGACGTGGAATTAAAATGTGTGGCCACTGGGAGATTCTGCTTTCTCTGGTGGACAGAGAATAGGTGTTCAGCAAAATGATCTCCCGGTCTGCATTGGGTCTCTCCTATATATAGAGAGCCACATCGGGAGCACCGGATGAAGTATATCACCCCAGCCAACTCATAGGTGAAGTGTTGCCTCACCTGGAAGGACTGTTTGGGGCCCTGAATGGTGGTAAGGGAGGAAGTGTAAGGGTATGTGTAGCACTTGTTCTGCTTACAAGGATAAGTGCCAGGAGGGAGATCAGTGGGGAGGGATGGGGGGGAGGAATGGACAAGGGAGTCGCGTAGGGAGCAATCCCTGTGGAAGGCAGAGAGGGGGGGAGGGAAAGATGTGCTTAGTGGTGGGATCCCGTTGAAGGTAGCGGAAGTTACGGAGAATAATATGTTGGACCCGGAGGCTGGCGGGGTAGTAGGTGAGGACCAGGGGAACCCTATTCCCAGTGGGGTGATGGGAGGATGGAGTGAGAGCAGATGTGTGTGAAATGGGGGAGATGCGTTTGAGAGCAGAGTTGATGGTGGAGGAAGGGAAGCCCCTTTCTTTAAAAAAGGAGGACATCACCCTCATCCTGGAATGAAAAGCCTCATCCTGAGAGCAGATGCAGTGGAGATGGAGGAATTGCGAGAAGGGGATGGCATTTTTGCAAGAGACGGGGTGAGATGAGGAATAGTCCAGATAGCTATGAGAGTCTGTAGGTTTATAGTAGACATCAGTAGATAAGCTGTCTCCAGAGATAGAGACAGAAAGATCTAGAAAGGGGAGGGAGGTGTTGGAAATGGACCATGTAAACTTGAGGGCAGGGTGAAAGTTGGAGGCAAAGTTAATAAAGTCAACGAGCTCTGCATGCATGCAGGAAGCAGCGGCAATGCAGTCGTCGATGTAGCGAAGGAGAAGTGGGGGACAGATACCAGAATAGGTTCGGAACATAGATTGTTCCACAAAGCCAACAAAAAGACAGGCATAGCTAGGACCCACACGGGTGCCCATAGCTACACCTTTAGTTTGGAGGAAGTGGGAGGAGCCAAAGGAGAAATTATTAAGAGTAAGGACTAATTCCGCTAGACGGAGCAGAGTGGTGGTAGGAGGGAACTGATTAGGTCTGGAATCCAAAAAGAAGCAGAGAGCTTTGAGACCTTCTTGATGGGGGATGGAAGTATATAGGAACTGGACATCCATGGTGAAAATAAAGTGGTGGGGGCCAGGGAACTTAAAATCATCGAAAAGTTTAAGAGCGTGAGAGGTGTCACGAACATATGTAGGAAGGGATTGAACAAGGGGGGATAAAACCGTGTCGAGCCTCTGGGTCCAACATATTATTCTCCGTAACTTCCGCTACCTCCAACGGGATCCCACCACTAAGCACATCTTTCCCTCCTCACCCCACCCTGCCTTCCGCAGGGATCGCTCCCTACGCGACTCCCTTGTCCATTCGTCCCCCCCCATCCCTCCCCACTGATCTCCCTCCTGGCACTTATCCTTGTAAGCGGAACAAGTGCTACACATGCCCTTACACTTCCTCCCTCACCACCATTCAGGGCCCCTGACAGTCCTTCCAGTTGAGGCGACACTTCACCTGTGAGTCGGCTGGGGTGATATACTGCGTCCGGTGCTCCCGATGTGGCCTTTTATATATTGGCAAGACCCGACGCAGACTGGGAGATCATTTTGCTGAACACCTATGCTCCGTCCGCCAGAGAAAGCAGGATCACCCAGTGGCCACACATTTTAATTCCACATCCCATTCCATTCCCATTCTGGTATGTCTATCCACGGCCTCCTCTACTGTAAAGATGAAGCCACACTCAGGTTGGAGGAACAACACCTTATATTCCGTCTGGGTAGCCTCCAATCTGATGGCATGAACATTGACTTCTCAAACTTCTGCTAATGCCCCACCTTCCCCTCATAACCCATCCGTTATTTATTTATATACACACATTTTCTCTCTCTCTCTTTCTCTCTCTCTCCTATTTCTCCCTCTGTCCTCTGACTATACCCCTTGCCCATCCTCTAGGTTTCCCCCCCTCCCCTTTTTCCTTATCCTTGGGCCTTCCTGTTCCATGATCCTCTCACATCCCTTTTGCCAATCACCCGTCCAGCTCTTGGCTCCATCCCTCCCCCTCCTGTCTTCTCCTATCATTTTGGATCTCCCCCTCCCCCTCCCACTTTAAAATCTCTTACTAGCTGTTCCTTGAGTTAGTCCTGACGAAGGGTTTCGGCCCGAAACGTCGACTGTACCTCTTCATAGACATGCTGCCTGGCCTGCTGCATTCACCAGCAACTTTGATGTGTGTTGCCAGAGGTTTGAAATCGGAGTTTCCCTCTCCTAGATGAGCTACCATCCGTGGTTAATGACCCCCATCTGCCCGGAGCAACTGGTTTTATGGCACCAGTGGCCCGCCTTTGCCCCTTCTCCTGTTGGTGAGAACAGCTCCGCCGGGCGTAAGAACTATGCCACACGTGAAGGCCAGGAGTTGGACTCAGTTGTCAGAGGCTGTTTGAGACACACGCCATGAAGAGCATTTGTTTAGCAGTGGGAGCTCATCCCCGCCACCACCCTTCGGCTATGACTACCTTGGAGCCTAAGTGTGTGTGTGTATGTGTATATGTGCGTATGTATGTGTGTGTGTGTTCATGTGTGTATATATGTATACGAGTATGTATGTTTATGTATATATATACATAAGAGAGTATATATAAATGTATTTGTGTGTATGTGTGTGTCTCTGTGTCTGTGTTGCGTGTTTTTTTCGTACACAGGCAATGGTGGGTGCTGGAATGTGCTGTCTGAGGTAATAGAGGAGGGAAGAATGACAGAAGCATTCAAGAGGCTCTTAGATAAGCAGGCCGAAATGCAGAAATGGAGCCGTCTGGACTTGTGTTGGCAGAATGGACAAGCTTCATCTAATTACTAGTTTAATTAGTTTGGAACAACATTGTGGGTCAAAGAGCTTGTTTCTGTGCTATACTGTTTTATGTTCTGAAGAGCTGAACAAATAATAATAATCATAAATATTGATTAACTTATCTTGTAACACTAGTGTAGGAATGGCATTGGCAATGTGCAGCATCCTATTCGTGGCAGACAGGTTGACTGGCATTAAAATATGCTTGCAACTTAATTATCAGACTTCCTGCAACACATTCAATGAGGATTAATGCTAAAATCCTGGGATTTTGCAGCCTGAACTGCAATATTCAATCCTCTGAACTTGTTAGTCAATTACACATTTGTGATCAATTGCATGATTAACAAGTTTTTACCTTTTTGAGAAGGATTTTCTTACTTTTGGTGCTGAAATACATTTGTTATAAACAAATAGAAGTTCTGTCACAAATGTATGCCTTTGCAATGTTGAAGGCAAAACATTGATTAGCCTATATTGTGTGTCATCCCTTAACAAGAAGACCAGCTTTCTTTAAGAAGTTACACCAGACAGAAAAAAAACAAAATGTCCTTTAAAAAAATACATTCCAAGCATCAAAGAAACAGCTGTCAAGTATAGATTATTTTTTCATTTAAGATATTTTGTGTAAATTGCTATGAATTTTTGAATAATCGGGCACCTCTTTAAGATGGCGCCGGTAACTGGCGACTCTGCGCGTGCTCTCCCGAGCAAACTGCCCTCTACACTATCCTATACCCAAGAAACCCTTCTAAACCTCCAATGTGCTACATCTAGCAAGATCAACAACACCCTGGTGAAGCTACTGACCCAGCTGAAGATCACCGCGCCAGAAATGCATCTTAAACTCAGTACCGCACCTGGACCCGACCAGCGAGGCCTGGTCCGAGGCCCACCACGTTCCCGGAGACCCGCAGTCTGCTACTGTGCCAGAGAGCTTGGAGACACGGCCCATTCCGACCAGCACCTCTCCAGAGCAGACGACCACACAGAAGTGACGTCGGAAACCTCAAGGTGCCCCAGATGCTTTCCCAGAGCGACCACCGTAAAGCCCCGTTGGTGGCCATCCACAGCTGCTGGGTGAGGCCTCCGCCGTCAACCTCAGAAATCGAGCCCGAGGCTTGGCTGGAGTGGAGGCCTCCGCAACCGTGACTTGACTTATGGACTGGTTTCAGCCAGGAGCCCGGCCCTCCGGGATTAAGTGTCGGCTTCGGGGCCCAACCCAAACAACAAGCCGGGCCCCCGGCAGCTGGAAGTTGCAGTGGAGCCTCCCTCGTCACTCGGCCTGACCCAGAGTACCCGACGACGCGACCTGCTGATCGATCCCCGGGGGATGTGTCCACCAACCTCAAAGAGCTGATGACAACAACACTGCATCGATGGAAACCTGGAAAGATGCACTATTTACCGAGGAAGTGTGGGAAAAGAGCTGGGCTGCTCATCAGGTTGAAGCTGAGGGGCTTCAGGGTCCCTATGCCCACCATCCTTCTAGCTAATGTGCAAGCCATAGAGAGCAAGGTGGATGATCTTAAAGGGAGACTCACCTACTGCAGGGAGATGCAGAACTGCTGTGTATTCTGTTTCACCGAGACCTGGCTCTCCTCTGCCACCCCTGACTGTGCCATCCGACCGGAGGGATTTTCGATCTGTCGGATGGACCGCACGGCGTCTTCGGGCAAGACGAGGGGAGGTGGTGTCTGCCTACTGATCAACACTGCGTGGTGCTCGGATACAGTGGCACTGACAAGCTCCTGCAGCCCGGACCTGGAACACCCATCGGTGAAGTGTCGTCCCTACTATCTGCCACGGGAATTCACTTCGGTCATACTGACAGTGGTCTACATTCCACCGCAGGCGGACGTGGAGTGTGCTCTGAACATACTGTATGCCAACATCAGTGAACTTGAGACCAGGTATCCAGAGGCTTTGCTCATTACAGCCGGGGACTTTAACCAGGCCAACCTCAGAAAGGCACTGCCAAAGTTATACCAGCATGTCTCCTGCCCCACCAGAGGCCCGAATATACTTGACCACTGCTACACAGCAGTCAAGGATGCCTACCGTTCCATCCCATGACCTCACTTCAGAAAATCGGACCATCAGGCCGTATTCCTCCTCCCGGCTTACAAACAGAAACTGAAGCGGGAGGGCACGGTGTCAAAAGTAGTGTCGCATTGGACGGAGGAAACGGATGAGGTCCTCCGTGACTGCTTTGAATCGGTGGACTGGTTAGTATTCAAGGACTCGGCAGCTAACCTCGATGAGTATGCCTCAGCTGTCACGGACTTTATTTGGACATGCACGGAGGACTGTGTGTCTCGCAAGACAATCTGGGTATTCCCTAACCGGAAACCTTGGATGAATTATGAGGTCAATTCCCTTTTGAAGGCTAGAGCTGTGGCTTTTAGGTCCGGGGATACCAGTTGCTACACGGAATCCAGGCGTGAACTCCGGAAAGCCATTAAGGGTGCTAAGAGGCAATACCGAGCTAAGTTAGAAGCCCAGGCTAACCAGAGGGATGCCAGTAGACTATGGCAGTGTCTAAATGAGATTACCGGACGCATAGAAAAGGCTGGGAATATCAATAACTGTGGCGCTTCTCTTCCTGACGAACTTAATGTATTTTACGCAAGATTCGAACAGAAGAGGAGCGTCCCACTTCCTCCAGATGAACCAGACCTGGTGGCATCGAGATTCATCATCACCGAGGAGGACATTAGAAAGGCCTTCCTGAAGATAAATCTAAGGAAGGCGGCGGGCCCAGATGGTGTCCCAGGACGGGTTCTCCGGGCCTGTGCAAGCGAACTAGCTGGAGTGTTTGCTGACATCTTCAACTGCTCCTTGCTTCAGTCTAAGATCCCCTCGTGTTTTAAGGAGGCAACGATAATCCCAGTGCCGAAGAAGAGCAAGGTGGCATGCCTGAATGACTATTGACCTGTGGCTCTGACATCAATTGCTATGAAGTGCTTCGAGGGATTGGTTATGGCACACATCAACCACAGCCTACCGGTCAACCTCAACACTTTGCAATTCGCCTACTGGAGCAACAGGTCAACGGCAGATGCCATCTCTCTGGCCCTACGTTCCTCCTTAGAACACCTGGAGAATAAAGATGCATACGTAAGGCTCCTTGTCATTGACTACAGCTCTGCCTTTAATCATTCCAATTAAACTGATTCCTAAGCTCCAGAACCTGGGCCTTAGCACTCAGATCACAAGCTGGATCTTCAACTTCCTCACAGACAGGATACAGGCTGTAAAAATAGGGGACAAGCTCTCCTCTACAATCACTCTGAGCACCGGTGCCCCACAAGGCTGTGTACTCACTGTACACCTGTGATTGTGCAGCCAAGTTTCCATCAAACTCAATATATAAGTTTGCTGATGAAACAACAATTGTTGGCCGTATCTTGGGTAATGTTGAGTTTGAGTACAGAGAGGAAATTAAGAACCTGGTGGCATGATACGAAGACAATAACCTATCGCTCAACGTCAGCAAGACGAAGGAATTGGTTGTTGACTTCAGAAGGAGTAGCGGACCGCACAACCCAATTTACATCAGTGGTGCGCAAGTAGAATAGGTCAAAAGCTTTAAGTTCCTTGGGGTCAATATCACAAATGACCTGACTTGGTCCAACGAAGCAGAGTCCACTGCCAAGAAGGCCCACCAGCACCTTCCTGAGAAAACTAAAGAAATTTGGCCTGTCCCCTAAAACCCTCACTAATTTTTATAGATACACTGTAGAAAGCATTCTTCTAGGGTGCATCACAACCTGGTTTGGAAGTTGTCCTGTCCAAGACCGGAAGAAGCTGCAGAAAATCGTGAACAGAGCGCAGCACATCACACAAACCAATCTTCCGTCCTTGGGCTCACTTTACACCGCATGCTGTCGGAGCAGTGCTGCCAGGATAATCAAGGACATGACCCACTCAGCCAACACACTTTTTGTCCCTCTTCCCTCTGGGAGAAGGCTCAGGAGCTTGAAGACTCATATGGCCAGATTTGAGAACAGCTTCTTTCCAACTGTGATAAGACTGCTGAACGGATCCTGACCCGGATCTGGGCTGTACCCTCCAAATATCCGGACCTGCCTCTCGGTTTTTTTGCACTACCTTACTTTCCATTTTCTATGTTCTATTTATGATTTATAATTTAAATTTTTAATATTTACTATCGATTTGTAACCCAGGGAGCGGGAAGCGCAGAATCAAATATCGCTGTGATGATTGTACGTTCAAGTATCAATTGTTTGGCGACTATAAAGCACCTGTGTATTGAAGTTTGGACAAGGCAACAGTAGCTGACCACTGACTTGGATTGCTAGCTGACTGGTAAAGGATTAATTCACTGCTGTTAATAATATTTATTGTTTCAGTGCAGAACGTGAAAGTACAGTTGAAGAAGTGAGGTTTTCAAGAAATATGCTTCTTATAAGATTAACCAGCATATGGAAACAATTAAGATCATTGGTGTTGCCTGTCGTCGAATTCCCTGGTAAATACCTAATGGACGCACAGAATTAACAAAATTATTTAGGTATTAAGAGAACTAAAACCAATTTTGATTGGTACTCAACTTGAAGCAAAATATTATATGTATGCATACATAGGCAGAGCATTATTAAGTAGCAGTGGAAAATTATTAAAATACAATATCTTCATAATTAACAAGTCACAAGGAACTTTTTCTTTTGAATTATTATTGGTTTATTATTATGACGTGTACTGAGATACAGAGAAAAACTTTTGCAAACCATCCATCCCATTCATTTTGTCACATTAGCACATTGAGCTAGTACAAGGATGAATGAATAAAGTGTTGCAGAGAGACTTCAGTTCAGGTAGGTAATAAGGTGCAAGGCCATGACGATGCAGATGGTGAGGTCAAGAGACCATCAACACAAGATTTGAAAAAAACACTTGGGCCAGCCAGATATGCCAAGCTACAAATCGTGGAAAATCTGTTTTTCTTGATTCCACAATTAAGTTGTTTTTTTTTTCTCTCTCTCTCTATGAACTCAGAACTTGCTTGCTTCAATGCAACTCAAAAGTTAAATCTGAAGTGTTGGAAGCTGTTCTCCATTTGCTGCTCATCAAGCTACATCTAAGCATCCTCTAATTTCTTTTGAATGTGTGCCAAGATAAAGTGCAGTTTATTCAAAGTTAACAATTGGAAACTGGAGAGACGACTTAATATTGGCAATTTTGTTGAAATTCTGCAGCTCTCTTTGTTGTTACTCACCAATGATAAGTTTTAATTGCAATATTTATCCAAGTTTATTGTATAAAAATACTATTCAAGGAAGCAGAAAATGCATATCAGTTTTAGTTTGCAATATATTTTAAATAAGTATAAAAATTGAAATTAGACATATGAATCATTTTTCTTGTAAAAATTGTGTATGTTTTTCTTGTGATTGATACTTGTATGATGTTACGTGCCTGTAGTAATGCGGCAAGTAAATTTTTCATTGCACATTTGCATACATATGCTTATGTATATGACAATAAACATTACTTTTGACTTTTTTTTACTCTTTGAGACTTGGGTATATTGTGCATTCATGAATATTTGCGATTGGAACCTGTAATTTACATTTTGATGGCATGCCTTTGGACCGATTGAGTGATCTGCCACTTAACTGTCTCTGAGCTAGTTAGATGAGGTTTGGAGTGGAGTGTGCAGCTTGGAGGCCTCAAGCCTGAAGACGGGGTGCGAGCCCATGATAGACTCCATTGCTTCTCTCCGATTGAGGCATTGAGGGCGTGTGTCCACAATCAACTCCATTTCTTTTCTCTGATGGAGGTGTCAAGCAAGGTTGAAATCAACAAGGACAAGAGCGGGTGGGTGTTTGACATCTTCTCCCTGCATTTGACCGGTTTTCCTCTCCCTCTCGCTGGCTGCTGTCGGAGGAAAGTGCAGCAGTCTTGGGATCCACATTGCAAGGATTTATTAGAGAGGCTGTGGACTTGTTTTGGAGCACTTTGTGGTTCGTGTTGTATGTGTTCCTGGGTTCCGGTTACTCTTTTTGTTTGGCTGTTTTTGAGTGGTTTGATCGGGGCGATCGCGGCGGTCTGGGACACTTCAGTGAAGAATGCTTTGCCCTGCGGCCTGCAGCGGGCTATCGCTTCGACACTGAACTGAACTAAACTGAATACTATTGGACTCCTGGTTTGATGTTTAATATCCTGTGTGTGTCCACTTGCTTTTTGCAGTTTTCGCGATTCGTGCTTTTTTTGCATACTGAATGATATTTTCTTGAAGGGGTTCCAGGGTGTTTCTTTGTTTCATGGCTGCCTGTAGGAGAACAAATCTCAGAGTTGTATTCTGTACACATGATTTGATAATAAATGTACTTTGAATCTTTTGTACCTTCTCACTTTTGTTGGTTTGTTTCAGTTTACATCAATATCTTGGTCTAGTTGCAAAAGCAAATCCAAACCAACATGGTTATAAGTGCCTTGTTGCCAGCCTTCTGACCAAATGTTTGTTTCTGAATTGCCTGCACACCAACAAGTTATCTCATCAATTTTACATTGCATCTTCTTGGGAAATTGCTCTTCTGAAATTGGATAAAAAAGAGTATGATTATCATAGATGTAATGAATAGATCTGCTGACAAGAGCTTGCAAAGAGTTACCATGCTCTGGTTCCCATCTTGGAAGACACCTACAGTAGACACCTATTTATTGACTCTTTCTGCCTTCATTGCCATTAATTCCAAACAAATCCATCAGCGAACTCCTAGACCTGGGACTCAACCACCTCCCTCTGCAACTGGATCCTTAGCTTCCTGACCAACAGACCACAATCAGTAAGGACAATCAACAACCCCTCCACCATAAATATCCTCAAAACTGGTGCCCTCCAAGGCTGTTCCCTCAGACCCTTAACTTACTCCCAGTGCACTTATGACTCTGTGACCTGATTCCAACTCTATCTACAAGTCTGCAGATGACAATACCCTAGTGGGCTAGACCTCAAATGGCAATGAGATGGAATACAGGAAGGAGACGGAGAACATAGTTGCATAGTGTAAAACCTGCATCCTTTCCCTTAACTTCAGCAAAACAAAAGAGTTGGCCATTGACTTCAGGAACCAGGATGAAGTATAAGCCCTCATATGTATCAATGCTGCAAATGGAGATGTTTGGGGCTTCAAATTCCAAGGTGTAACTATCACTGATAGCTTGTCCTGTTCAGCCCATGTAGTCACTACTGCCAAGAAAACTCACCAGTACTTCTACTTCCTCAGAAGGATCAGGAAATTTAGCATGTTCCCATTGACCCTCATCAATTTTTATAACCGGAATCATCACAACTTAGTATGGTAGCTGCTCTGCCCAGGACCACAGAATTTGCAAAGTTGTTGGTACAGCTCAGTCCATCATGAAAAAACCACCTCCTCTCGATTAACTTTGTCTATATATCCTGCTGCCTTGGGAAAGCAGCCAACATAATCAAAGATGCCATCCCCCCCCCCAGTCATTCTCTCTTCTCTCCCCTGTCATTGGGCAGAAGATAGAAAAGCTTGAAAACACACACCTTCAGGCTCAAAGACTTCCTATTCTGCTGTTACCAAACTATTGAATAGACCTCTTATACAGTAAAAATAAATTCGTGGTCTTTCAGGCTATCTCACACTGACATTTACATCTTGTTTGCCTACCTCCACTGTACTTTCTCTGTGTTGGTTACTGTAGCAGTAGCATATTCGACATCGTGTACAAGTGGCATGCTTTTCACTGCATCTCATGAGTGACAATAATAAATTTATTGTTATTGTTCTTCTTCCTCCTTTCGGCACTTTGAGGTGCGGCAACCTTCCTGTTTCTTTAGAATTTTGGGTTTTTTTTGCGATGCTGAATTGCTGGCTCAACACTCAACCCAGCAAAGATGGGAAGCGTGGAAGGAGCTGGCCAGATTTGAACTCGGGATGTCCACTGGCCAGCCTCGTAAACTAATTACCAAATGACCAATTTCTTCTTCTTATATTACAAATTTGCATGTAGGCTGTAAAGCACTTTGGAATATCATGAAATTGTAAAGATTGCTATATGAAAGCAATATTTTATACCTAACTTTGATGCAGGCAAAAGCTACTGAAACATATTGTTGCATCCTCATAGTTACTGCCATTAATTTAAACTTGTACTCAGTGCAATTGGGTGGCGGGGTGGAATACGTCTCTACCAAGGAGGTGTACAGCGCTCCTTCCCTCCAATAACCTGCAGGTTACCCTTTGGCAAGGTGGAACACCTGCTTAGCTTCCTGTTCAGGGCCATGTGAAACCCCACGGGAGAAGGTGGTGGATAGTACTTATCGCTCATCCTGATTATGCGACCACTGACGCCAGGCAAACAGTCTCTGAAGAGTGTTGATAATGGCTGGGGTCACCCGTCTTGTGAAGACCCTGCCCTGAAGAAGGCAATGCCAAACTACTTCCTTAAAATTTGCCAAGAACAATCATGGTTATAGACCACAGTCACCAATGTCATAGGACACAGCACATAATGATGATGATTCAGTGCAAACAAAATCCCAAATGAATTTAATCTTTTCTGTTTAGTCATAGTCATAGTAATAGTCATACTTCATTGATCCCAAGGGAAATTGGTTTTCATTACAGTTGCACCATAAATAATTAAATAGTAACAAAACCATAAATAATTAAATAGTAATATGTAAATTATTCCAGGAAATAAGTTCAGGACCAGCCTATTGGCTCAGGGTGCCTGACCCTCCAAGGGAGGAGTTGTAAAGTTTGATGGCCACAGGCAGGAATGACTTCCTATTACGCTCAGTGTTGCATCTCGGTGGAATGAGTCTCTGGCTGAATGTACTCCTGTGCCCAACCAGTCCATTATGTAGTGGATGGGAGACATTGTCCAAGATGGCATGCAACTCCTGCTTTAAACCAAAATATTTAGACCATAAGACCATAAGACAAAGGAGCAGAAGTAGGCCATTCGGCCCATCGAGTCTGCTCCACCATTTTATCATGAGCTGATCCATTTTATCCTATTTGGTCCCGCTGCCCCGCCTTCTCACCATAACCTTTGATGTCCTGGCTACTCAGATACCTATCAATCTCTGCCTTAAATACACCCAATGACTTGGCCTCCACTGCTGCCCGTGGCAACAAATTCCATAGATTCACCACCCTCTGACTAAAAAAATTTTTTCGCATTTCTGTTCTGAAAGGATGCCCTTCAGTCCTGAAGTCATGCCCTCTCGCACTAGACTCCCCCATCATGGGAAACAACTTTACCACATCCACTCTGTCCATGCCTTTTAACATTCAAAATGTTTCTATGAGATCTCCCCTCATTCTTCTAAACTCCAAGGAATACAGTCCAAGAGCGGACAAACGTTCCTCATATGTTAACCCTCTTTGATTGATCTTGGTTGTGAATTTCACCATTTCTCCACCCCAAACCCCACCCCTATGCTTTTCATGATTGATGAACTAAGATCAAGTTAAAGCTGAGATTTCTTCATGACACTTCGTTACTGTTGATAAATCTGTCATTCATAAGAAAAAGAATTGTACACTGCGCTTAACAAATATAGAATGCTGCCTAGTTGATGGAGTTGTTGAGTTGAGAACTGATGTCTTTTTGTGTACAGTGTAAAACTGGAATTCAGGTAAAAAGACACCTTTCGGTCCTTGTATAGCTTCTATGTTAGATGTGCTTGGAGCATAATGTCTACTTTTGTTACCTCGTGGTGAGTGAAATAATGCCTGTGGAAGAAGTATTGAGAATAGTCATGAGAATAATTTCGCTGCACAAAAACTTAGGGATGGAACTTGCTGGAAATTACTGCTGGCTCTGCAGTGAAGTGCCAACACAAAGCCCTGTAACTGTCATCATGAACCTGTTGGTTGAACTGCACCAGCAGATTCCTGGCAGCAGTGGAGCTGAACTTTGGTGCAGTTTCTAATTTCATTGCTGGGGAACATAACTGTTGAATCTGTGCCATGTAAGATTGGATGCAGGTACTGCAATTAGATTTATTTCACTCAAGAGGAAAGGCTGCTGGAGAGCAAGGCAAGTATATGATAATTTACATATTCGAAAAGAATGCTGGAATTAAGTAAGATAAGATTTCTACTCAGAAGGTTGAAACCATTCAGTATTCTGTGTCCCTTAAATCTATAGCTGATCAGTTGTTGAGTGTTTGCTAAAATGACAGTAATAGTATTTATTTTTTGATTGGGAAAGATAATGTGTCTTTTAAAAGTGGTTTAACCATTAGCATGTGCATAGTTGATGTAATAATTTCAACTGGTTCAGTCAGCTGAAGGGGTCAGAAAGGAATTTTCTGCATGTTTCTCTTTTTACCAGGGTTTCTTTCTTTTGCCTCTCTCATGAAACTACATAACTATTGTAGGCTGGGGAACACCTAATGATAAACGAGTAACAGCCTCTTTGAACCATTTGGCATGTTTCCATAATGAACAGAACTATTTGTAAAAGAGGAAAAAAGTATATAATTCAGTGGAGAAGGATTAGTTTCTAAATTCTTTCCTCTGTGTAATTTGTTTAGACCTTAGTTTTTTTCTTTTATTGAGAAATTCAGTTACTGCAGTATCAGCTATTCAATCATTTCCAACAGGTTATAAATTGAGGATCATACAGTAGATCATATATGGGGTAGTCAATTGCATTTGTTTACCAGTGATCATCTCTGAATTCAGTGGTTTCTATACTCTCATCCATCCTATCTTCGTAATTTCCTTTAGGTTCCTCGAATTCCCGCTGACCATTATGTAATCACTTATTTCCTTTGGTCCTACATAGGCATTTGTGCTTTCAACTGCTTAGATCAGAATTTCTATCTTCACCCTGTTACAGTGTCTCCCTACTGAACTTGGTGTAATATTTTGTTAATAAAGCTTTTAAGAAACTTTTACTACATTGAAATTGCAGATGTATATTGTTCTGATGGCTGTTTTCATCATACAGATTATATGTACATTGTCAGAGTTAAGGACTTCAAAATCAAATGGTGTTGCATTGATCGGAGTAGCATCTGGATGTACTGGTTTTGCTTTCATGGAAGATAAACTGGTACATTCTCCCTTTTTTCTGATTACTGAGCACAGCAATCAAACAATTTTCACCAATCAACTATCTAGATTACATTCTACACAGGTCTTTTAACGTTCCAAGTTTGAGGTATTATGAATACATTCTGGACATAAATAATATATTCCCATGTAACTTTTGCATTTAGAAAATCAAGCTTTCTATTAAAATATTTTAATGAATACAATAAAATTAAAAATGAAACAATTTCATTGACTGATGCTAACTTTGCTGAATTATTTTTTTTAAATGAAGCAAAGATTCTCTCATCTCATCAAAGCTACACTGGATTGACAGACAATTGGTAGTTTAATATTTAAAAGCAACCCAAATGCTTAAAAACTGTTTTTGCCTATTTTTCTTGCATTACATGGGTGTTCTGCATTTGTCCTGCAACCCACAAATGCAGAAAAAAAAACATTTAAAAACGTGGTAGTAGTAAGATTCTTGGCAGTGTGGAGGATCAGCAAGATCTTGGAGTCCGTGTCCATTGACCACTCAAAGCTTCTGTGCAGGTTAACAGTGTTGTTAAAAAGGCATATGGTGGGTTGGCCTTCATCAACCATAGGACTGAGTTCAAGAGCCATGAGGTAATGTTACAGCTATATAGAACCCTGCTCAGATCCCACTTGGAGTACTGTGTTCAGTTCTGGTCACCTCACTACAGGAAGAATGTAGATACTATAGAGAGAGTGCAGAGGAGATTTACAAGGACGTTGCCTGGATTGGAGAGCATGCCTTATGAGAATAGATTGGGTGAACTTGGCCTTTTCTCCTTTGAGTGACAGAGGATGAGAGGTGACCTGATAGAGGTGTATACAATGGTGAGGGGCACTGATCATGTGAATAGCCAGAGGCTTTTTCCCAGGGCTGAAATGGCTAACATGAGGGGGCATAGTTTTAAGGTGCTTGGAAGTAGGTACAAGGGGGGTGACAGAGGTAAGTTTTTCACACAGAGTGGTGGGTGCGTGGAATGCACTGGCAGTGATAGTGATAGAGGTGGATACAATAGGATCTTTTAAGAGACCCTTAGATAGGTACATGGAGCTTAGAAAAATAGAGGGCTATGTGGTAGGGAAATTCTAGGCAGTTTCTAGGGTAGTTACACGGTCGACACAACATTGTGGGCTGAAGGGCCTGTAATGTGCTGTAGATATCTATGTTCTGTGTTTCTATGTTAGTGCATTCTACCTTCTAAAATGTTGTTACAGGAATTTATGCTCTCATTCATTTGTTAATGAATTGAACACCTTGCCATTTGTTTCCTGATGGGAGCAGTACATATGGTATGCGTCAGCCAGTTCTTTCCCACTCTGCCTGCCGGCTCAAGTAGAGCCTCTATGCCGTAGAGTCAGTGACATCCACTGAGCCCAGGGCCACGAGTGCCTCCAGGACACAGTGAAGTTTGGGAATCCTGTAAACGCCAGTCAACCTGAGTCCCAGGTCATTTTTGACCTGCATAAGCTGCGATCTGAGCTTCCTTCTGGGTTTGTGGATGGCATTAGTCCGGTATTTCTTTAGGATCCTGGTGATCCTTCCAGAAACCATGGAAATATAGGCTCCCAGTTTATATGGGTCAAAGATGACCTGGGACTCAGGTCAGCTGGTGTTTAAAGGATTCCCTGTGAATGCAAAGCAGTGTGTATCAGCCAGATGGGGTACATGGTGGAAACTGGCATCAAGGGGCACAGGAGGTGTATCCATCTGGGTTACCCAGAGAAATCGGTGGTAGTAGAACATTGCATTCACAATAGCCATGGGATTGACTTCAATGGCACCAAACTACTGTGCTGCTTTTGGGACTGTCTAGCAAAGGAAGCCTTTGAATTTTAACGAAGACGAAGGTCTCGCTCTATGTAAGAACTGAAATTCAATTGGTAAACAAGGTTGGAGAGTGGAAACCTGATTGGATGAGGACTAACCAATTGGGGGGGGGGATGGAAGCACTAGAAGAATTTATTTGCAATTGCATTCTGTGCTCAGCAGTCCAAATTATAATGCTTCTGTATTTAGTTTTTCTCTTTGTGCATGCGTTTACACATGTACCTTGTGATTGTTCTCGAAGAAGAAGCAGTGCATGTAATAACTTCCTACAATGTGATTTCAATTGATGAGTACCTTTCACAAAATCATTTATAGGTCTCTTGGCTTATTGACGATGTTTATCATATTTTTCATTTCATACCACAAAATGTCAATTACTTTTTTGTACTGTGGACTGGACAGCATTTATTTTGTGCCAATATTCAGAGAATCAGAGTTCAATGCAATACTAATCAGCTTATCAACTTTATCATGGTGCTGCACATGATTCCATTGCATCTGAAGTAACATCATAACCTATTAGAAGTACAAGCAAATAATAGCAACTGCTACCTGATAACATTAAAAATATAATTGTTTGGGTGCGCGATCAATTGCTATATAGCTCAAGTTTCTTATTTCTTATGGGGGAGGAACAAAATTAACATTATTAGACGTTATTAGTATGATCTGGCAAAATTGAATTGAAAATGGCAACTTGAAGATAAATTAATTTTAGAGCAGTGGAAGGCATTTGAGAGACGGAGGGTTGTTAGAAGAAGTATACTGTCACTAAAAAAAATTGATAGATCTCCATAACAACTTCCTTCGATGTCAAAGACCAAATGTATCCCAGATTGTCAAGGGAGGTAAGGAGCCACTATCATTTCCTCTTCATCTCTGACTACAGGCAGAGTGTGAGGGGAGTGGAAGAATGTAAACATGGCAAAAGAGGAAAAAGGATAGGTTGTGCGATTGCAGCCAGTCAGCTTGACATCATAAGAAATTCTAAGGGAAGGGTTAAAGCATCATTCAAAATGTGATGTCTGAATAACAATTAAATTGTTTGAGGAGGTAACAAAGAGGCTCAAGGACAATAGTGCATTAATTATATCAATTTTAATGAATCTTTTGACCGGATCTCATAAGACAGACTGATAATAAAAGCAGAAGCTCATGTGATCAAGGGGAAATTAGCAAACTGAATCTAAAATTAGATTATTGGCAAGAGCGAAAGGATAATAGTCGACAGATGTTTCGGTGCCTGGATTAGTTTCTATTAGGCCTTGTGGAGCTTAATCTCATTCTGTTCATAGCATATTATCAATTATTTAAATTTAAATGTAGTAGGGCATGATTATGAAGATTACAGACAATGACAAATTGTTGTGTTTCAGGGGACCTGAATAACGTGTGAAAAGTCTGGTCAGTTTTATCTCGGGCATTATTAATGTTTTGTGGAGCATGGAGCACACTAACAATCAGTAGAATTGTCACTGCTCTCAACTGTGTGAATGAGACCTTTGAATAATGGATATAGAGATTAATGAGTGGATAGAGAATGCCTTAATATTTGAAAAGTTCTCAGTCTGATATGGAAGCCTTTAGTACTTGTACTACTTTTTGGAAGGACATAGAACAATGATGATTGTCAGACAAACTGTTAAGATGGTTTTGTTTCACGAATGAGCACAGCTTATTTTTGGAATGTCTAGCAAGGCCAGCATTTGTTGTCCTTGAGGAGTTGCTGGTGAGCTTTGCAGATGGTGAGCCTTGTAGTCTTAAGAGGTGATTTCCTTCCCATATGGCATCCAGCCTCTGATCTGTTCTTGTAGCCATGGTATTTCTGATCAATGATGGCCCCCAGGGTATTGATGTTGCGGACTTGGAGATGGTAATTATAGAATGTCAAGGGCAGATAAAGATGATCATTCCTTGGCAGTTGGGGCACGAATATTAGTTACCTTTTACAACCTATGTCTAAAGGCTGTTTAGGTCATGCTGCATGCAGCAATAAGCAGTTTTCTTTGCAGAGGAGTTAAGAATGGAGTTGAACATTGTACAATTATCACTGTATCTAGCCCAACTTTGATGTTATGAAGGAAGCTAAGATCATTGATGAAACAGCTGATGATGGTGGGCCAGGGGCATTGGAGAACTCCTGCAATGAAGTCCTTGGGTGTGGATTATCGTCCTCTGAGGACTACAATCATTTTCCTTGGTGAGAAGTATAACTCCAATGACTAGAGTATTTTTTACCCTCTTGACATCCAGGGTAGCTTTACCAGAGTATCTTGATACCAGACACTGTAAAATATTGCTATAAATGTTAAGGACATTCACTTTTACCTTCCTTCTAGAATTCAGCTCTTTATTCCATGTTTGGATTAAGGGTGTGATGAGATGGTCAAGTGAAACGCAAACTGGGCAATGCTGAATGAATACTCCATGCTAATCCTAGTGACAACAGCTTAAATGACTGAGAACAGAGTGGATGGTAATTAGCCAAATTGGATTGGTCCTGTTTTCTGAGAACAAGACATACCTGGGCAATGTTCCACACTGCTACGTGCCAGTATTGGCACAGCTAGTTCTGGAGTGCAGGTCCTTAGTACTATAGCTGGGAGTCTACATTTAGCTTTTACAAAAGAGAAAAACAATGCAAATATTATGCTATTAACACAGGCACTCCAGAATTAGCCTTGTCTCTAGCCAAGTTCTTCTAATACAATTACAATGCTGGCACTTCTCTAATAATGTGGAAAACTGTCCAACTATGTTCAATTCATAAACAGCAGATAAAAACTTAAATCAAGCTGATTATCACTTCATCAGTTTATTAACAAAAGGTGAAGGAAACTGTCATCAACAGAGCCATAATAGTGAATTTATTCAGCCGTAACCCACTCACCAATGCTCTATCAGGGTTTCATTTAAAATGCAAATTTCCATTCCTTTCCATATTCTTGGCCAAATATGGCTAAGAGCTGAATTCCAGATGTGAGGTAAGAGTGACTTGACTCACATCTCATGTCTGGAGATCAGGGGTGTGATACAAACTCTCCACTTGTCTGAATGAGTGCCATGACAACTCTAAAGAAACCTGAAACTATCCAAGATGAAGCATCCCACTTGATTGTCATCCCATCAAGCTCATTAAATATTCATTCTCTCCACAAGAGGACAAACAGCAATTACAGATAGTGCTGATCTACACAATGCACTCCAGTTCCTCACTCAGGCCACTCCAACAATGCCTTCTCAGCCTACAGCTTCCCTAAGAAGAACTTGGGCTGAGGGTGTAAGAAAATCTCTCCAAGTTGCACAATATACAAACTTGGAAATATGTCACCAGTACTTCATCATTGCTAGGTCTAAATCCTGGAAATCCCTGCCTAACAGCATTGTGGAGTAGCAGGTTTGCAGTGTTTCAAGAAGCTTGCTCACCACCTCTTCAAAGCAGTTTTGGATTGGAGAGTAGATCCTGACCTTCCCAGCAATGCCCAGATCCAAACAGTGAATGTAATTGCTATTCCTATTGCTTTGGTCTGCTTTGGTGAGGAGACAGTCTAGACCAGTGCAGACTTTGAGGACAGTTGTTGATGGTTCAACAAGAGTGGAGGAGACAGCTGTCATTGAGATTATGGAATACAGTGTTGGGAAATGTTTGATAATGCATTTTGGTTAAAGGAACAATAGTACAGACTATTATCTAAATGGAAAGAAAGTTCAAACATCAGAGGTGCAGAAGGACTTAAGAGTCCTCATGCAAGACTCCCAGAATGTTAATTTACAGGTTGAGTCTGTGGTAAAGAAGCAATGTTGGCAACATTGGCATTTATCTCAAGGGGAATAGAATATAAAACCAAGGAGATAATGCTGAGGCTTTATAAGACACTAGTCAGGCTGTACTTGGAGTATTGTCGACAGTTTTGGGCCCCATATCTCAGAAAGGGTGTGTTATCATTGGAGAGAGTCCAGAGGAGGATCATGAATATGGTTCCAGGAGTGAAGGAGTTAACATATGAGAAGCGTTTGGCACTTTGTGTCGATACTCACTGAAATTTAGAAGAATGGAGGGGGATCTTATTGAAACTTACCAAATCTTGGAAGGACTAGATAGGGTGGACATGGAGAGGATGTTCCCTATGGTGGGGTATCCAGAGCTAGAGGGCACAGCCTCAAAATTGAGGGGCAACCCTTTAGAACAGATGTAAGAAGGAATTTTTTTAGCCAAAAAGTAGTTAATCTGTGGAATCCTCGGTCACAATATTGCAGTGGAGGCTATGTCCGTGCGTATATTTAAGGTGGAAGCTGATAGTTTCCTGATCGATCAGGACATCAAAGGATATCGCAAAAGGTCAGGTGTATGGGGTTGAGTGGGATCCGAGATCAGCCGTGATGGAATGGCAGAGCAGACTAGATGGGCTGAATGGACTAATTCTGCTCCTATGTCTTATTATCTTATGCTTAAGTCAGTGAGTATAAAGAACTGGTAATTCAGAATGGATATGTTCTGTGTTTTAACCATAGGTGATAGAATTTCTATTCAAACCTTCACTGTATTGTGCTCACCCAGCAACTGTATCAATTAGAGTGCTGCGGTTCTGACTGTACCTTGATTGGGACATTGCACCTAACCTTCATATCCTGTCATTATTAGACCTCTGGTCATCTATTGTCAGAACAAAATTGCCATATGCAGGAAGATATCCATGTGCTAAGATGGTAGACAGATAAACTTTAGGTGGAGAAATACACTACATTTGGTAAGGGCAACAGTAGAAATGAAATGCGCAACTGATAGTGTAAGAGAAGTATGGATTAACAGGGCATTTGAATTGCTCAGATCCCTTAGGATAGCAATCCAGGCAAATGGTATATTTTCTGGAATTTCACAAGCTATGCAAAGGTCATGTTAAAACTGAGTAAGAAACATTTATGTTACATCTAGCATGCTGTATTCAGTTTTAGATACTGCTTTACAGGATGTGTGTGATATTGCTGAAGAGAGTAGAGTTTAACAAGAATATTTGAAAATAGTTGCTTTGAAGGAAAGACTGGTTGGGTTACTTTATTTTGGAGAAGACTTGTTTGAAGTCCAGTCAGGGTAATGGGAATGTCCTCTTGTCATGTAGAGAGATCATGAATTTGTGGGCATGGAGTTAAAGCAACAGGGAGATGAGGAAAGATATTTTAATGAAAAGAAACAAAGGAGTCTGGAAATCTGCCTGAGAAATCAATGAAGGCAGGAATACTCATTGTATTAAGAAAGTACCTAGGTGAGCATTTGGTATTGTGGCAAGTATTCAGTCCATGATGACAGACGACAACAGCTCGATTATCTCAACTGCTATTTTTATTGTGACAAGCACATAAAGACAGAGTGCCATGGTTCAGTGAGAATGAACTCAATCACATACAGATGGGGGAGATGATTATTACGTACTTGGGTAACTGTCAAGATGGCCCACAAACACACAAGTGAACAACTGTATAGCACAAACTAAAATGTAACAAGAAATGAACGCCTCACCATAATTCCACAAGCACATTTTAAAACAAGAATTAGCGGTGGCCCCCTAGGAATGCTGCAGTGAAAAGTCGACCACACCCCCTGAACTCCACACTGCCCCCACATAAGGGGTCAGCTGCTCCCAGCAACCTCAGAGTCCACAACAAAGTCCAGAAGTCCTGGTGGTGGTCAACGCTGCTGCCTGGGGCACAGGGGTGATTTGCAGTCCCCCCCTCCCCCCAGGAGAGGCATTGTTTGGTGAGGCAAGAGGCAGGGTACCTAGAGTGTCCCTTCCTCCAGTATCACTGGGTCAGTGGTAGCTAGTCTCGGTGCAACACAACTGCCTTGTACCACTCATGCTGCCACACCTGGTATGCCACATCAAGCACCTCTCCCAGCCCCTTCCAGTGGCTTCCAAGTTTGGGGGACAGTTCCTTCTGGGTGGGGCAGTAGACCCATACTGGGGCCACCACCATGTACTGCAGTGTTGCCACCCTAGACTGTCGGCCTGGCCCCTTCTGGGATGTGGAAGCGTCGCTGTCATGCACAGACAGCTGCAGGTCCTGCCTACACCCAGGCCAATGGAAGCATCAACACACACAAAATGCTGGAGGATCTCAGCAGGCCAGGCAGCATCGATGGAAAAGAGTACAGTCGACGTTTCAGACTGAGACCCTTCGGCAGGACTGAAGAAACAAAGATGAGTTGATCTAAGAGGTGGCGGGGGGGAAGAGAGAATCACAAGGTGATAGGTGAAACCAAGAGGGGGAGTGATGAGGTAAAGAATGGGGACATTGATTGGTAAAAGAGATACAGGGCTGGAGAAGGGAGAATCTAATAGGAGGATGCCATGGAAGAAAGGAAAGTGGGGGGGGGACACCAGAGGGAAGTGATGAGCAGCCAAGGAGATGAGAGAGGGAAAAGGGGATGGGAAATAGCGAAGGGGGGGGCATTAACAGAAGTTAGAGAAGTCAATGTCCATGCCATCAGGTTGGAGGCTACCCAGACGGAATATAAGGTGTTGTTCCTCCAACCTGAGTATGACCTCCTCGCAACAGTAGAGGAGGCCATGGACTGACATGTCAGAATGGGAATGGGGAGTGGAATTAAAATGGGTGGCCACTGGGAGATTCAGCTTCTTCTGGTGGACGGAGCTTAGGTGCTTGGAAAATGGGTCTCCCAATCTACATCAGGTCTCAGTGGGCACACTGGGAGCACCAGCACACTAGATGACCGCAATAGGCTCACAGGTGAAGTGTTGCTTCACCTGAAAGGACTGTTTGGGGCCCTAAATGGTAGTGAGGGAGGAGGTGTAGAGCAGATGTAGATGGGATCACTCTCCTTCTTGCTGCGCAGCTGCTAATGATCAATGGTAGGGAGGTCTGCCTCGCCATTGACTGCCGTGTGAAGCACCACCGTTGCTGCTTGCTCCAGGTTCCACAGTGGAGCCACCGTCGGGTGTGCTCCAGGTTCCACAGTGGAGCCACCGTCGGGTGTGCTGCACTGCAGCGGGCCACTGTGAGACCGGTGGTGGTTGTTGCTGCACCTGCCCTTTCCGCTTCCTGGAGCCCTGCCGGAGAACTATGGCTTCAGAGCTGAGGAAGAGTGTTACCCCCAGCACATCCACATGCCCCCCCCCCCCGCCAGGTCCAGGCCAATGATGCAGGAGTCCCGGATGTTGGCTAATCACACCTTGTGCTCCACTGTGTTTTTCCCCACTTTGATGTGCGGCCACCTGTTCCCTCTGATCGTCGCACAGTCGCCGGTGACTGTAGCCAGCTGGACTGTCGTTGCTGACCATCCAGTCAGGGATGGCTGGCCTGGGTTGGGAAGTACACCCAGATGAGTGATGGTGATGGTTGATTCTGTGTCCACCAACGCACGGCATCTGATGCCCTCCGCCACGTAGTCCACGTATAACATTTGCCTTTCACCCAAATGGCTCACCCAGAGAGGCGACAATGGAGGGATTCTGCTCTAGGGCAGCATTTCCTGATGGCTGCGCTGGGCTGTGGGGTGGCACTAGTGCAGGGCAATCTCAGGCCAAATGGTCTGCCTTGCCACACCGGTAGCAGAAATCACTCTGTGGCACACGGCAGGGCCGATGTGGCGCTGGTTGGCCCTGTCTCACAGGCTCCTTCTCATCGGTTTCTTCCTCCACCTTGGTGACATAAGCCCAGGCTCACGGCATGCATGGCGATGCTGGAACGCCTTGGGCTAAAACTGCTTCTGCCCTCTCTGCCTCTGACAGCGCCTTGGCCAGGGATGATGGTGATGTCAGGGAAGCACGCTACCAAAGATGCTCCGGCATCAGCGCCTGTACAAAGGTGTGGAGGGCAAGCTCTTCCTGGGCCGCAGGAGGGAACTGCGGGTAGCCATGCCAAGCACAGTGGTGGAGATCTGCTGCAAGCACCCCCCAAGCTTTCTCCCGTACAGTGCTGCCTGCTGCCCAGTTCTTCCCTCACTGCTTCTGTCAACAGCCTCTCCCTGAAAGGCCACTCTGGTGCTGCTACAAGAGCTCTGCAGTCACGCTGCTCTGCCGGCGTTAGGTTGAGGAGGGCCCACGGGGCATCCCCCCCAGCACCAGGGCAAATTTCACCGCCGTCTCAATGGGGCTTCACCTGTTGTACCATGTGGCAAGTTTGACATGTGCCTGTTAAGGATCCAGGCGTCTGGTACCATTGTATCTGGTGAGCTTCAGGGTGGACCTTGTGGAGTTAATTGCTGGGACTCGTTGGTCCTCCTCTTTCTCCGGTGGCATTGGTGGTGCCTGCTGTGTTACCTGTCTTTCCATGTCTTGGATTCCCCAGTGCGGACTCTGAGGGAGGCGGGTGATGTGCTCCACCATGTATCCGGGGGACCCAGGGTACGTTCACCTCATCGGGGTTCCCCGAGAAGGCATGATGCTCAGTTCCCAGCTTCACACTCTGGATTGGCATCCTGTCTTTGGGAGCCGGCCTGGGGGTGCGGAAAAGGCATACTACCTAGTCCCTTTGGCTTTATTTCCAGTCTTAAGGTGCTCCATCCAATGTCTTAGCTTTTCAATTTTGCTGTCGCTTTCTAATCCCACTGCTGATACCAATGCGGTGAGCATTTGATCCAAGGAAAGCTCATTTAGCGGAACTGACATTTTAATTGTCATAAGCACAATAACAGATAGAGCGCTATTGCTCAGTGAGAACCAACTCAGTCGCATACAGATGGGGGAGGTGATTATTACACACCCTGGTTACAGTCAGGGTGACCAACAAAGAACTGTATAACCCAAGCCAAAATATAACAGTAAATGAGCTTGAACACCTTATCATAATTCCATAAACGCATTTTAAAACAAGAAGAATAAGTAGCACTGGCCAGCAGGAATGTTGGGGCGAACTGTTGACCATGCTTCCAGAGTGCCACAGTATGTCATATCCTCTGAGGCTACAGAGCTGGCGCTTGTTATCTACCTAAATTGCTGGACTAACTTGGGTGATTGACTTCCTGCTGTGCTGTAAATTTTGATTCTCTCATTTACAATCACTTTGAAAATAAACTGTAGGTTACATTTCTTAGCATTTCAGTAAACTATGTTTTAGCTATTTATTAAAAGACTTAATGAATCATTTATATGAAGATCACTGTAATTATTATTGGATTCTTACCCAAGTATTTATGTCTTAGTGGTCGAAATAATACATTTTATTAGATTTATGTCCTCCATGGTTTATTTTTTAATGGGAAAGTTCTATTTTTATGAACTGTTTTAATCTTTGATGCCAGAAGCAGTTATTTGGTCTGTGTAGCAAAGCTGAAGTAGTAGTAAATGCACCAAACAGTTTGACTAGTCTTTGCAACTCAAAGCTGCCTGACAATGTGCTTCATTCCTGTAGATTTTTGAAAAGTGAAAATGGCTTAATTAAAGTAAATCTGCTTTCTCATTTCTGCATTTGATTTTTTTGTAATGTGTTTTGAAGCACAACACATGGTTGTATTTTACCAGGATTCCATGAACATCAAAGCAACTTATTGGCTAATTGTGTGTTTATACTTGGGTCCGTCTGCTGAGATTAGATAGTATTGAAGATTCCATTACTATATCTACTTTTGTTCAACCAAGATGATTTGTTAAACCAACAAATCATAGTTTGGGATTGTCTTTGATGCTTTGGGGGCTCAGGCCAAAAGTTATTCCTTCTAAAGGAGAAGATTAAAATTGAACTTGCCACAAGCTTCCTTAATTACATAAATGTTGAAGAGTTAAGTTTAACTATTTGATTGCTCTCTGTGGTGTGTGCTAGTGAGGATAAAAAAAAGATAGGACTAATGAACGTTGCCTGTGGAGCTTGAGATCACAGGGATATTTCCTCTTGGAGAGTAAGAGCCAGATTTAAGAAGCAAGTAGAGCGTGTTCAGACTTTCTCAAGCTGCAGAGAAAGGGTTATTAGGGACTTGGCAAGGCCAACAAAAAAAAAAGAAATTAGGTTTAAGTAGAACAGCTATTGTATGAGTCAGTCAGAGTTAGAATGGAGAATTGAGATGTTGATTCAAGAGGTTTCTGTGAGGAGGACAGGAAGCTAAGGTATGGTTTCTGTCAAATGTTTCTTTTCTTTATTTATTAGAGCCTACCTAGAGTGCTGAGAATGGATCCCAGGTCAGTGCTATAGTAACACTGAGTGGAAAGGTAGGGCATAATTGCAGTCAGTTTCATAGGTTGATATGTGTAATTGATGTGAGAAGTATTAGGAACAAGGGTGCTAAACATTGAGAACATTCTGACTATTACAAAGTCTTGGCTTTGATTGGCCAGGGCATCATAGGGAATGGGGAGAAGGCAGGGGAGTTGGGATGACTGTAAGAATTGGATCAGCCATGATTGAATGGTGGAGCAGACTTGATGGGCTGAAGGGCCTACTTCTGCCCCTACATTTTCTGGTCTTATGGGAGCAGGAATGGCTGCTGGATGATCTGACGCTTAGATGTTTCAAAAGGGACGGAGAGTGGTAAAAGAGATAGGGGAATGGTATTGCTAATCAGAGATGCTATGACAGCTACAGAAAGGGAGCATATTGTAGAATCATTGTGGGTGGAAGTAAGGAACAGGAAGACAGAAATCACTATTGGGAGTATTCTGTAGACCTTCCAACAACAATAAAGACACTGAGGAGCAGATTTTAAGTCACCCACAACAATAACAGGGTTGTTGTGGGTGATTTCAATGTTCCTTAATTTGATTTGCCCTTCTTAGAGCAAAAGGTGTAGATGGGGCAGGATTTGTTAGGTGGGTCTAAGAAGGATTCCTGACGATATTAAATAGACCATCTAGAGGACGTCACAAATAAGGGGGATATGGGGGATTTCAAGGGTAGTTTTTTTTTACATAGTGGTAGAGGTGTAGATCTGCCAGAGGTGGTGGTAGAGGCATATACAATAGGGACATATAAGGGACTCTTAGATAAGCAAACAAGAGAAAATCTGCAGACGCTGGAAATTCAAGCAACACACAACAAATAGGCACATGGGTGAAAGAAAAATGGAGTGCTATGTGAGAGGAAAGGGTTAATCTTAGGTTGACCTTAGTACAACAATATGTGCCAAAGAGTCGGCTCTGCACTGTGCTGTTCTGATGCAGAAGGCAGGGCCTTACGTACTTGGATCAGTGGGATCACTTCTGAGGTGGATGGAATCTGTACCAAAAGAGTGGTTTGTACCCAGGCTGGAGGATGACCCAAAGTCCTTGCAGGGAGGTTTGCTGATAGTACTCAGGAAGGGTTAAACAAACTTGGCAGGGAATAGGAAGCAGGCAGGTAAACAGACTCAAATGCAGAAGACATATCGAGCAAATCCAGTGGGCAGGGCAGACAGAGGGAGGTTAGGTGGCATGAGAGAGCCAGCAGGCTGAGCCAGACTTACTTTAAAACTGGAAGCCTCATAAGTCAGATGAGTTCAGAGCGTGCAGCAGTACTTGAAATTATGTTACTATTGCAGTTGCGGTAATGTGGTTGAATGTTTCTTGGACCTTTGGCTAAGATCAAGTATGGTATCATGGTGGACCTCTGAGGACACCAAAAGCGAGGATGGAAGAGGAACTGGTTGCAATCAAGGGGCTGATAAAAGCTTAACCTACTGATGTAGGGGGGAACCTCATGCTGATTCGGAAATCAATCTAAAATCCCTTTCCGTCAATCAAAGCCAAGTTAAGATGGCTGTATCTACCAGCGCATTGACTGGAGGACCTGGGATCTGAAACACTGTCCGGGTGACAGTGAAGGATTTCAGTGAGGGAAAACCCCTTCAGCAGAGACCTCTTCATTCGAGAGAACTAGCTTGATCACTGCGAATTCAAGGAGAATGGCATCTACTGTGTCCAGGATTTCACTTGTAACAGCTTTATTCAATGTCACATTAACTACAGTGTGGGATGAGAAGAATTCCTGCAGAGAGAAGGGGAATGAGGCACCGCTGTAACTGCTGAAGGCACAGCTGCTCTTCACCATCTCCACCCAGAAGGAGTGTGTGATCACTGCTCATGTTCAACCCACGTGAGGCCCTTTTGGACGTCTTCACCTTACTTGCCAGTTACTTCGATAGAGCAGGAAACTATGTGGACATCAAAAGATGTATTTAGGATCTGAACAAGCACGTGCCAGGTGAAAGTCAAACTGAGGGTGGATTTGAAAGGCCCCATCATCCACCGTCCCTCAGTCATTGTCATTGTAGGGAATCATGGTTGTATGGTGTATGCCAGTCAATCCAGGCTGTGCTGTAACTGAACAAGACTGGTCATGCTGCCACCAAATGCAATGCAGGTATCTGCAAGGACTGCAGACAGGAAGGCTTGTTGTCTGTTCTTCCCTTCCCACTCATCTCCCTCCTGGGGCACACACCCCTGCAAGCGACCGAACTGCTACACCTGCTCATTTACCTCCTCCATTACCTCCATTCCGGGCCCCAGACAGCCCTTCCAAGTGAGGTAATACTTTACCTGCCAATGTGTTGGAGTCATCTACCGCATCTGGCGCTCCTAATGCGGCCTCCTCTACGATGGTGAGACACGACGCAAATTGGGGGACGACTTTGTTGAATACCATTCCATCCACCAAAAGCGGAATTTCCTGGTGGTTGAACATTTTAATTCCTATCCCCATTCCCATTCCAACATGTCAGTCCATGGCCTCCTCTTCTGCCATGATGAGGCCACTCTCAGGGTGGAGGAGCAACACCTCATGTTCTACCTAGATGACTTCCAAACTGATAGCATGAACATCATATTTTTTAGTTTTTTTTTTCTTTCCCCTCTCCCTTCCCTCTTCTTCTATTCCCCATTCTGGCCTCTTACCTCTTCCCCTCACCTGCCTATAATCTCCACCTGGTGACCTTCTTTCTTCCCGTACTCCCATAGTCCAGTCTCCTCTCCTATCAGATTCCCTCTTGTCCTGCCCTTTACCTTTTCCATCCACCTGGCTTCAGCTATCTTCTTTTAGCTAGTCCTCCATCCCCTCCACTCACCGTTTTATTCTGGCATCTTCCCTTTTCCTTTCCAGTCCTGAAGAAGGGTCTCTGCCTGAAACATCGACTGTTTACTCTTTTCCATAGATGCTGCCTGACCTGCTGAGTTCCTCCAGCATTTTGTGTGTGTTGCTCTAGACAAAGGACTGTCAGGAAAGCAAATGCTGCAAGCTTTGTGGAGAGGCAGGCCACCTCTACAAAGCCTGCCCAAAACGGGCTGGCACCTAGGCATAGGCAATAAATGGGGGAGCTGGCACTGAGAATGCACAGACAAACACCAATGAACCCATCACCAGTGCAGACACAAAGGCAGGAACCGTAGCAGAAACTATACCTGAGAAAGTACCAACCACCTCAAGCTCCCCCAACCCCCCACGCCCAGTCGAAAAACCCCAGGCCTCTCCACAAGACAAGGAGGAGTTCATGGAGGAGTTGAGGACAGAAGAACAAGAAGAAGAATGACAGGTGATGAAGAGGAAGAAGTCTCAGAAGACACCATCCAAGAGACAACAGACGGCTGAAGATAAAAAGAACGGGAAGGTAATGGCAGGTCATCAGATAAATGCCAGCAACTTCTCTTCGTCGGAGGATGAAGCAAGTGTGGGAAACCAGCAATACAGATGGAAGAAGCACCAAACAGGGGAGGAAAGGCCAGGAAGGGAAAATACGGATGGAGAAGGAATTCTGCTGACCACTCCCAGCCCCCTCTCTGACCATTGCCTCCTCCAGGCCTCTGTCACCTCCTGAAGGCAAGCAGGGGAATACAGAAACTGAGCTTTAAGGTGAACATCAAGGAACTAGAGAGAGAGAGTATACAAGTTGGAGAGCCTTGAAACCCCTCTTCAATTCCCATGTTCATTGGTGGGAAGTGACCAAGGAGAACATCAAAAGGTGCTTCATCCGCAAGGGCATTCAGAAAGTAAGGGAGTGTTAGAGGGAACTGCGTAAACTTCAGACAAAGTGGCAGCAATTCCTCCTGCAGTTGAAGGGGTGGATGTCGGGGAGGAGTTACGGGAGTTGAAAGGCCGGCAAGCCCAGCACTTTGCTGCTGAATTCTCTAAGATCATCTTACAATCCTCGGTCCACACAGCGGAACAGGATGAGACATGCTCACGTTTCTTCTTTCAAAACGTTTCAGGAGAGCTTGGTGATCCACATGCTTAAGGAAGGGGAGGGCTCAGTAGCGACCTCATAGATAGGCAATATTGAGGATCTGCACGTGCTAGTCTGTGTGACAGAAAGGCCACAATCACCACACCCTTCCAGAACTTCCTGTCGTCCATCACAGATGTTAGACAACAGCAAGTGGGAGAGTCTGGACCAGTCACTGACCCTAAATGGGCTGACTGGCTCCATCCATTCCTTTGACTAAAATAGAACACCCGGAAGCGAAGGCTTTTCATCTGTATTGTACTTGGTTCTGTGGGACTGGGTGGGCCCAGGCCTGCTGGAAGTGTACAATGCTATGCTTCTAGACTCCACGAGAAAGGGCCTTATGACCCTCATCTACAGGCAGAAGGAGCAAAGGGATGAATCAGGAACTGGAGACCCATTTTGCTCTTGAATATGGAGAACAAGATCCTGTCCAAGGCCATTGCCAACAGGGTCAGGTCTTTTCTGGTTCAGGTGATCCATCGAGCCAAACCTATGCTGTACCTGGCAGGAAGATTTTTGACAGCTTTGTGCTGCTGAGGGACACCCTTATCTATGTTCAGGACAGGTGAGCAGATGCCTGCATGGTCAGCTTGGACCAGCAGAAAGCCTTTGACAGGGCATCACACAAGTATGTGATGGACCATGCTCTCAAAAATGGACTTTGGGGAGGAAATCAGGAATTTGGTCCAGCTCCTCTAATCGAACATCTGTAGTGCAGTCCAAATCAATGGGTGGGAAACAAATAATTCCTCATCAAGTCTGGAGTCAAGAGGGTTGTCCACTCTCCCCTGCCTTGTTTGAGGGGTGACACCTCTGGGCATGGAGGGACCCAGGTAAAAACCTCCCTGTACATGGACAATGTCACCGTTTTCTGCTTGGATCTGAGGTCATATTGATCAGCATCTGCTACCAGTTTGAGTTGGTATCAGGAGTTAACAGCATGAAGCACGAGGCCATGCTTTTTGGCAGCTGGCCTGACCGAACCAGTGTCTCCTTCACTATTAGATCTGATTATGTGAAGGTGCTGAGGATCTGGTTTGCAGGGGCTAAGACATGCAACAAGAATTAGATGGAGTGGACTGGGAAGGTAAAACAGAAATTGGGACTGTGGGGAGGGCATTCCTGATTGATAACTGGGGAGAACCTGGTCATCAGGTGTGAGGTGCTCTCAGGGCTGCTGTACTTGGTGCAGGTATGGCCCATCTTCCTCTCCTCCAGAATGGGAATCACTTGAGTTGTCTTCAGGTTCATCTGGGCATCCAAGTTGGATCAGGTCACATGGGTCACAATGCACAGTTCTCTGGACAATGGGGGAAAAATGTACCCAATGTCGCCTTCACCTTAATGACCACCTCTGTGTGTGGCTGCATCAGAATGACTTGGTACTAAGTACATGGGTACTTAGTAGCACTACATGCCAAGGCTCTATCTGTCTGCGGTATTGTGAAGAATGGGTCTGGCCCTGTTGCCACACAACAGCCCAATCAGCTGGATATTGCCACACTAACGTGTCTGTCTTGGACAATTTCAACGTGACCTACACCTTTGATCACGTCCATCAGGCAGTGATCAGCATGGAACACCCTGCAGACACTGCAGGAGAAGGGCTCAATGGACAGAATGGGGTGGCTTTCTGAGGAGACTGTCCAGACCTTCTGGCGGAAAGCCTCACCAACAGGCACTAAGACCTTGCCTGGTTGGCGGTGAGAGAGGTTCTCCCAATCAGATCCTTCCTGCCTGCCAGGGGCATCATTCTCAGAGCGCGTTGCCTGCAGGATGACTGTAATGGGCGAGAGACAGTAGATCACCTCCTTGTGGGCTGTGGGTTTGTGAAGAGGGTGTGGAGAAAGATGTCAGAGGCCATCCTACATAACAGGGGGTTCTCTGACCTACGAGCTGTTACCAGGGATACACAAGGAGACAAACATCAAGTGCTGCTGGCAGATCATCAATGTGGTGTAAGACACCCCTTGGTCTGCCAGCACGTCAAGGTGTCGGTGAAGGAATGCTGCCTGCTGGCACTTTCCAGGCTGCAGAAGTACATGCTGAGGAACACAGTGAAGCTCGATGCAGCCACTGCAAGGGCTTGGTGGGGGAGGGCCACGGTGTAGGGCTGTTCTGCTACTGAAGAGGGAGGGTCTGGGTTTGAGAAGGAAGCCCCTCAATTATTACTGTAGCAATTTCCCACCCCAGAGTGCCCCATGACTGGCATTAGCACTATTGATGTGTATGAATGCAATAGATCAATATGGAAAACATAGACTATTAATGTAAAGGATGAAAAGGCCTAGAATTTTTTTCTTGTAAATATGTTTTGCTAAGAATAAAAAGTTTATTTTGTTAAGTAACGTGGTTAAGAGAAATGCAGACCTTGCTGCCAAGGTATAGAAGTTTCGGGTATGACGGAGAGGAATGCGAAAGGGGAGAATGAGTCATACTACTAATTAGGGAGAACATATTGGCAGTACTTGGTGAGGATATCCTCGCAGGATCAATCAATGCCACCATATCAGAAGAACGGTAATTAGAGAGAGGCACTTATTGTAAATACCCTGCAGTAATATTAAGGCAATGCTAAACCACAGAGAATATTCCCACTTCAACAGAAGGAAAAACAATAAGGGACCAGATAACTTGTTTGCTGTAAAATTAATTGAGTTTATTGTTTTAATTATTTGTGATTTTAAAGATTTTTAAATTTCAATTTGTGGAAGGAGATCAATAACTTAAACTCAAAATATTTGTGTGTTCCTGAATATTAGGAAGTGTTTATGGCCCTTGACAGATTTGGTAGTTGATTATGCTGGCTGTTACAGTTCTCATTTGCAGGCAAGGTTTCTGTTCATCTGCCATATTGTATTTCTCAGGGACTGACACTATGCAGGGCCTCATAGGTTAAGACTGGTATGGGACGGCGAATGAATTCAACACAAAGTTCAGGAGAAACTAAATTGAAACTTGAGGATCAGCACCAGTCCCAGGTGAATCAATGTTGGCAGCAAGTTCTGGCCCATAAGAATTATTTTTTTCCTCCTCCTCCATACATGGAACCCAACATTTGGTGCATGCACACATCTGAAAAAGGCAGACCTTCATAAAGGCAGAGCCAAACATTCCAGCTTCTGAAATACAAAGATATTTCTGCAAATTGAAACCAGCTCTGAAAAGGAATTTTGTTTTACAATGATTTAATTGCCTGGTTGTAGAAAATTTTTATTGTTGGTACCAAATAAAAAGCAGCAGAAATAGATTTATTCTCTTCATACTTTTGACATTCTGACAGGCTGGCATTACTTGGAGGTTCCTCCAGTTTCCATGGCCTAAGTATATTCCTATCTCCAAGCCCACTCAGTGAATTTTTCAGTTTATACTGCAAAGTTCACCAAAACTAAACATGAAACACTCCCTGAAATCAATTAAATGTATTTAAATAGAGTAATTGGAGGTAAGGAGTGGATGGCCTCTTTTCTTATCAAAATATCTGGAAACAAAACTATGTTTCATATCTTCGGATTCAGCAAAATATATAGAATTTTTCCAGATGTTAAGATACCTTTTGATTATAAATATTTTATTTCCAGTGGAGAAGAGCCCAGCAAACACACCTTCTCATAGGATGATATCCCAAATAAAATCTAGATGTCATTTGAAATGAGATTAAAAATTGACCTTTGGATATCAGTGGGTGAAATCATGTTGGATTTGGACTTGCTGCTCACACTCTCCCCACATTCATACTCACCCGGTGTGAATATGCATATGGCATTTTGTAAGACATCTGCATTCTAGAAGCATCAGGCAGGTATAGTGAGGCCTCTGTGGTAAATGGGTGGGTCTCGAACTGTGTACTTGTGGAGCACTGCTGGTAGGTTGTCCCAGACCAGCATTGACCAATGGCAACATTTGAAATCAAATTTTTTTCCTGTCAGCATTGTCAAAGGATATGATCAATTTTAAATATCATATGCATTTTGGAATTACTAAAATTTATTTTATCAAAAGAAATATCTTCAAAAAAATTAAAACACTCGTATAATAAATGCCATTCACTTTCGAACCATTACAAACATTGAATCAAAACAACTAATCTACAAATAAATAAATGAGATGTCTGAACATACATTTGGTCTGCTTTCGCCTGGGGTTAGAAAAATAGGTGTAGATTGTGATGCTAGTGAAACACATCTAGACTCAAAGTATGAATGAAAAGTGAAATAGTAAATATAAAGAAAAAACTTTAACTTGAAAATACTTCTGGAGCAGAACCACCACTGATCTCAGTGGAGAGCCAATGTTAGAGCTACATGTTCTAAAATCAGACTTCCTTTGCATTTTTGATAAGCACTTTATAGTGCATTGATGGATAAATTGAAGATATTCTAGATATCATGCAAGGATAGGCTGCAGTCTCTATGGGACTTGATTCAGCCCATAGGTAGTAAAGTAGTTGTTTAAGTTAAAGTGTATATGGTCAATTCAGTGAGGCATTTTCATCTATGTTTCTTTTTTGCCATTTTCCATTGAGATATGAATTATCTATCTACAAGGTAAAATCTACATCTGAAAGAAGAGCCTAATTTTATATATGTACCAAGTGTAAATCATCATTTCAAGTAGTCTAGAATACTTAATCTGCTAGGTGGAAGATGCCTTTCAGAAGAACTAAATGAGGAATGGATATAGAAGAGGTGGAGAAGAAACAAGATAAAGAGAGGATCAGGGTTTGAAAGTCAGATCAGCGGTTCCAGTTAAAAGTCTGTTGCATTTCATTTGTTATTGATTGAGAATGGGGTTGAGAAGGATAACAAATCATCCATGATCAAATAGTGGAGCAGATTCGATGTGCCAAATGGCTGATTTATACTCTGATGTCTAGTGGTCTTATAAGACCATTAGAAATAAGAGCAGAATTAAGGCCATTCAGCCAATTGAGTCTGTTCCACCATTTCATCATGACTGATCCATTTCCCTCTCAACATTCTTTTGCCTTCTCCCCATAACCATTCACACCTGACTAATCAAAAACTTAACACCCTCCACCTTAAATACATCCTCCATAGCCCCCTGTGGCAATGAATTCCACAGATTAACCACCCTCTGGCAAAAGAAATTCCTCTTGTCTCCATTCTAAATGGACATCCCTCTGTTCTGAGGCTGTGCCTTCTAGCTCTCTGCTCACTATAGCAAACGTCCTCTCCACATCCACTCTTTCTTGCGCTTTCAACATTTGACAGGTCTCAGTAAGATTAAGATTCCCCTCTGTTCTTCTAAATTCCAATGAATAAAGTCCCAGAGAAATGCTGTCGTGCTTTGACATTTGCATGTTTCTAATCCTCTGGAACCATTCCAGAATCTAGTGATTCTTGAAAGATCAATTCTAATGCCTCCACTATTGTTTCAGCCACCTCTTTCAGAAACCTGGGATGTAGTACATCTAGTACAGGTGACTTAGCTATCCTCAGTCCTCTCAGTTTCCCAGTACCTTCTCTCTAGTAATAGCAACTGCACTCACTTCTGTCCCATGACACTCTCAAACTTCTAGCATACTACTAGTGTCTTCTATAGTGAAGACTGCAAAATACTTAATCAGTTAATCCAGCATCATTTTCCAGTGGTCTCCTCTCCTGTACCCTTTACATTTCTGAGAAAATGTATGGTATCCTTTTTGATATTGTTGGCTAGCGTACCTGCAACTTTCATCTTTTCACCCCTTATGGCTTTTTTAGTCATAGTCATAGTTATTGATCCCGAGGGAAATTGGTTTTCGTTACAGTTGCACCAACCAAGAATAGAGTATCAATATAGCAATATAAAACCATAAATAATTAAATAGTAATATGTAAATTATGCCAGGAAATAAGTCCAGGACCAGTCTATTGGCTCAGGGTGTCTGACCCTCCAGGGGAGGAGTTGTAAAGTTTGGTGGCCACAGGCAGGAATGACTTCCTATGACGCTCAGTATTGCATCTCGGTGGAATGAGTTTTTAGTTGCCTTCTGTTTTTTAAAAGTTTCCCAATCCTCTAGCTTCCCACTAATTATATGCCTTCTCCTTTGCTTTTATGTTGGCTTTGACTTCCCTTGTTAGCCACGCCTGCATCAAATTGCCTTTAGATTACTGCTTCTTTGGAATGTATCTATCTTATGCTTTCCGATTTGCTCCTAGAAACTCCAGCTGTTGCTACTCTGCTGTCATCCCTGCTAGCGTCCTCTTCCGATTAAATTTGGCTAGCTCCTCTCTTGTGCCTTTGTAATTCCCTTTACTCCACTGTAATACTGATACATCTGTCTTTAGCTTCTCCCTTTCAAATTGTAGGGTGAATTCTATCATATTATGAACAATGTCTTCTAAGGGTTCCTCTACCTTAAGCTTCCTAATTGAATCCCAATCATTACACAACACCCAGTTTGTGGTGGACTCAAGCACAAGCTTCTCCAGAAAGCCATCCAATAGGCATTCTATAATTTCTCTCTCTTGGGACCAGCACCATCCTGATTTTCCCAATCTACCTGCAAATTGAAATCCCCCATGACTATTGTAACATTGCCACTTTGACATGTATTTGGTCATTTGTACCCCATATTCTGGCTTCTGTTTGGAGGCCTGTATATAACTCTCATCAGGGTCTTTTCACCCATTCAGTTTCCTTAACTCTAGCCACAAGGATTCTACATCTTCTGGTCCTTTTCTAAGGATTTGATTTCATTTTTTAACCAACAGAGCCACACCACCCCCTCTGCCTGCCTACCTGTCCTTTCAATACAATGTGTATTCTTAGATATTAAACTCCCAACTATTATCTTCTTTCAGTCACGACTCAGTGATGACCACAACATCATACCTGCCAATCTCTAACTGTGGTACAAGATCTTCTATCTTATTTTGTATACTATGTATATTCAAATATAACACCTTCATTCCTGTATCTGTCCCCCTTTTCACACTGTAACTTATCCCACTGACTGCATTTTTGCCCTGCTTGTCCTTCCTGACAGTCCCACTACACACTCCTTGTGCCTGTAAACCAACATCCCTATTCTCAGCCCTAACACTCTGGTTCCCACCCCCCTGCTAAATTAGTTTAATCCCTCCCCACAGATCTAGCAAACCTGCCCGTAAAGAAGTTAGTTGCCCCTAGGGTTCAGGTGTAATCCATCCCTTTTGTATTGGTCATACCTTCCTCAAAAGAGATCCCAATGATCCTAGAACCTGGAGCCCTGCCCCTGCACCAATTCCTCAACCATACATTCATCTGCCAAATCATCCTATTCTTGCCCTCACTGGCATGTGGCACAGACAGTAATCCAGAGATTACTACCTTGGAGGTCATGCTTTTCAGCTTTCTACCAGCTCCCTAAATTCTTTCTTCAGGGCATCCTCCCTTTTCCTATCTGTCATTGATACCAAATGTACCAAGACTTCTGGCGGCTCACCCTCCCCCGTCTGATTGGTTGTTTATTTATTTCATCACTTAGTGAGACAACACAGTAAGAGACCCTTCTGCCCAATGAGCCCTTGCTGCCAAGGTGACCAGTTAAAGATTCATCATGCATTTATAATAAAGTATATACGCAGTATACAACCCGGAAATTCATCTTCCCGCAGACAACCACAAAACAAAGAAACACCATGGAACTCATTCAAAGAAACAGCAAAAACCCAACGTGCAAAAAAAATGACCAAATAACACCCTGAATATTAAACATCAAACCGCAGAATCCTTGAAACAATCTAGGAATGTTAACCTAGTACCCTATCATTTCTTACAGATTGCGTTGAATTCAACGAGGATTGCTCATGATGTAATAACATTACACTAACTGCTTTGCTACCGTGCTGCCCGTTTTGTGGGGGTGGTGGTGATTGTTAGAGGAGTTATCTACTGTCGTATGAATGGAATGTAAGGCACTTACAGTGCAAGCATCCTGATTCAGTGCTTCATTACTAAACAAGTGGTGCGCAAGTGGAACAGGTCAAAAGCTTTAGGTTCCTCGGAGTCAATATCACAAATGACCTGACTTGGTCCAACCAAGCAGAGTCCACTGCAGAGAAGGCCCACCAGCGCCTTTACTTCCTGAGAAAGCTAAAGAAATTTGGCCTGTCCCCTAAAACCCTCACTAATTTTTATAGATGCACCGTAGAAAGCATTCTTCTAGGGTGCATCACAACCTGGTATGGAAGTTGTCCTGTCCAAGATTGGAAGAAGCTGCAGAAGGTCGTGAGCACAGCGCAGCACATCACGCAAACCAATCTTCTGTCCTTGGACTCACTTTACACTGCACACTGTCAGAGCAGTGCTGCCAGGATAATCAAGGACATGACCCACCCAGTCAACACACTTTTCGTCCCTTTTCCCTCTGGGAGAAGGCTCAGGAGCTTAAAGACTTGTACAGCCAGGTTTGGGAACAGATTCTTTCCAAATGTGATAAGACTGCTGAACAGATCCTGACCCGGATCTGGGCCATACCCTCCAAATATCCGGACCTGCCTCTCAGTTTTTTTGCACTACCTTACTTTCCCTTTTCTATTTTCTATTTATGATTTATAATTTAAATTTTTAATATTTACTATTGATTTGTACTCCAGGAAGCGGGAAGCGCAGAATCAAATATCTCTGTGGTGATTGTACGCACTAGTATCAATTGTTTGGCGACAATAAAGTATAAACCATGGTTCTGCTAGTTGAGATCCTGGAACAGTACAGTCTCAGTTCTTCAATAACATTCCTAAAGGAATTGCACAGGGAATTCTATGGAAAGCTTGAATTAAATAATAGTGAATTTTTGAAATGAATCAATGCATTTACTGGAATCCTAAGGAGCCAACTCATGGTCTTGGAACTTTCTAGATATCCTGTTCTAAATTGAAGACTTCATCTCTATACATGATGTATATGGGACCTGTAATGGCAGACGGTGAACAAAGATTACAATCAGGATTATTATGTGCCTTTCACTTTGGGATCAGATTTTTAACTGACAACAGTATTCTAATGTGGCCATTCATCTTCTCCCAAGTTGAGCTGTATTATGTCCTCCTTACAAAAATTTCACTCAGTTAACATTAAGAGCAGTTTCATAACCAATACAGTAGCTTACTTAAAAAAAATCCTGGAAACACTCATCAGGCTATGCAGCATCTATGGAACGAGAAATAGAGAGTTCATCTATAAATTAGGATATTTAGTTGATGAGTTAATAGGGGCAGTTTGGAAGAGAATTTCGAAGCAAATATCAACAAAAATTATGAAATGAGGGTAGTTAGACTGTGAAAGCACAAACCAAAGAAAAGTGATGATGGCGATGGTGAGGATAGGGGTGGGTATTCTAAGTGGGTCAGCTTGTGCTGACAGAGAAAGAGAGAGCGATAGAGAGAGAGAACACGAAAACGAAACTGAGACAATAACATAGATGAATAACTTAGTCTATTCCGAAACATACAAAGAAAATGAATCCACCTGAAGCTGTGGAGTTCAGTGATGACTCAAGAAGACTACATTATGCCCAAATGGAAGATGAGGTGCTGTTCTTCAAGCTTATGATTAGACCATTAAATGCCCCTCTTACTCCCACTATCGTCTATCTGCCTGTGATCTCCTGCATTGCTTTAACAAGGTCTAATATTATTATTCCCTGACTTTCATGAGCAGAATAATCTGAATAATTATAGTTCTAAAGCTTTTGATAACGATTATGTAGGGAAGAATACAGAAAACATTCTGTCAAGCTTGTCCCAGTTATTGGTATTTGCACCATAGCTTCCATTGTCTATCAGCCATGCAGCTCCTAAATGCAACTGTAAAACTAATGGCTGCTGCTTGGACTGAGCTTCTTTGGGCTACCACCCACCAGAAATACTTTTATCCCAGACTTGAAACTAATATTACATGTTTACCTCTAGTGTTGCATATTTATCTAATAATTTCTGCTTCAGTTAAGGAAATGACTCTCAGTTGATTTCTGTTTTTTGTGTGAAAGAGTTAATTGTAACTCTGGTCACTGTTTGCTTTTCTTCCTCTGCTACACTGGGATTTTCAGATTATTGCATTACACTGAGATTTTGGAAAACTTCAAAGCATTGTTCAACAGCAGTGGCTACCAAATGTTGTTTTCATCACTTTTGATACTGTGATGATCGTATTTGAAACTGGAGTTACAAACAGATCATGAATTCATTCAATTTGAATTCTGTAGTTGTCTAGATACCTTAATGTGCAACAAACTGGTTGATGTTCATCAGCTTTTTTTTGACAAAAATGATAATATAAGGAAAAGGCATTATAACTGTTACCCCCACTAACTCTCTATTCGCTTCCTGTCTAAATCTCAAAGTGATTATTTTGTAAAATATGATTTAAAGTGTTTCTATAATGTAATAAATTGGAGCCTAATGTGAACTTTGAAAAGCCATTTCACGGAATTCAAGAAAAGTGAATGGAGTTCTGTCCTCGGATTAAATTTTCCATTTTGATTTCCAGTTTTTCACACATAGCTAACTCACAAAGCTGTCTGTTTGAGCTTCCATACCATTAGGAAGTACTGTGGTAACCTGATACATGGAACTGCACAGTGATTCTTTTCAAGGAGTTGGTAGGCAATGGTTAATGTTATGAATGTAAAATTCATCTCCTCATATAATTCTGCCAACCAAATATGGCAGTGTGACAAAAAATTACAGGTATGGAAGTGACTTGAAATGCCAAAGATTAAGGAAACAGTATCTTTTTTGTTATTTGTTGCAAATTTGTAATTGAAAATTCTAAAGATTAAATTTTGTGCTCTCTTTCATTACTGAACTCTCTTTATCTTTATTTAAGTATTCTGTGCATTGAGATGTAACATTTATGTTGTATGTCTTGACCAATTAGAGTCAGAAGAACGATGTTAGCTCCCCAGCTTTTCAGGTGTATTATATAAACAGCTTATATTACCCAGAGCTGTATTCCACTTCACTTTTTTATGACTAATGCAAGTATTATCTGGATTTTACCAACACACAACTAATAATTATAGCAGTAGGTTAAAAGAAACAGTCTGAATGCACACTTTATTCAATTTTTTAGAAATGTTGCCTTCCAGTTTTACTTCACAGCAACTATACAGTACTAGATAAATACCAATATTTTATTGGTGTTTATTTAACCAATGAATAGATTAATACAATGAAAATACTTGGAGTAAAATAATAATATCTTAAAGCTGAAGTACTACACCATTGCTTGTTAAAAATGGAGGAGAATTCAACAGAAATGTAGGAGAATCAGGAAATAATATTTCAAATATTCAAACTCCCTGCATGAATGCAGAAACTCAGGCATTTATGGTGAGTGAAGATGTTGAAAGATTGATCAGCATAAAATTAATTCCGAGAAAGATTTGGAAGGAAATTAGAAAATTGGAACAGTAGTAAATATAGCGCAGTTTAAATACAATAATCCATGTGTTAAAATATTTGATGTTGGATGGAATTCAAGCAGTTTGACAGAGCTTCTTTGAATTCCATTTCCAAGCATTTAAAGCCGGAACACTCTGCTAGATTTAAAGACTTAGGAAGAGTCTTTGAATTAGTATGTGTTTAAAATAATCAGTTTTGTGAAACATTCTTTCCAATAAATATGTACCTTTATGATTATCTAAATATCTGGTTCTTTAAGTAACTGATCTTAAAAATCACTGACTCATTGCAATTTATATGTCTTTGTTATATTTTGTACTTATTGCTGGTATATATAAACTAAAGACTAGTTTCAAACATTATATTAAATTACTTCTATTGCAATAAAGTTCATAAGAATGGGAATTCCAGATATGTTTTCATGTCTTCAGCAAGATCCACTGATGGAATGCCTCTGTAAATGTCATTGTATAAATGGAATCTGAGACCTGATCCCAGATGTGCTTCTGTTCAAATACTACCTCTGTTTTAACTATAAGAATGGGGAGCACATTGAACAGCACAATAAAAGTTATCCTTTGGATCATGCAATAACTATAGCTAGTGTTTCAGGCAGTCTTGATGTCATCTGTCACTTCACTTCAGTACAGTTTGTAGGTTTTAAATGGTGAAGTAGGTTCCCTCCCCCAACAGCGTGCAACTTCATTTTAAACAAAGCAAGCCTTTATTTCAAAGTTTAGTTTTCAGAATAAAAAAGTCAGGAACATTTATTTAAAACAAACATCAGCCTCTGATCCAGAAAGGGAAAGTCTTCTCATTCCTTTCCATTTCACTTGGTTGCTACCGTAAGTTTTAACTGAATATCTGATGTTTTATTCTTTCTATAAATGAAGCTAAAGTTGCTGCATTTATCATGCCAGTTTAATATTTTATAAAGTAAGCTCTACTAAAGCTGTAAAAGTTTCTGCAACATAAAACACATTTTCACTTGCATATGGAGAAATGGAATGTGATTAAGGCAGGAGTCTGTATCACTTAATTACTTTATAAAGCATGTTAATGAAATTAATATGACCGTTCGCAATCTATGTGACTCCTGTGTTAATGTTTATCTGGGAAAGAAAGTCTGCGATCAAAAGCTATTTTGGAGCTATTGTAGTTTAAAGTCAAAGTTACATGCTTATGAACCCCCACAAGGCACCTTTATTTTTGTAATCCTGGAGGAGTGGAAATGATTAGAAAAAATCTGAGAAAAGTTATTGTGGGTCTGTAATGGCAATGTTCTTGTAGGGAGTCCAATGGTGGTATTGCCAAAAGTCCAGTTAGAAGTTGCATATTTACTTCTTTGATTGAGTTTTGGAGTTTAGTGGAGAATAGTTGAAAGGTAGGCTATCAATAATGGGAAATGGTATCTATTCGTATAATATCGATATTTCTGGGTCATTTTTAAAAGTGGAAAATTATAAGAGTTTAAAAGGAATTGGACTATTTAATAAGAACTTCCTACTAATTGTTTAAAGGAAAGAAATAAGACTGGAACACAAGAGATGGCAGAAAGAAATAAGGATATCAGTATTAAAATATAAATTCTGTTCTTGCATAAACTGTATAGAAGATCACATGTGAGGACTGCATATGAGGTCAAATACATTTAATTCTTTGTTGAAGCTGAGTTAGGCAGCATTACAATTCACTAGCTTGGATCGACAGGGTCCTTTCGGTTTAAGATGGCACTGGTGATGCACGGCTATGACTTGCTGGCAGCAAACAAAACTACTAACTACTTTATCAATTGCACTTTTTCACAAAATTGATCACTGCAATCAATAGCCTGTATCTTCCCTTTCGGAGATGAACTTTTGAACCTCCTGTACGACTTGGCATTTTTGTGATGTGAACTGAAATCTCAAAGATGCAAGATGGTTGTGACATGGCTGAATGAGGCAGCAGGACCAGGGCTCGAGAGTGGGGAAAGTTTGGCTATCACTGGAGCAGACTTGGAGGCAATTCGAAGTGGCAGAACTGAGGCAAGGAGAGTCGAGGTGGTAGGGCCCAGGCCCAGGAGTGAGGAACAAGCTGCTATTTGACTGATTTAACCACTGGGTCAGATTGAAAAAGTCAAGTACAGGCCGTAGCAAGGTCCCAGGCCCGAGAGCGTATTGAGGTGGCAGGTCCTGGGCCTGAGAGTGTATCAAAACAGCAGGCTCCAGGTCTGAGAGCAAGGAACAACCCGTGGTTTGGCCAATTTAAATGCTGGGCCAGATTGAAAAGGTCAAGGTGTCAAGGCCGGAGGGGAGTGCAGGCCAGTGTTCAGCTCACTGCTCATGAGGTTTATTCATCTCTGTGCTGAACTGAGGCTGTGGCCTGCAACTAACAGGCTCCTAGATCGGCTGTGACTGGCTTCTTGACTGTGGACTCACTTTCATGAAATTGAGCTCTGAATGTTATTTGCTTACTTTGATTGTTTGCACTATTTGTCTTTTTTCTGCACGTTGGTTTTTCGATGGCCTTTTAAAATGGGTTCTCTTGGGTTTCTTTGTTTTGTGGCTGCCTGTAAGGGGACACATCTCCAGGTTGTATATAGTATATATGCTTTGAATTTTGATTGTGGGTGACATGCATATAAAGGCTAGACACGTCGAGAAGAGTTTGATGGCAACAAGGTAGATTAAGGAAAACTCCCATTGAGATGAATGAGAGACGCAAAGAATTATAATCGAAACCCACAAATTTCTTCATGGTTCTGTCAGGTTGCTTTTATTAAAGATTGACATACTGTTTCTGAAGATAACTCTTGTGCATTATGTGAAAGCTGACCCCATGATTGAGGATATTATGGTTTGTGAGCTTGTTTCAAGATAGCTTAAGAGCATGAGTGATTTGTATCCTGCACTGTCACCATGGAGATCTCAATTAAAGGGCTCGCAAGACAAAATTATGGAAGCCTGTTTTGGACCTTGATTGTCTGGATCCTTCATTGAGCATGGCCACCACTTTGAGAATGTGGAGAGATGTGGATTATTTTTGGTCAATCTGGCCAAGAAATTCAGTTACGTGTTGTGGTTGTTCACTTTTTTTCCCAGCTAATATGGATCAGCTGAAGAATGGCAGATGGAATTTCATGCAGACAAGTGTGAGGTGTTGAACTTTCAGAAAACAAAACAGGATAGGACGTAATCCTATGGTAGTGTAGGGCACTGAGGACTGTGTTAGAACACAAGTGTATGGGAGTACAGATCTGTAATCCCTTGAAATTGGTGTCATAGGCTAATGGAGTTGTAAAGAGAGCTTTTGACACATTGATCTTCATAAATCAAAGTACTGAGTACAGAAGTTTAGAAGTTGAAATTATATAAGGTGTTGGTGAGGCCAAATTTTTACCTACAGGAGAGATATCAGTAAGATTGAAAAAGTTCAGAGAAAATTTACAGGGATGTTGCCTGGACTTAAGGATCTGAGTTATATGGAAAAGTTAAATAGGTTAGGACTTTATTCTCTGGAAAGTAGGAGAATGAGGGAAAATAGTGGTATATAGAGTTAAGATGAGGACAGATGGGCTTTTTCATTCAGGTTGGGTGAAACTAGAACAAGAGACTGTAGGTTAAGGATGAAAGGAAAAATGTTTAAGGTAACTCTGAAGGAGAACTTCTTCAGTCAGAGGGTGATGTGAGCATGGAAAGAGCTGTGAACTGAAGTGGTGGGTGTGGGTTTGATAGCAACATTTCAGAGAAGTTTGGATACGTTAGAATGGTTGGGATTGGTAGGAGAGCTATGGTCCAGGTGTAGGTCAATGTGACGAGGCAGAATAACAGTTTGGCAGAGACTTGATGGGCCAAAGGGCCTGTTTCTTTGCTGTAGGGCGTTATGATTCTAAGGCTTTTGCCAGAGACCCTAATCCTTTAACTCTGACTTGGTCCTGATTTCAAAGGACCATTCCTATCGGGTCCTGATCCCTGGACACATTGCACCAACACACTTTACTAATTTGGTGCCCAACCTTTTGCCCACTCTCCCTCAGGATCTTACCCTGTCTACAGTTATGTATTTTTTCAGATAGTCACAGTGCATGAAGGATAGTGTGCAGCATGCAAAGAAATCATTACTTTTTGCACATGGCGAAAATGGCCATTGGCATTATACAAGGTGCTCATTGTGGCTATGAAGAATTTCTGGACCATAATACTTACTGGCAAAGGAAGGCAACTTTTTACACCATTACTGAGCAGGGCTAATATTTCATTGAGGATGAATGATGTGAATGATCAATTGGTTTACAGTGACACAATAAAATCAAAGTACAAGTTTACCCATGGAATAGTGTTCTTGCAGGGGCAGCAACTTAAAGAGGAAGTAGACAAATATGTGGCACTGTAATATGGATAAAAGTGAAGTCATCCACCTGGAAAAGAAAAACAGAAATAAAGAGCATTATTTAAAGAGTATTAAATGACAGTAGATTAGAAAATGTGGATGAACAAAGGGACCAGGGATTCCTAACAATCACTGAAAACAAAACGGACATGCAGCAAATAGTTAGAAGAAATATGGTATGTTGACGTTTTGCCATAGGACATGATTAAGGTGTAAGAAAATCAAGCTACAATTATACAGGACTTTGGTGAGTCCAGAGATTCGTACATTATTGAATATTTGTCCGGTTTTGACCCTTTTACCAAAGAATGTAATCACCATAAGAGGGAGTTTACCAAATTGAATCCTGAGATGATTGGGTTGACGGGCCTTGCATTCAACAGAGCTTAGAAGAATGCAGGGACCTCAGTGAAGCATACAGAATTCTGGATGTGAGGGGTATGTTCGTGGTTACGATACCTACCTGGACTTAAGATATCAAAAATACTTTGGGATTGAGTTGATGGGATTTGTTTTCGGTCAGCGGGTTGTCAGGTGATAAAATGGATATGAGTGACTGCTGAAGAAGGTATGAGCTGTCAATTACTTGGGCACACAGGCGATTGTGTGCAGTAAACAGGATTAGGCTCCTATTTGGGAGAGGTGGTGAAGGTACTGCTTGTATTTAAAGCTGAAAGTACGGTTCAGGTTAATAACTGGATGTGGATGCCGAGGGTTGAGCTCACAATAAGGATAGGGATGATTGATAAAAGGGTCAGAACCATGCAATGTAGGGTTGGGGAACACAAGGGAGAGCCACTATGAGGTGCGTACTGTTCCTGAATCTGGTTCCTACTACCAGATTCCACATGCTTGGAACTGTCCGGAAGTTCCCTTCAACTATTTAACACCCACTGTAACAATTTGAGTCTACATTAATGGGCCTTGCCTGCCATTGCCAGTCTGTAGATGCCATTGTGTATGACCAAGTGCCTTTGTACTTTGGCAGGTCAGTCATTGAGAGGACTTGGAAAGGATAATATCTGGATGTATAAATTCCTGCATTAAATACCTGTGCTCAATTGTCTTTAATGATCAATGGAATTGACATTTTATCACTAGTGCACTTTCACCTGTGCCTTTTAGATTGTATGATACAAATTACCCCAAAAAGATCTATTTTTACACTTCATCAGATATATTTGTATCAATGACTTTCAAATGCTCATGAAATATCCCCGATGAAAAGAGATTTTATGTGAATTACATCCTGTGATTATTGAGAATTAAGAAGCACAAAAAAAACCTTCTGAAAATTCAGATATGTTTGCTGATGGTTGTCTTATGATTCCAGTTGTGTGCCTTACTGGGGAGCATAATATCGTACATGATGCTCAGACATACTGGAAGTAATCTGAGTACACAGATCTTGGCATCTGCATGCGGTGTTTTGAATCTAAGTTAGATCTAAACAGTTTAGCTAATGCCATATGTTCAACTTGCATAGAAAATTCAGCATTGAGCAGAGAAAAGATTTCTCCTTTTCATCTACCTGACAATTACTTGCAAGTTTGATTGTGATAAACTTAAGTTTAAATCGAATTTGTAAGCTTACTCTTTCTCCCAATCTCACGAACTTTGTGAAGAAGGAACTATGCATGATGACTTCAGACTTAAGTAGAACTCTTTTGAGCACCATGAATATGGCCAAGTGGTTAAGGTGTTCATCTAGTGACCTCAAGGTCTGAGTCGACGTTCCATCCCGATGCTGAAGAAAAGCAGAATGGGAGAGCACATGTAGAGTAGGACAGTCTCTTAGGGAGAAAAAGGGAGAAAATGGAGGAGATCCTTTGGCAGATGGATCTACATGCACTTTAATGTAGAGCAATGACCCAATCTAAGACTCTGCCTGAAAGATTCATCTTTTACTTTTGTAACCGGGCAATAGTTTGAATCTTCTAAAGCAAAGCAAGCACCTTGATCTTCCACTCAGTTGATCACAGATCTTGATAAGACTGTGTTGCTTGCCATTTGTAGCTAGCAATTTGGAAGAAAAAGTAGGTGCTATGGTTAGTAAATTTGTGGATGATAAATAATTACTAGCATAGTGCACTGTGAAGAATGTTACATAAGATTACAACATGATTTAGATTAACTGGGAAAGTAGACTAAGGAATGGCAGTTAGAATTTAACTTAGAGATGTGTGAAGTGTTGCATTTTAGCAAGTTAAACTAGGGCGGGACGCACACAGGAAACTGGATGTACCTGAAGAGCATTGTAGGACAGAGAGATGTGGGCTGTAAGTACATAGTTCCCCGAAAATGGCCTCACAGGTAGACAGGATGGTGAAGGTGGTGTTTGGTGTGCTTATCTTCATTCAGAACATGGAGTACAAGAGGGGGGACATCATGATGCAACTGTACAAGATGTATTGTATGCAGTTTGGTTGTCTAGCTATAGAAAGGATGTCAATAAACTGGAGATGTTGTAGAAAAGATCCACGATGATACTTCCAGACTAGAAGGCTTGAGTTTGGTCCATATTCCTCTAAACTTTTTCTACCCATATACACCCTATCCTCGTTATATGCGTCTTCAGACTATGCGGATTCACAGTTATGCGAGGAACCTATTTCTACCAACGTCTTGTTATATGTGTCCAAAATTCACAGTTATGCGAGGAGCACTGCCTTCCCGCCAATACAAGACTGCGCGCACCTCACAGTTTCACTGTTGGGATGAGAAGCACCGCTTTCCCGCCAATACGAGCCAGGTGCGCGCGCCTCATGGCTCGCTCCTGCCAGTCTCACATTGGTTTTGGCAAGGTGTGGATGCGCAATCTTAAACTTTTGTTGGTTTTACCTACGGTGCAGTGATTGTGTGCTTGAAATATTTAACTTTGCCTCCTAAGTGTCTGATGTCATGTCCTGGACTGTCAGCCGTGCGGCAGAGAACCGCTTTAACACTTTAAAAAAAGTTGGAAATTATAAACAGCGCGGCATCAGCTGAAAGTAACACAGCTGTGGGACGCTACTGTCGGGAACAGAATCTTGCCTTTAAACTTCTTTTGTTGCTTGACAATGCGCCAGCCCATCCTAAGCATTTGGACAGCATTCATCCTAACATAACAGTGCGTTTCCTGCAGCTTAACACAACATCGCTGATTCAACCACTCGACCAAGGTGTGATCCACATTCAAGGCGTACGTATTTTTTTACTGCCAACTATCTCTCAGATGCTGCAAGCAACAGACAATTTTGAAAATCCCAGGAGTTTACCAGTGGTGAGGGAATGGTGGAAGTCGGAACACTTGGCACAAATGGCGATGGACATGGACCCACGTTTAGAACGGAATCAGGATTTCAGTCGTTCCCTGCCATCAACCCTTTTTCCCTATGAGCAAAGTTATGCTGTAAAACAAAATGCTGCCAAGCAAACAACCCTCACCAATTTATGCAAATCACTGTAATCTTTCTGCTGCTGGCGGTTCTAAGAGTTCTGACAGTCTTCCTTCACCCCTTGCTGTGCTTGGTATTATCCTGACGACCACAACCATCCCCCTTATCCGTGTAAAGCTGCCCGACACCACAACAACCACTCATCTCCCGGAGCGAACACACCTGCCACTGTTGGTAAGTACTGTACACCAGAGGATGTTAACTTTCTATGATTTATTACATTGAATATTACCTTAAATTGATTAAGTATAATACAAATGTTGTCTTGTAGTACTGCTTTTGTGTCGTATCAGTATAAAAATGTGAATAAGTTACAGATAAAACATATTTAGGAAGCCCTCTGGAACGCATCGCTATTTTGTCCATTTAAATAATTGTTCACATTATGCGTCAACTTCGAGGAACGTATCCCTCGCATATAACGAGGATCGGGTGTACCTGTCTAAAAGTCTTTTAAATTCTGTAATTATACCTGTCCCTGTGTCGTCTCTTGGCAGCTTTTACCATATACTCACCACCCTTTGGGTGAAAAACTTGCCCCTCAGGCCCACTTTCCCCTCTCATCATACATTAGAATATGAGCTGGGGATCCTTCATAACTGGAAATTCTTGTTTTAACGTGGAGTGCCGAGGGTGTAGATAAAGTAATTATTTACTGCCAGTAGTAGCAAAACTTGGCTCTTTCATTTTTTGATTCTAAGAATTCAGCTTTCAGAAAGCAGTTGTGCTGCAGTAGCTTCATTAAAGATATACCGTGGTAGTTAACTGTTTTCACGAGGGATCCAGACTTGGGGACTGGGATAATGTTTGAGTGTGACCACTGTTCTGGTTTGTCGCCTTTCATCAGTGCCGTATTACATATGTCCAGCAAGATGTAGTCCAGGTCACAGTTCTTCAGGACATCTGGTGGTATCCCATCTGGTCCAGTGCTCCTGCCCTGTTTGAGTGCATATTTGGCCTTCTTCAGTTCCTCAATGGTGAATGGGCCGTTATCGTTGTCGACTTGCATTAGTATGATGGGTATGTCCTCTTCCTCTTCCTCTTCCTCTTCCGTGATTGTTGGAGGGCTTCCCAGCAGGTTCTTAAAGTGGGTAAACCATGTCAGGACACGGTCCTCTGCTGTTTTACCACTTATTTGACCTGATGGGGACTTCTTCCATCTGCTGATCTTGTTGACTAGGCGCCATGCTTCTCCATGCTGCATGTCTTCATTAGCAGCCTCTACCTCTCTCTGTAGAATCATTGAGGAAGTCAAGAAGAACAACCTACCAGCTGTGCTTACTTTCGTCAATTTTCGCAAAGCTTTTGACTCCATTCACCGAGGTAAAAAGCTGAAGATTCTGAAAGCTTATGGAGTGCCAGACAGTCTACTGAGAGCAATGGAGTCCAGCTATACCAAAACCATGGCGAAAGTTGTATCTCCAGATGGAGAAACAGCAGTGTTCGAGCTCCTAGCTGGTGTGCTGCAAGGAGACACTCTGGCACCCTACATCTTTATAATCGTCCTTGATTACGCTCTACGTCAAGCTACCAAAGATCACGACAAGCTTGGGTTTACCATAAAACCAGGACGAACCAAAAGGGTCAGACCAGTTACGCTCACAGATCTCGATTTTGCAGATGACATAGTCCTCAGATGGAGGAAGCACAGCAGCCGCTGACAAAAGTGGAAATTGAGTGCAACAAAGTTGGACTTCACCTAAACGCTAAAATGACAGAGTACGTTTGGCGTTTAACTGCGATGAAGGTACTCTCAAGACTGTAAAGAATGATACCATTAAGAAAGTCTTTGACTACAAGTACCTCGGGTCAAGAATGATGAGCTTGGAGAAGGATATAAAGATACAGAGGACGCTGGCGTGGAAGGCTATGAACGACATGAAGGAAATCTGGAAGTCGAACCTGACCAGAGGACTTAAAAAGAGGATCTTCATAGCAGCCATAGAGTCCATTCTCACGGACGGATGTGAGACGTGGACACTCACCAAGACTATGTGAAAGTATCCAGATGGTTGCTGTACACGAATGCTCCAGATGGCTCTTGACGTGAGTTGGCAACGGCACATGACGAACGTCGAGCTCTATGACAACCTACTGATGCTGTCCACTAAAGTTGAGGTGAGAAGACTGCAACTAGCAGGACACTGTCTATGCCACCCTGAGCTACCTGCCAGCCCAGTCATCATATGGGTGCCCAAGCATGGGAGGATGAACCCTGGGTGCCCTCCCAAGGCTATGGTCAACACACTCCTAGAAGACAGCGGTGCAGCTATGTAGATGAACTGAACACACTGATGAGGGAGAGGGAGAAGTGGAGAGTCCATCATCGTGCCTGACGCCGGCCCCCTAGGCCTGAGTCGACATAGTAGTAGTAGTAGCTTCATTAAAGTGTAATAGACTAAGGCCAAGAAATTTTCAGCAACAAAAAACAACAAGTTATACTGGAAATACTGCTGAATGCATATTAGTTAGATTTGTATATTCACTAATGCCAGGTGTTCATGTAAATATTTGATTTACTCATTGTATCTCACACATACCCATTTCTTGGATGGATAAGATTAGCATGACATTGAAATACAGGTTTCCCCCGCCATCTGAAGGTAGAGCGTTCCTATGAAACGGTTCGTAAGCCGAAATGTCGTAAAGTGAAGAAGCAATTACCGTTTATTTATATGGGAAAATTTTCTGAGCGTTCGCAGACCCAAAAATAACCTACCAAATTATGCCAAATAACACATAAAACCTAAAATAACAGTAACATATAGTAAAAGCAGGAATGATATGATAAATACACAGCCTATATAAAGTAGAAATACTTCTCTAGAATGATTGCCGGCACAGATCTCCGTAGCGAAAATCTCACGCAAGTGCTCTGGGCAGAAAATCTCACGCAAGCGCTGTTGGCATAAACGCGCTCTCCAGTAACCTTTAAACTATGAAGCTGCCAAATCCACCAAATAACACGTAAAAATACACAGCCGATATAAAGTAGAAATAATGTATGTACAGTGTAGTATCACTTACTGGAATTGGTAAGACATAGAGTACACTGATGATGGTGTATTAGACTGAGTCATCGCAGGCAGGGTGGTGCAGTGGCCCCCACCCTCTGGGCCGCCGACTGATACATTGCCGCGAAGCACGCAGGGGTAGCCGGGAGGCACACAGCACATCTTTAAGAAAAAAGCCAAAATAAACATGCTAATTAATAGGTGCTGCCCGGCACGTAAACGTCGGCGCAGATCAGAGGAGATTGCCGATTGCATCGGCACTGATCTGGGCCGACAATTATGTGCTAGGCAGCACCTAATTAATTAGCATGTTTATTTCGTGCGTCCCGGCTACCATTGCATTTTCCGCGAATCGGTATCTGTCCGTGGTCTGGGGGTTGGGGTGGTGGGACAGTGGGGTGTCATCTCATCGTCAATCAGGGCAGGCAGCTCAGCTTCTCCTATGACTGCCCGCCTCGATGTTGAAGGTTGAGGTTCGTCATCTGCTGTGGCTGATGTGGAAGTCTTGCTTGACTGCTGAGCCTCGCGCATTTTTCTATCACACAATTCTTTAATAAGGACTCAAACCATCCTGCAAATATCTCCTAAACCGACATACCCTTTCAAAATTGAAGTCGTACGTTATCATTACTCATTCACTTTCGATTGTTATCTTTTTTTCTTCCAACTGCCTCAGCTCTTCATCTGTCAGTTCTTGGTGATGGAATGCCAAAACCTCTTCAACATCATGTTCGTCAGCTTCCACAAGCCAAACTCACGTTGTCCTTACTTTGTTCACCACGATCGAAACACTTAATTATGTCTAGTTTTACCGTAAGTGTAACATCCTTATGAGCTCTTTCAGGCTTTTCCGATACCATAGAACTCATCTTGCAAACAGCTGCTCACAAGCGCGTGTTAAAGCAAAGCAGTTCCCAATCCGGGGGAGGGCGGCTGCTCGGGGTGATTTTTTATCGCGCGCTGAATTTTTTTTCGTAACAGTGAAAACACCTTCTGAAAGCAAAAACAGGGTACTAATGCAGGTCTTTCGTAACAGTGAGGTTTCGTAACGCGAACGTTCGAAAAGCGGGGAACACCTGTACAACCGTACTAAAGAACAAAGCCCATCAAATTAATTTAGAACAGCCTAGCTACATCATGCACAAGAACTCATTTATAACCAGACTATTTTATTCATAATCAGGTTTACACATTGTCACCGATTTTTTTTTTGTTCCTGTTACAGCTTGGAGTGTCAGAATTAGAGTTCAGTACCAGCACCCTCTGTAAGCAAGTGTGTCCATTCTTCCTGTGAGTGTACAGCTTTCTTTCTCCTTCTGTCTCTCCCATGATCCACTTTCTTCTCCTATCTGAATCTTTCTCTAGCCCTTGACCTTTCCCACCCACTTGGCTTCACCTATCCCCTTCTACTTTGTCCTCCTTCCCCTCCCCCCACCTTTTTATTCTGGCATCTTCCCTCTTTGATTCCAGTACTGATGAAGGGTCTCAGCTCAAAACATGGACTGTTTATTCATTTTCATACATGCGGTCGGAACTGCTGAATTGTTGCTGGGTGCATGGCTCTTTAGGCCAAAAGGGTCTGATCAGTACAGCATCTTCAAATAAATAAATAAATAAAATCTTCACCAAAATTGTGCTATCACTTATCAAGTCCAATTCCATCCTGGGCAATGGATTCCCATTACAAGTTTCCTGAGGAATATCTAAAGAAATCAGATAGAGTTTGCAGACGTACTTGTCTTTGGTGTGGGCCAACATCTGATGAAATCTTAGAAAACATGACTTTCCTCCAGATCCCATTGACTGGGGAGCTTGGCAAATGAAAGCTATCTCATTGATAGAAGCCATTGCACATATCATTGAAATAAACCTGTCAGGTGGTACCAAGGGGAAAAGGCAAAGTGAATGAAACTAAAATTTAAGAAAAAATGTTTTTTTTACACAGAGGCAAAGAAAAAATAAACGAAAATTTATTTTGAAAAGAAATTGTGGGACTCTATCTGACAGGAACATTGAATCTTTTCTGGTGAGTACAAGCCCACCAAATTAGACAATGTGAAAACTATCAGAATTCCTTTGAGTGATTCTGTCGTAAGTTTTGAATGCTTAACGTGGAGTATTTTGAAGCTGCTGCCCTCCCAGCATAACTCAAACATCACATGTTGGATATTGTGTTCCATTTCTCCGAGGAGCAGTGATTCAGCTATGTATTTCCCTGAGGATAAAATTCATCTGACTTTCCACTTATCATTAAAATGTAATTTCTTAATCCGTTCTCCATTCATCACATTTGCTCCCTGAATTTAGATGATTTCATAAAATTCCAACCAAGGTTGTCATTGGCATTTACTGTTTTACCAAACTGCGTCAGAGTTTTGTTTGAAATCAGCTTATTTGGAGAACGTTTTCTCCATTGGCCTTGGGTTTCCTTTACTGTATGAGGACCATAGCGGAGGAAGCTATGTTAATTAATTTCAATTTATTCTCAGTATTAAGAAAGCATCTATCAAAACCTGTGGATCTATGGATGATTATGGAAATTAGAACAATCAGAATTTAAAATAAAATGAAATTGCATAATAATAGTAAAAAGCCACCATGAAATGAAAAAGCTAGCTTCCAGATGTGTTAGGGAACATTAGAGATATTTTAAAAAATAGTCATGGGATATTTATCTGATAACATGCAGTTCGTTTGGGAAAATCAGGTTGGTAATGGATCTTGTAAGTGAGTTTGTTGACTGCCTACGAGATGGCTTTTTTGAGCAGTTTGTCATTGAGCCCTCAAGGGGATCAGCTATACTGGACTGGGTGTTATGTAATGAACTGGAGGCAATTTGGGAGATGAAGGTAAAGGTACCCTTGGGAGCCAATGATCACAATATGGTTGAATTCAACTTGAAATTTGATAGGGAGAAAGTGAAGTCTGACAAATTAGTATTTCAGTGGAGTAAGGGAAATTACAGGGGTATGAGAGAGGAGTTGACCAGAGAAAATTGGAAGGAAATGCTGGCAGGGATGACAGCAGAGCAACAATGGCATGAATATCTGGCAAAAATGAGAAAGGTGCAGGATAGCTGTATTCCAAAAATGAAGAAATACTCAAATGGCAAAATAGTACACCTGTGGCTGACAAGAGAAGTCAAAGCTAATGTAAAAACATAAGAGAGGGCATACAACAAAGCAAAAATTAGGGGGAAGATGAGAGGATTGGGAAGCTTTTAAAAACCTACAGAGAGCAACTAGAAGAATCATTAGAGGGGAAAAAGATGAAATATGAAAGCAAGCTAGCAAACAACATCAAAGTGGACAGTAAAGGCTTTTCAAGTATGTAAAAAAAAAATACAAAAGCGATGAGAGTGGATACAGGTCCGCTAGAAAATGAGGTCAGAGAAATAATAATGGGGGACAAGGAGATGACAAATGAACTAATTGAGTATTTTGCATCAGTCCTCACTGTGGAAGTCATTGGCAGTATGCCCGGTGTTCTGGTGTATAAAGGAAGAGAAGTGAGTGCAGTTACTATTACAAGGGAGAAGGTGCTCAAAAAGCTGAAAGACCCAAGGGTACATAAGTCACCCAGACCAGATGAACTGCACCCTAGGGTCTCTGGTATGGTGCCAGAGGACTGGAAAATTGCTAGTGTCACTCTACTCTTTAAGAAAAGAGACACAGGAAAAGATAGGACGAAATCAGCATAGTTTCCTTAAGGGAAAATCCTGCCCGATGAACCTGTTGGAATTCTTTGTGGAGATTACATGTAGGATAGATAAAGGGGATGTAATGGATATTGTATATTTGGACTTTAAAAAGGCCTTTGATAAGGTGCCACACGTGAGGCTGCTTACTAAGTTAAGAGCCCATGGTATTACAGGAAAGTTACTAACATGGTTAGGGCATTAGTTGGTTGGAAGGATGCAGCGGGTAGGAATAAAAGGATTCTTTTCTGGATGGCTGCCAGTGACTAGTTGTGTTCCACAGGAGTTGGTGTCAGGACCGCTTCTTCTTATGCTGTATGTCAATGATTTAGATGTTGGAATAGATGGCTTTGTTGCCAAGTTTGCAGATGATATGAAGACTGGTGGAGGGACAGGTAGTGTTGAGGAAACCGGAAGACTACAGAAGGACTTGGATTAGGAGATTGGGCAAGAAAGTGGTAAATGAAATACAATGTTGGAAAATACATGGTCATGCACTTTGGTAGTAGAAATAAATGTGCAGACTATTTTCTAAATGGGGAGAAAATCTAAAAATCTGTGATGCAAAGGGAGTTGGGAGTCCTTGTGCAGAACACCCTGAAGGTTAATTTACAGGTTGAGTCGCTGGTGAAGATGGTGAATGTAATGTTAGCATTCATTTCAAGAGGTTTTGAATACAAGACTCTGAGGCTTTATAAGGCACCAGTGAGGCTTCACCTTGAGTACATATTGTGAACAGTTTTCGGTTCCTCATCGAAGAAAATATGTGCTGGAATTGGAGAGGGTCCAGAGGTAGCTCACAAGGATGATTCTGGGAATGAAAGGGTTATCATACGAGGAACATGCTAGAATTTAGAACAATGAGGGGGGTTCTCATTGAAACCTTTTGAAAGTTGAAAGGCCTAGACAGAGTAGATGTGGAAAGGGTGCTTCCCATGGTGGGAGTGTCTAGAACAAGAAGGCACAGTCTCAGAATAGAGGGGCGTCCATTTGAAACAGAGATGCAGAGAAATTTCTTTAGCCAGAGGATGGTGAATTTGTTGCCACAGGCAGCTGTGGAGGCCAGGTCATTGGGTGTACTTAAGGCAGAGATTGATAGGTTCTTGATTGGAGATGGCACCAAAGGTTATGGGGAAAAGGGTGGGCAGTGGGATTGAAGAGAGGAAGAAAGTATCAGCCATGAATGAATGGCCTAATTCTGCTCCTATGTCTTATGGTCTTGTGGTCTTTTTGGAAGAAAATACTGGTTTTCAGAAAGTTTGGTACCAAAATCATTAAGGAGAGGAATCAGTAGAATTTTAGAGATTACAACTGTGAATTTTGAGGGAGGCCAGGAAAGAAATGGTGCATACCATGACTAATTCTGAAAAATACTGTGAAAAGGAAAATTTTGCCACAGACCCAGGGAGTGGTAAATGTAGCAAATGAAACTCACTCTTCAAACAAATAAACCGTGAAATGCCCACAAATCACAGACCGCTCTTTCTTGCTCCAAATGTCGATAAAATACAGGAGTCAGTGGAATTCTGAATTCATTTTGTCGGATAGACAGGATGGAATTCATAAAGGAGCATTGCACTAATCTAACCCAGAAGGAATCATTTAAGGAAAAGCATTCAGGAGAACAGGATTGCTGGTTGCATGAACGTGCCAGCTACATGAGTATTGCTCAAAAATTAAGTGCGGTACATCACCTAAGTTTTCAATGCAATAAATTTTGGACTATGTTTTCTCCTTACTCTCATAAATCAATGTTTACACTACAATTCAGATTTTAAACAATATTAATGTAAATACAGAAAAACCAAATGAATGGCTGACTACCCACTGTAAAATTAAGGTATAAAATCTGCAAAGAAGATGTTGATATTTATTAGCCTACAACTGCACACCCCATTTGTATAAGTTTATATACAGTGGATTCCGGTTAATTGAGCCATCAGTTAATAGGAGCAGCTGCTTACTTGGGACAACTGTTAAAGAACAAAATCTAATCCAGAAAGTTGCCAGTATTCCCGCTTTGGGACACTATGCTGCTTATTGGGACAGGAAACTGTTGCTGAACAGTTTCTTACTAGTGTCTGTTGCGCTCACTTGTGTGGCTGTTAGTCCTTATACCGTGCTTAGAGTGAAGTTTTTAAATTGCATCAGTTGCATGTTATATGTTATATGTTATATGTTTTTACTGTTCAAAAAAAGCCATGATTTTGGTCACTGAAAATTGGCAAGAGATACAGTATGTAGAAATACAATTGAGAACTGTTTTGCTCACTGCAGTTTCAAGCATTCAGATTTGGAAATGCCAGAAACAGCTGGGATGAAAGTGAAAATATTTCATGACTTCATAAGTTAGGACCTATGAAGAATTTGAAGGTATTAACAATCATCTTGAATGTTGCAATAAAAATGATAATTTGGAGGATGTAATTGTCAAAAATATTGTAGGAAGGCAGTCCATTATCTGTATTACATATCTGCGCTGAATGTGTTCATTTACAGTCAAATCAAAAGAAGACGATAGTGTACACTGGATGAATTCCTCTGTTGATAATTATTAGGAACTAATACACAGTTTTATAGTACTTAATAGTATTAGTAGTGCTCCAGTTTGTTCTGTATTTAATTTAAATGCTTAATTTGTTACATGTTCAAAAGGTGTTTGTCTTTTTATACCTTTTAAGCTACTTCCATGAAACTCTGGGGCAGCCACTTAACTGGGCCAAACTATACTGGTCCTGATGTGTCCAAATTAACTTGAATCCACTATAAGATAAAAATATATTTTCACATATATTTTGAACTTTGAAAGAAACAATTTGCTTAATGTTCTTACAATTTTTACTAATTTCATGAGAATTCTGGATGTATACATACTGAACAAATGAGTTTACTGCATGAAGCATAGTTCATATAAATGCAATGGATATGGGCTCTTTGGATTTTCAAAAAAAAGTTGATAAAACAGCACACAAAGGACATATGCTAACTTTACATGCATTTGAAGAAACTATAGATGAACAAGTATTCGGAATCAGAATCAGGTTTATTATCACCAGCATGTGTTATAAAATTTGTTAACATAGCAGCAGCAGTTCAATGCAATACATAATATAAAAGAAAAAAATATATAATAAATAAATCAATTGCAGTATACGTATATTGAATAGATTGAAAATTGTGCAAAAAACAAAAATAATATATTTTTTAAAAAGTGAATTAGTGTCAAGGTTTCAATATCCATTTAGGAATCAGATGGCAGAGGAGAAGAAGCTGTTCCTGAATTGCTGAGTGTGTGCCTTCAGGCTTCTGTACCTCTTACCTGATGGTAACAGTAAGAAAAGGGCATGCCCTGGGTGCTGGAGGTCCTTAATAATGAAGCTACCTTTCTGAGACACCGCTCCTTGAAGACGTCCTGGGTACTTTGTAGGCTAGTACCCAAGATGGAGCCGATTAAATTTACAACCCTCAGCAACTTCTTTTGGTCCTGTGTGGTAGCTCTCCCCATACGGGCAGTGATGCAGCCTGTCAGAATGTTCTGCGCGGTATATCTGTAGAAGTTTTTGAGTGTATTTGTTGACATAACAAATCTCTTCAAACTCCACATGAAGTATAGTTGCTGTCTTGCCTACTTTAAAACTGCATCAATATGTTGGGACCAGGTTAGGTCCTCAGAGATCTTGATATCCCAGAACTTGAAACTGCTCACTCTCTCCACTTCTGATCCCTCTATGAGGATTGGTATGTGTTTCTTTGTCTTACCCTTCCAGAAGTCCACAATCAGCTCTTTTGTCTTACTGATGTTGAGTGCCAGGTTGTTGCTGTAGAACCACTCTACTAGTTGGCATATCTTGCTCCTGTATGCCCTCTCATCACCATCTGAGATTCTACCAACAATGGTTGTATCATCAGCAAATTTAGAGATGGTAGTTGAGTTACACCTAGCCACACAGCCATGGGTATATTGAGAGTAGAGCAGTGGTCTAAGCACACACCCCTAAGGTGCACCAGTGTTGATCGTCAGCGAGGAGGACATGTTATCACCAATCCACACAGATTGTGGTCTTCCGTTTGGGAAGTTGAGGATGCAGTTGCAGAGGGAGGTACAGAAGCCCAGGTTCTGTAACTTCTCAATCAGGATTGTGGGATTTGGAAGGTAGAAAACTTTACATATGAATAGAAATAAGAGGAAATTTCTAGGGATGAAAGTCTGTGATCACCAGTAATCAGAAAGTATTCCTCAATAGATATCGAAGCTGATTTTTTATGATCTTGACTTTGGAAGTAAGAGGATATTTTATCAAATATAGATGAAGTTGCCATGTTAGGATATATTAAATTGAAATGAGGATTATTAAAGAATGCTGAAAGCAAAAATGTGCCTGCAGGAAATAAAGATACCTGACAGATGAAGTTCAGAGTAGCAAAAAAACTGAAATAATATTTTATAAGTAATTGATATGCCTTGGAATAAATGAATAATAAAGAGGAATCTCACAGTTTAGGTACACAGATACCACCACAAGAAGGTGAAGACCCTAATAAAGCAACTTAAATCTTTGTTTTTTTAACAATCTGTGACATGAGGATATAAATATAGAAATGTTCCAAAAAAATTCATTTCAGCTCAGCACCTCTTTTTCACTCTTGGTATTTTGAGGCTCTTCGGACTTGGCAATAAACCATTTCAGGTAATCAGCCATTTCAGTCATATTTGTAGTATTCTGTATTTTCCAAGGATTTGGTATCTCAGGTTTTATTTTCATCTCCTCCTATTTATAACTCCTCCAGATATACCCTTATTACTTAGTGTCTTTCAATCTCCTCTCTTTCACTAACTTTGTCTTTGATCTGCACACCAACCTTCTCATTTCCACCACAACTTGAAATTTCTTTAATACCCAACTTTTCCCAGGTATTTTGAAGGTTTCTCTTCCATCAGATGCTGCTTGAGCTGGTGTATATTTCTACCATGTTTTGTTTTTCTTTTTGAGTTCCAGTAGACATAACATTTAAATGCTTTAAAAAGCCAAGAACTGCACTGTCCACAACCCTACACAATCCCAATGGTCCTACACAGTGTACTTTGCTGTCACAAACTTAGACCATGAGGTCTTACCACAATGGCAAGGAATAGCAAGTAGACCTCAAGTAGCATAATTGGTGGCTGCATCTCAGACCAGCCTGATGCTTTTATGATGGCTAGAGCCCATGATTCCCCATAATTTTCAAGAGATTTTCAGTGTTTTCTGAAAAGGCAGCCACAATATTTGTTTATTTTCATTGCTATTTATTTATTCTCCACTGTATTTCCCCCTGGCATAGATCATAAGGGATGTGCTAACCTTGTTAATCTTTTCAATTTTTGCAGTTTGCATTTTTGTTTCTGGGTAGCCTACCTTAAATCCCACTTTTCCTTATCATTACAAGGAAAGATGTAAGTAAGATTGAAAGAGTACAGAGAAAAGTTTACAAGGATGTTGCCAGGTTGGAGGACCTAAGTTATAAGGAAAGATTGAATAGGTTAGGACTATATTCTTTGGAATGAAGGAGATTGAGGGGAGATTTGATAGAGGTAAACAAAATTATAAGGAGGGTAGAAGCAAGCAGGGTTTTTCTACAGCAGTTGGGTGGAACTAAAACTAGAGGTCATGGGATAAGGGTGAAAGGTGAAAAGTTTAAGGGGACATGAGGGGAAACTTTTTCACTCCAAGGATGGTGAGAGTGTGAAATGAGCTACCAGAGCAAGTGGTGCATGGAGGCTCGATTTAAGAGAAGTGTGGATAGGTACATGGGTGGTAGGGGTATGGAGGACTATGTTCCCGGTGTGGGTCGATAGGAGTAGGCAGCTTAAATGGTTCAGCATGGACTAGATGGGCTGAAGGTCCTGTTTCCATGCTGTACTTTTCTATGGCTGTTATTAACAATATCTATGGATAAACAAAACACTTATTTTTTTTAGTGGTTGACAATCCAGTTCAAAAATATGTCCCATTGTTGGTGAGTCCATGCTGAGCAGAAGTCCAAATGTATGAATGTATTGCAGCTACCTGACATTTCTTACAATATAACATGTTAGGCCACTGTAAGAATTTAAAGTCTAGCCCAGACTGCACATTGTCGGTAGGATGGTGGGCACTGTGGAATGTATAACTGGGCTGTGCACAAACAGGAGGAGGTCCTGTAATCATCCAAGGAAAACTAGTTTGTGACTCTGCCCTTGCATGTTCCCTCCTTTTCATTTAGAATGCACACAGACGTTCTTCAAAAATACCGCTAATTTAAAATTCTTAATATTCCTCAAAGCAAATGTTTTGCATTGAGCATCAAGGGTACACATTTATTTTGATAACAAAAGAATTAACAATCTAGGAAAAAGGAAATATAGAGAATCGGTTATAATGGTAATATCTTAAGAAATTCAAAAAGTTAACAGTGACAGATTGGCGATCTCTTGTAAACCCATTAAAACTATTGATTTTTTTTTCCATATGGATAATGGAAAAAGAATTCCACCCCAAAAAAGCACTTGGTCCTTTAAGCTAATACTTATTTACATCTCAGTTTACAGTACTGTTATCATTGCGTCTTACCATTTACTTTTCAAACATTGGCACGGAGCTATAAAGCAAATTCTGCTGGAGATACTCAAAATATCTATGGAGAAGAAAAAGGAACCCTTTGTCTATCCTCATAGATGCTGCCTATCCTACAAAGTATTTCAAGCAAGTTCTGTTGCTCTTTAGTGTTACGTACCCCGTAACTGGGTTGCCAAACCAGCAGAAATGGATCACTCAGTTGGAGTCTGGATTACCAGAACTAAGAAAGTTTTATTAAAGAAACAAGCAACACAGTAATCGAAAGGATAATAAATGCAACAGTTCAACAATGATAAACACACATGTGCACAGAATTAAGATAACAGCATCAATCAAGCTCTATCGTTGTCTAGGGGTAAGTGACCAATTTCAAAGTGACACAAAAGTCCAGTTCGGTTTAGTTCAGTTCGCAGCAATCGTTGCCATGGCGATGGACAACGTGGGGGGAGGGAGAGAGAGAACGAGAACGACTGAGCATTCAGAAACGGCTTCCACTCACAGACCGGCGATATTGCTCACAGGCAGCTTTCGGGCGGGTCCTTTGTGATGTCACCTGAGGTCACCGACTGTGACCCCTCCTCCAGATGCGGTTGATCCTCTGCAGTGAACCCGGCACCCAAGCGAGGGTGGACACACACCGGGTTCCCGCTGATCGTACCTTTCTACACTGTGCGTTTAAGGTCCGGTACTTCCCACCGACTCGTGAGAGGCGCACCGCTTCCAGGGTCTCGTTACCTCGGGTGTCGTGTGTGTCCTGCCTTAGCGAACTTGTCCCTTTTTATCCCCCTGCTGGGGTGTCGCCTGTCCATCACTTCAAATAGTTCAGGGTTCAAAGGGGGAGCCGCTCCAGACAGCTCTCTCTCCCGTCCCTTCATTACACATCTCCAGACGCTGCTCCATTGTTCCTTATCTCTCCCTCCCCTGAGGACAGGTGGCAGACCACTGCTGATGCCACTGGTGCAAGCCCAGGCCAGCAAACATCTTAATTTATGTGTATTCTCGTCACATTAGAAACATGCAGGATCCACAGCAATTGCATTTGACCTCTTTTGACAACTGAGGCACAAGGAAGTGAAAGTTAAATGCCTCTCAAATTGACTTGTGTCTTTATGGAATATTGAATTATTTGATTTGAGTTCCAACATCATATGACTTTATTAACATTCCTCATTCGAGTTTTAATTGGGTCACACAGAGAACATAGCTTTCTCACAACCCTGGAATCAAAACTTTACTCGATTATTACTGAGTATTAAATTATCCATGCCTTGCACAGTGGTTATGCAGATACATCAGATTTTGATGGTCATATCTTCATGCTTGGAAAGGGAATTGTAGTCATGGGAGGCAAGAGGCAACTGAATAAAATGGGTTGAAAGAAGAAAAGAATGATGTGTAACCATTGGCTGTGGTGTGTAGTTATTGTTGGAACAAAGATGGAAAAGAAGATGGTTACTCGCAGTGAGGGGATTTATTCTTGCCCAAAATGCTGGGAATAGCTGCATTTTTTAAAAAGTCCTGAATTTACATCTGCACACATTGATAATAAAAGTTCCAATTTTGCCAGAGATTGTTCGTAAAAAGCTTGTGAAAATATTTTCAGGTGTCTAGAAATTGAGAGATGCAGCTAAATCATTTAGCTTTCTTTAACTTTAGATTCAATTGGCGTTAGAGTCCATAATAATGCAGAAGCCAAAAACCAATGTTACACTATCATTGGACCACTGCATAAAACAGATGTCTAGTTAATTCCTGAACAGGGAATACAAATATCAACCGGTCAGACTTCTTTTTTAACTATAGTAATCTGAACATTGCTGCTTGAAGGGCAACACAAAAGCAATGACATGAAAGTAGTTCCAGGAATGATGTGCTGTTATCTCTCTGTGAGTTCATACCATGTGATTGTAAAATATTTGTTTTATTGTACAAACTGATGTTTCTTCTCAGTACCTTTGTCCTGTTATATTTACTTAAAGGGGTAGGGATATCTAATCATGCTCAGAATTCAGCAAGTTATGACAGACCAGTTACTTAAATTCCTGTTTATGATCAACTATTTTGAAGAAGGCAATAGTAATTTAAGCCTGTAGTGTTTTTCCTTTTCCCCGCATCAGGTATTTGTTCTTGATGAGGAGTATTTTGTCACAGTTGCTTTCTGGAGATACAATGACCATTAATACCATTGCCCTTGAAATGCAGATTCTAAAAGCAGTTCAAAAATTGCTTTGAAAATTACAGAAAAGAAGTATTTTTTATTGCTTACCTCCACTACGTGCCAGATTCTCAAAATTCACAAAATACATTTCTCAAAATACATTTTTCGTATCGGGATTTAACCATTTGTTTCCATGAAATGTTTTGATAATACTGTAATATGTTTAGTTGGAGAATGAAACTGAAATAACTTGGGTCGTTTTGGATATTGGTACCACCCTTATTCTGCTCTTGCTCAGGAGCTTTCCCCTTTATCTTAAGCTAGGCAGATAGATGACTCCTGTCCCCATGTAGCTGTAGTTGAAGACGGTTTTATTATTCAGCAATGTGTTACAATATGCAAGGAACCAGTGTAAAAACACAGTGCTTCTCGGCATTCTAACAAACCACAGATTCATATACTGTATTGACTGAAGTTCCTTCAAATTCTAACAAGTGCTTCTAACTACTAAATGAAATGTACAAACGATTATGTGTCGAAGGCTCAATGCTTAACAAAACGATGATAAGTAATCAGCACCAGCTGTGAATTTACAAGTAGTAAGATCCAGTAATTAGAGATAAACAAACCACATCAGGAAAGTAATTACACTCCCTGCCTGGTATCTGTAAAAGGTGCTATCAACTGAACTCATGGTTTGCACAAAAAATACATGAAATATTTTAGAGTCAATTCTCCTGATCAATTGAATAGCACAGTCAAATACTAAAGAATAATAAGACTATCAACTGGATACAGGAGTAAAATTCTGTCCTTCAAGTGGGATCACTAAACCAGACTTTGAAATAATACAATTAGATGGTATCAACTATACAACAGAGAATCCAAAACAAACCTAGAATCTGTACAAACTCAAAATATTTACTACAGTTTTACAGATTTGTAACCAGAGTTCACATTGCAATCATTTTCTGACAGTCCGTTTTTCCATTTATTCTGTTTGTTTTCTTCCACATTAATTTCAGGATGTATCTGGACCATGCGTGTATGTGAAGGAAAGCGGCTGCTAGCTTGCTCATGGTTGTTTGGGAGGTGTTGTCGGGGGTTACGGAAGGGTAGTGGTGCCAACCAGCTATTTGAGATGTCTTTGTGGAACCTGTTAGCCATCAGGAATAACATTAACTGTTAACCACAGTATCGCTGGCTGGTTGGTGTAGTGGCATCAGCGCTGGACTTTAGAGTGAAGGTTCCCAAGTTCGAACCCAGCCAGCTCCCCAGGCACGCTTTACATCCGTGCTGGTTGAGCGTCGAGCTAGCACTCAACCTCATAAAAAGGAAATTGCCTGCTACAGAAACATCAACAGCAAAAAGCTGATAGGCTGTGCTTTCTTTTGAGTTTAAGAGGCAATTTCCTTTTTTCCACAGGGCAGTAAGGTCATTGATTAAAGGAGCTGATTTGTTGTCATTCTTTGTATGAACAAAGACTGATTCACCCATGCTTGCTGTGTTGCTTGCCAAACCTCTTTGTTGAGAGGTCAAGGCAGGAGAGAAGGGAGGCTGGCAGGACTGGCCGGGGCTCTCCTTGATGTTTCAGCTGCTAAGGCAGAAGGTTGTGAGACTGGGTGTCTATTTTCTAAAATGCTTGTTCTGAAGATGTTCGTAGGTGAAGGTTTGTGAGCACACCCTAGGCAGACCTCTCCTACTATGACCCATCACAATGCTGAACTCTGGAAAAAGAGCATTTGGAGTCCCTTCACATTGCTTTAGTACCTTTGTACCTGTGTGATGCCCCTTCTTAGGAGGAGCGGGATCTCAGCCTTTGGATTGACTGACGGTATCTTGTTGGTTAGGGACTTGAAGTGTGGCTGGTGAGTGGCTGCTCCTGAAGTGGGGATGTTCTTCTTGTTGTCCGTAAGTTCATCACAATCAATGTGTGGGGAGAGCTAAGCGACCTTATTCGTCAACAGATTCGACAATGAAGCCTCTTGCTCTTCACCCAAATGTCTATGATGCACCTGCATGGGTCTTAAAGTGTGTAAGGTGAAATACCATCAGTTATGTTGAAGACATTGATATAGCTAGAGATATATAGCTCTGATCATCCAAGATGACATGCATCCTCGTCCTCTTCTCACGGTGGCCTCTGGATAAACATTTATGAATGTGACTTACTGGTGGAGTTTTCCCCATGGACCTCAGTACAGGAAGAGGTAACAACTAGAGAGGAAGGGGATTAATTCTCTCCCTACCGTGCTGTAAGGAGGTACTTGTTCTTCGCAGACCAGAGAGGTGGCCAACATGAAGAGTACAATGTGTTTGTTGCTGTCACATTTGGAGCAGTGGATGACAGCATTACAGTCCCTTGCCCAGTGGCTGGTTCGAGAGTGTTCTTTAAGCAAGGCCCTTCCCTTCCCTAGAGGTTTCTTCCTGAAGCCTCTGCATTTATGGAGACGGTGTGCTTTCCGATGTAGAGGGCACTGTTTGTTGGGATCTTCTGATATTTTAGAATCGTCCTTTCGGACATGGTTGTCCACCTCAGTTTTCTGTACTAGGGCCACTAACGGTTTTCTCTGATTTAAGTGGTGCTGAACTAGAGGTGGTCCCAATAAAGCTGAGTTTGTTCCTCATTTTGGCTTCTACCCAGATGAAGCTAGAAAAGAAAACGAAGGGTCGGAAGCTGACTCCCTTTTCCAGTTGGTAACTTGTTCCCTCTGACATTCACTTCGCATGTAGACTAAAAGGGAGTTCTCCAAGCTCGGACAAATTCTTCCAGTCTTTGCCAGACTAAAGTAAAAGCAGCACTGGGATGATCTGACCTTAATCTGCTTGCATGCTCAGCAGGCTTGGGTCCGAGCCACTTCATCAGCAGGCCGAGTTCTTCATTCGGTTTGAGTTTGAGGTGTTCATTGGCATTGGAGAATGTGGACCTCCAAGCCCAGTAATTTTCTGGCTTATCATCAAATTTAGTGAGCCCAGCCGTCAAAAGGTCACGACGGGCTAGGAATCTGAAGCGTCGTGATTAGTTTGGGGTTCATTGAGGGTGTGGTGCACCTTAACAGCGTCACTACCTGTGTTATGCTGTGGTACATAGGAGCCTTAAGCATCTGAGGGAGGCAGTCTTTGTTCTATCCCATTTGGGTAAAAGGTGTTGAGTTGTGGGGGTGTTATCCTATGGAAGAGGAGCCCTCCTTTCAGTCCTGACTGGCTGGCCTAAGTCTTCAATGTCTGCTAGTGGGTGGGTATAGAAACATAGAAACATAGAAAATAGGTGTAGGAGTAGGCCATTCGGCCCTTCGAGCCTGCACCGCCATTCAGTACAATCATAGCTGATCATCCAACTCAGAACCCTGTACCTGCCTTCTCTCCATACCCGCTGATCCCTTTAGCCACAAGGGCCATATCTAACTCCCTCTTAAATATAGCCAATGAACTGACCTCAACTGTTTCCTGTGGCAGAGAATTCCACAGATTCACCACTCTCTGTGTGAAGAAGTTTTTCCTCATCTCGGTCCTAAAAGGTTTCCCTTTTATCCTTAAACTGTGACCCCTCGTTCTGGACTTCCCCAACATCAGGAACAATCTTCCTGCATCTAGCCTGTCCAATCCCTTTAGAATTTTATACGTTTCAATCAGATCCCCCCTCAATCTTCTAAATTCTAAATTATAAGTATAAGCAAACTGGTCTTGGATATACTGTAGTTCATAGTCCTCTCAGTTTTACATCTACTAAGTGCTTTTGCCATTTATGGTAGTTTTAGAATTTTTCTTTATGTTTAACCTTTGAAAATAAGATAATTAGTTTTGTGCCAGGGCCACTAACGGGTTTCTGTGATTTAAATGGTGCTAAGCTAGAGGTGATCATGATAAAGCTGGGGTTGTTCCTCTTTTTTGGCTTCATCCCAGATGAAACTAGAAAAGTTGGTGGAAGAGGGCTGACAAGACACAGACATACAGTGGTCATTTTATTAGGTACAGGAGTAGAAATAGTATGGTCTCAGTATGGTCTTCTGCTGTGAAGCCCATACTCTTCAAGATTCAACGCTCTCCTGCACACCACTGTTGTTATGTGTGGTTAATTGAGTTCCTGCACCTTCTTGTTAGCTTGAACCAGTCTGGCCATTCTCCTCCAACCTCTCTCATTAACAAGGCATTTTTGCTCACAGAACTGCCACTCACTGGATTTTTTTTTTCTTTTTTGTACTGTCCTTTGTAAAATCTAGACACTATTGTGCATAGAAATCCCAGAAGATCAGCAGTTTCTGATGGTCTCAAACCACCCTGTCTGGCACCAAAAATCATTCCACAGTCCAAGTCTCTTAGGTCACATTTCTTCCCCATCCTGATGTTTTGTCTGAACAACAACTGAACCTCTTGACCATGCTTGCATGCTTTTATGTATGGAGTTGCTGCCACATGATTGGCTGATTAGATAATTGCATTAACAAGCAGATGTACATGTGTACCTAATAAAGTGGCCACTGAGTGTACGTTATCCATTTTCAGCCAGATATAAAACAGTTTTACCAGGAGATTCCATGTCTGCATAAAAATATTAGGTTTAAAAAAATCTTTCATTCCATCTAAATTGCTGTACTTAACTCCATTTTTTTTTACCTTTTGAGCTACAGCTTTTGGCAGGAATCACTGTAAATCATATTTTCATTGTCTGATTTACAGAATCAGCATGAAAGAACTGTGCCACTCTTTTGTATCCAAGCATATTTCCAAATTCGAACATGTCAGGAAAAGAAAATATTTATATAAAATTTTCAGACATAGAATATTCCGTCCTCATACTTTTCTTACTGATGAAAGAAAAATACACACACAGGATTTGTCCTGGCATTTGAACGTAATGCACCTTCCTGATCAAACAGCATGTGCTTTGTTTTGCTGCTGAATGTTGATATTACTTAACCATATTCATTCTCTGATAGGGATGCTTGAAGTGGCTTTTAAATTAGGCACTCTGCTATAATGCTTTGAAAGACATAGCCAGTGGTTGCCATTGTTGCAGGATACCTCTCTTATGAAAAGAGCTGTCTGTCCTCTCAGGACTGACCTGGCAAGCCTTGCCTTTAATGACGTGCGGTTTCATGCTGTGGTTACAGTTACTGCAAGAATGTTTTGCTAGACATAATTGTGGCTCTTTCTGCTCTTTCTTGACTGAGTAGGAAAGAATGAAAGCTTCCTGGAAGAACCAAAATGTCCATAAAACCTATTGCTGTTCCCATAAAAATGTCAGTATTTCCAGTACAGTCAAACCATTGGTGAAAATTTGATGAAAAGAATGCAAACTTCATTCCAAGCAAGGATGCTTCTGACTTTGCAGTATCGTTTGAAAGTGCATAAATACATTCCACATTTCAAATTTAATAAAAGAAATTCTGGGGTAATACTCTAGAGGGCACCAAACCAACCTGATACCAATGCATATTGTTTGTGACCATTTAGTTGACATTTGTGAAGCTATCACTTTGCTTCAAGTAAAATGGTTAAAGAATTCACAGCCTTCTTTAGGTAATATGTCCCTCCTCTAAAGCCTGAAAAATTCTGACACAGCTTAGAAGCAGGAAAACTCCTGGAACTTGCACATGTGAACAGGGATAATAATGGAGTTTTACAAATTAAAATTGTAAAGCTGGACCTATTTATGGGTTTTCTGCAATTATGGCAGCCAAGGGCTATGTCTTTCAAAGTGCTATGAATGCCTAATTGAAAACCTATTTAAAGCATCCTATCTTGTCTGCTTTCCTACTCTCCAATCCAGCCCACCCACTCACTTCACCTATTTTCATCCCCCTCTGTCTCCCAGTTCCATCCATCTTCCAGCCCCACACCCTTCACCCTCTGGCTCCCCTCCCTAATCTGGTTCCATTGGCTCTCCCCATTATTATTACTCTTCTCCCCCCCCAACACTTGATATCATCTACCTTTTTTTGTCCGTCTGCATCTGTCAAATACCTGCTTCTGTCTTCCAACTCTACCCTTGTCTCTTCTCTACCTGTCTTCCTTCATCCTTCCTTAGTCCATCAATCACCCACTGGCCCATATCTCTTCCTCTCCTTGTTATACTTGCTATCACCCTCAGTCCTAATGCACCATGTGCATTGTGACATTCATTCATGACTGCATACAGTATACCTTACATTCGTCTAATTATGGGTAATTATTCAAAAAAGTGGAGGAATAATAGCAAGTGGTTGTAACATCACGCATTGTCCCCCCAAAGATGCCTCTTGACCTGCTGAGTTCTTCTAAAAGGTTACTTGTTTTTAAATTATAGTGATAGTTTTAGCTTCTTTAATGAATCAATCTGGCCAGTCAGCTGAATATCTCACATAAATAGATTTACAAATATTATGGGGTGGATTTGGCATTTGTTTTGCAATTAGCATTTTTTAAATGGGTTTGAATTACAAAATACTTCCATATGGTTTTCTTCATCCAGAAATCATATGGGTCTTGTTTACTTTTGATTTGTCAACCAATCTTGTTAGCCATTTAACAAAAACTGCAAACCCGAGCTGACCTGAATTAGGTCAATCCAGGATAATTTGCTCACTTCATGAATTACAGCCTGTTTGGGTTCCTGAATTTGCTTCTGCCATTTCCTGTTTTAAAATGTTTATTGGGAAAAAAATGGCACAGCAGAAGTAAGTGTTTTTTTCTGAATACCCACTCATGTATTTCCATCAGAACAGACATGACAAATAATGTCACCTGGGGTGTAATCAAAACAATTGTATGCTTTAGATGCTGTTAAGTATTACTGTTGGAGATTTGCTGAAGTCTGTTTCTTTAGGGATGACAATTGGATGAGTGAGAGTAGTAATATATCTACCTGAATGGTCCACTCACACTCACACTGGCACTCAATCAGTGTGAATAGAATTAAATGCTTTGAGGAAGTCTACAAGATAAAACCTCACAGGGAAACACACCCATGCAATTTGAAATGGATATTGCTAAAATTGACATCACTTGCCAATCTGAAAACCTTGTGTGCTACAAAGGGAAATTTCTGCTTTCACTTTATATACTTTTTAGCCTGTGGGCAGGAATTTTGGCAAATTCTCACTGCATTTCAGAGCAGACATATCAATGGCGAAGGATATTAATAGAAAACTAATTTACTTAAATTTAGTTTAGTTACTTATTTAAATATTTGAAACGTGCAAGCCATATGCAAGGCCAGCATTTAATACCTAGCTCAAGGCTCGGGACAGACTTTAACTTTAACCATCTAAATAGCTTATAAGATCATTGCAGAGAGCAGTAGACGTACGGTCGTGTGTAAAGCAGACTGGGTAGGGATGGCAGATATCCTTCCCTGAAGGACTAAATGATTTATGACAATCTGACAGTTTCTTGGTCAGCATTACATATACCAGCCTTATAGCTCCAGAATTTTTTTTCATTAACTGACTTGAAATAGCTAGCCACTGTGGTGGGATATAAGCTCATTTCTCTGAACAGCTAGTTCATTAACTTTACCTTGACAGCCTGTGAAGGTGCAGAGGTTATCTGATATGCAATTTTGAAAGGCTACTTAGAGACCATTCTGACTTTCTGCCTAAAGGATGTTGTTTTTCAGAGTTTGTAAGGACCATTACTTACAACTGTGTATTTGTCATATTTGAAATTCCTGTGTTGCTTTGACATTTTTACACTATTATTCTATTCTAGCTTTGTGCTATTTTCCTCATTTGGAAATACAAAGAAGACATGATGTGTGACTATATATTTGTGGTAAACCATGTATATATGTTGTAACTCGGTTACCTGTCTGGACACACCCCTCTGCTGACTGCCCCTGTGGCTCCTCCCACAGAGTCCTGTAGAAAGGTGTTCGTCTTGCCCCTCCCCCTCAGTCTGGGGGCAGACACTCACTGTGGAGGTCGTATTGTACAGCGAATAAAAGCCTTTCAGTATTTTTACCAAACCTCAGTCTTTTGGAATAATTGAAGGTGCTTCAATATTTGCCAGAGCAATGCACAGGTTGTTTATATGAGCCACAGCTGTCTTCATCCATAGTAGTCCCCAGGTTCCATAAGAGTTACATTCCTGAGAAACGTCCATAAGCTAATTTCTCCCTGAGTCAGAAAAATCCATTTTCTAAAGTAACCCATATAGTAGTCACTCTAAATACACTTGCTGTCATTTTTCGTTTCATTGAATGATCACCCTAACCACCCATAATTAAACTAATGGAATATATAAAGTATTCAGTCATTAATGACCACCATAATTACTTCGAATTATTATTGAGCTAGAGAAATGCTTTTAAATGGGAGTATGTATGAATTAATTTGTGTATAGCTGTCAGGTCATTCATAAACTGGGGTGCCAAGGTACTATATAAGTAAACTTCCAATGATCACTGTACTTTCTGGCAATATAAGATAATTATACTGTATTTACAGTTTCTCCTCCCCTACTTTTCCTGTTACCTCTTTCTTACATCTTCTTGCATCTTGCACTATCATTTATTGTCATTTGATTTCTCCTACGACCTGTTTCTACTTCCTTTATAAGACTCAAATGCAATTCTAATCAAAGGTTAACTTTCACTCTTTTCCTCTGTCCACAGGTGCTATCTAACCTGCTCAGTATTTTTTGTTTTATTTCAGTTTTCCAGCACTTATAATATTTCCCTTATGGAAGCCAATGAATCCAGAAACTAAGCCATACCTCATCGTGATCCCAAAATAATTGGCAATTGATGCTTTGGAATAAGAAAGTCATGGCTGATTCTAGATTAGAGCCATATTACTCTGGGAGCAGATGTATTCCAGTTTTTCCAAAGTTGGCAACAGCAGTTTCTGTTCTTAACTGCCAGCATTACATGATGCTTTAGTTTTCCAAAGGCACTTGGTTCATTTATAAAGTAGTATTAGAAGAAGGTTTTCCTGTTCCTGTGCAGTAAATACAGGATAATTAGTAAGGAGACCATAGCTGACACTAATGAAATTAAACACATTAAGTACGTTGGAATCAGACACAGTATCCTTCCCAATTTCTTTTATCCAGGTGCTCAGGTAGTACAATAGTCCTCTCACTTCCAGATTAGTTTATTATCATATACAAGTCCAGTGCCAACTTGATCTTCAAGTTGGCCAGTAACACCACTGTTATAGTCTGGGAGCATGGCAGCACCACCAGGAAGGGAATGGAGAAGAAGTTGTTCTTCAGTCTGGTTGTCTGGGCTTTCACGCTCCTGATCTGCTCCCACAAAGTAGAAGAAAAAAAGGCAAAGGGCAGGGTGTTGAACATCCATGATACTATTAAGCTTACCGAAGTTGACAAGAAGGAGTAATGAACCTGTGATGGACTGAGTAGTGTCTACTACTCCTGAAGTCTTTGTCAGCCCTTAGTAGAGCAGCTCTCATACCAGGCGGAGATGCAACCTCTCATGCTATTTTCCTTGGTGGTTCTCTACAAGTTCAAGCAAATCCTAGTAGGCAGATCCCTAAGAAAGCATGTACATCAGTGCACTTGATCAGTATGGAGCAACTTAGTAATGCAGCAGTTCCATTGCTGAGGACAATGTCACCTCCCCACGCTTCCATTGGTCAATAATCAGGTCTTTCATCTTGTTGACTTTAGGTAATAGGTGGTTGTCCTGACACCGTGACACAGGGTTCTTGACTTCTTTCCTGTACTCCATGGCATCCTGCCTATAACAGTGGAGTTATCGGCCAGCTTGAAGATCAAGGTGACACTAGACTTGGCCACACGGTCATGAGCATACAGAGAGTAGAGCAGGGGACTGAACGTGCAACCCTGGGGACACCAGTGTTAAGGGTCAGGGTGGATGAAATGTTTGGACCAATTCTAAACAACTGAGATCAATCAGTCAGTAAGTCCAAAAGCTAGTTGCAGACAGGGACCCCCAAGGTCATGATCCAAGGGTTGAGCTTTGAGCTTGTTAGGCACTGTAGTGCCTAAGGTTGAGCTGCAATCAATGAATAGCTTCCTGATTCTTATTGTCTGGGTGATCCACAGTTGAATGCAGTGCAAGTGAGATAGCTTCTCCGTGGACCTATTTTAAGAGGACTGGAGGTCCTGAACTCTCCAGGGTTATTTCAGATACAGTACAGCTAAATACATTCAAGTCTTCTGCACTTTTGAAAAATAAATAATTATTAACAACTACTGAATAACACATTTCTTAGTGTGGATGACTTTCAAGAAAGGAGAACTCTGGTACCATGATAGCTAGGTTATTAGTAAACATCGAAAAGCATGGAATATTGGTCCACATGCATAAGTCCCGCACAGGACCTGGGGAGTTTAATTTTAAATTAGTCTGATTTTTTTAAAGGCAAGTTTCTGTAACATTGACAATGAAACTATTGGTTTTTCACTTAAAAATCCATATGCTTCCCTAATGTCCTATGGGGAAGGAATTCTGGAATGCTTATTCAGTGCAAACGGCGTGCAGTTCCAGATCCACAAAATGTGGTTCCTCCTAACCGACTCTGCTCAGAGGTACTGTAATTAGTATGCACCGTAAATGCCAGCAGTGCCAGAAAAAATGCAGTCCCATGAAGGATTTTAAAAAATGTGTCAGATTTAACTCCTCCTAACTGAGAGAAAAAGGTACAAGGAATTGGTTAGAATGAAGCAACTCCATTTGTGTCATTTTAATGCTGCTTTTGCTGGTGTTGGAGGATTCTCTGTGCAGGTAGCCTGGACCTGGGCAGCAAAAAGATAGGTTTCAGTGGGGACATCACGCTAAAAGATCACTATGAACTAATGAAGTTTTTTTTCATCTCTGAAGAGTGTAGTAAGACCCCTTATAAAGCTCTTAGAACACAACTTTAGTAGAAGTTGAGCAGCTTGCAATTCAAGCTTTTGGTTCTCACATCCTGATACCTAGGCAATAAGAGAAAATGAAATGCAGATTTTGAAATTAAATGATCAGTTTTGTACTTTATTCCTCTATGGAGCCAATCTGAGGAATGGTTAGACTAGAGCAGTGGTTCCCAAAGTGCTCAATATCACAGCCCTAGGGGTGGTGGGAATTTCTAAGGGAGCAATAAAGATAAAGGGATCAGTGCCGGGTGCTTGGTAGCAAGGGGGCAGCAGAAGGATTACAGGCTTAATTTGAGAAATGAATTACTTCTTATAAACACTTGCTTCTCAGTGCCTCATAATTGATTACAATGATCACATAGTTACCTCATCGCTTGCTGACTCACTGTTCTCTTAGACTTTGCTCGAAACGCATTATAGTTATTGAAAAATAATGTGACACTTTTGTGTTAGCATATCATGAGAAATATAGGCTGAAGAGATCGTGTTGTTTCTGGGCCTGGCCCACACCATATTGCCATTCACTACAGTAATGCAGTGTTAACTGGTACAATTCCCGTACTTTAATCACGCAGTGACACAATTCTTATGAATTAGTGTATGGTGTTCAATGGGGTGAAGTTCAGAATGTGCCCGGTTGAATGGTCTTGGCTGCATTTGAAGGCTCCTTGAACATTCGAAGAGAATACGCTCTTTTAAAAAAAAAAGCAAACCTGTTTTATTTTCAGTCACTTTATGAAAACTTTCAGAAATGGTAAAAAGCTTCAAAACCTGTTTGCCAGTACTTAACACCAAGACAGTGGTGGTTTATTTGCTTCATACAACATTGCATTGCTCATTGCTAAATCTGGAAAGCCCCTTACAATTGGAGAAGAATGGATTCTGTAAAGGAGGCTCTGAGTACAGTTTTTCATAAGTTACCAAATAATGAAAGCAGTTTTCAAAGATGAATAGATAAAATGTCTGAGGATGTAGAAGACACATTGTGCAACATACTTATGACCACAGAATTTGCTCTGCAGTTGGTTAAGTCTACCTTGCCAAGCAAAGAATCGTTGCTTCTTGGTTATATTCACTTCATAAAAGATGAAAGCATGGTTCAAAAGTTGTTATTTGCAGGGGGACTAGAAAAGGATATGAAGGGGAGTCTTACAAAGAGAAGGACATTCCACTCACCAACATTCTTGTTTGTGCATTGGAAGAGGGAACCATCAATGACAGGACACCACCGTAGGGTTATTACTTTATTGAAAAAAGCTGTCCTAACATATTTACCATGCACTGCGTAATTCACAGATAACATCTTGTCATAAAAAGCTTAAGTGATCGGCTGCACAAATCATTGAATACAGTTATCGCAGCGGTAAATGATTCTCAGAAGGAAACTGCCTGAGACATTTTTAAGCACTTTTTGAGACTGATAAAATTTTTTGAAGACACAGGTTTGTTATTCGGTAATCAACTCAAGATTATTAGCCCTTACATTGCTTATTTGTTTGATTTAATTGCAAAGTTTAATTACATCATTCTTCAGCTGTAAGGAAATGATGTGAATCTTATCAAAGTCAAATCAGACACCTCCACAGTTCTGTCAAAGTTTAGCACATTTAAGTATAAGATTGGCCGTCACAACCTTTTCCAATTTCCGTGCCTCTCTGAGTTGGAGGAGAAAGAATACCAGATGATGATCTTCAAGTATACTCTGTTCACCTTGGTGAGCTTCATAAAGACATGTCAGAGAGATTTCAGGATCTTCTCTTGATCGAAATACCAGATGATGTAATAAATCCATTCATGAACATTTGTAATGAAGAACTATGAAGGATGGAGGAAAAACTGATGTCCTTACAAGTCATCTTTAAGCTAAGGCTGCCATTCAAAAAAATCATACCAAGATATTTGGTTGCTAAAGGAATTCTTGGAATACTATCCTGCACTATGGAAAACGGTCAAGATGTTGCCTTTATTGCCTTTCCAGCATCATATTTAGAGGAGCGCAGTTTTGGTGCAGTCGCTCAACTTCTTTCAAGCCAACAAAACAAACTGCAAATGACTGAATGTGGTGATCTGAGATTCCTTTTTACTGACACTCAGCTTGATGTTGAGAAGCTGATAACACTGCACCAAGCCCTTCCATCTCATTGAAAGGTGAAAAAGCAATGAAGTAGTGAATAGTTGAACCACTAATGTACACTCTAAAATTGTTGACAAAATTGTTTTTACTGTAATTAAATAAAGGAATAGTTTTATTTGTGGATTTGAATAATTTTTGTAATTATTTGTCACTGCTTTGAATTTGTAGTTCCTATTTTCTTTCGCTGTGCATTGTAAGTCAAAATAATTTACAGATTTTATGCAATAGCTGGAAAGGGAGAGGGGGTTGCACGAGATGTGGTCTGGGAGCCAAAGGGGTGGTAACTCAAAGACATTTGGGAACTACTGGACTAGAGTGATTTGGTACAATGGGAGAGATGTGCTGTATATTGCCATTACAGGAGCATACTTCCCTACCTGACCCTAAGTACACGTCTGACTGAAAGACTTGTGAATAGTGGTGTGCCAATGATAACACTCAGGAAAGTCATGGAGAGTTTTGAGATGGGAAGCATCTGGAATGGATGAATCTATGATGCAGAAGAAACAAATATTTTGGCTCCTCTTGGGTGCTTTAATTTCTTTTCAGGCCTCTGCTGGTGTTCCTATAGATTTTAATATTTGGAACGCCTATGGTGGATATCATTCCAAAATTATAGTAATTTTGTCAGAGGTGGACTTCGAAAAGGTACAGCGCAATAATTACTTTCAGTTAAGAGCACAAGGGGTCAAGCTAAAAAGAAGCAAATTTGGGACTGGTATATAGAATTTCTTCACATAAAAGGAGTAGGATGCCAGGGTTTTTCTGTTGAGAGGATTATGTGGTTACCTATGGGCTAATAAGCAAAGATTATGATGAAGGATCTCTCAACTATATGCATATTTATTGTAATCTTGAACATAATTTGATGGTAGTATGCTGTGAAATGGTAAATTGTTTATTTCTAGGGAAAGACCAGATTAATTGCTATATACACTCCCACATTTCTGCTTCTTTAAAAATACATAATTTACTTATGATGATGATTATTCGGCCAGTCTCAGGATATTCATCAAAACTTTTAGAACTTTTACACTCCTACGTTCATCACAAACCCAAAATATCACTTGATTAAAGCTTTGCTATCACTACCTTAAATGGAATATAACTTAAAATGAAGATATTTTTCTTAAAACCGATCTTAAACATCCCTTCTCCAGTTTTGAGCTATTCCTCTTAATCAACTAAATTGGCAGAGTTTAATCTACTGTTGTGTATGAACTTTATTAATGTTTTATGTCTTTCATATTTCTAGATTTTTTTCTCATTTTAATGCATCGGTTTCGACAGTTTTCCCTTGGCTTTGGCTCAGTGGATACACCATGAATCAAAAGGTTATGAGTTCAAACTCCACCACAGAAAAATAAAGAAAAAATTCAACTCCCTCCACACTGAGTGGAACATGAATTAAAACCATATGATACTTGCTGGCATGAGGATATTGCTGTACAGCTGTTTTAACATCTGTCAGGTGGAATTCTCTGTTAATATATGCAAATCAAGCTCCTTTTGCTGAGATGGGACCAAGGCAAATTTTATAACCTGACTCATCCACCATGGGCATTTCAAGCATTAAAATCTACAATCAGAAACAAAAACCTTAAAATACGCAGATTCCAAAACCATCAATAACTCCTGTCTATCTGTGCAAAGTAAGTAGTACCCTTCTAACCCAGCTGGTTCCCATCCCAGCCTTAAACACTCATAATTTATCTGGCTACTAAGAGATTAGAATACCTGACTTTTCAAGCAGTAAAGCTACAGAGGAAACGTTAATAAGGCAATGTTATTATAACTGACCAGGCTTACTGCTTCAGCTCAAATTTGAGGCCTGGATCCTCTGCTCTGCCTTTGGTTCAAAAGTCACAAAACGAGAGGTTTGTCTCAAAGTACAGCCTTGTTTTGCATTGTAGACCTCCTAACAGAGTCATAGAACAGTACAGCACAAAAATAGGCCCTTTGGCCCATCTAGTCTGTGTTGAACAATTAATCTGCCCAGTCACATCAACGCACCTGATTCATACCCTCCCGTCCACTTACCTATGGGAATTCCTCCTAAATGTTGAAATCAAATCCACCTCAACAATTTCTGATGGCAGCTCATTCCACACACTCACCACCCTCTGAGTGAAGAAGTTCTCCCTCATGGTCCCCTTAAGCATTTCACCTTTACCCTATGACCTTTGGTTCTTGTCTCATCCAACCTCAGTGGAAAAAGCCTGCTTGCATTTTCCCTCTCATAATTGTGTATATCTCTATGAAATCTCCCCTCATTTTCCTATGCTCCAGGGAATAAAGTTCTAATCTATTCAGACTTTCCCTGCAACTCCAAACCTCATTTCGTGGCAACATCCTTGCAAATTTTCTCTGCATTCTTTCAATCTTAGTGACATCTTTCCTGTAGGTCAGAAACCAAAACTGCACATAATACTCCAAATTAAACTTCATCAATGTTTTTACAACTTCAACATAACATCCTAACTCTTGTAATCAATACTTTGATTTATGAAGGCCAGTGTGCCGAAAACGCTCTTAACAACACTATCAACAGGTAATCCCACTTGCAAGGAATTATGGACTGGATTCCCACATCACTCTCTTCTACTGCACTTTTCAGCCCTACAGCTCACTGTGTAAGTCCTACCTGGTTTGTCCTCCCAAAGTGCAATACCTCATACTCGTCTGCATTAAGTTCCATCTGCCATTTTTCCAGTTGGTAGAGGTCCCGCTTCCTCACTATCCACTACACCCCCAGTCTTGATGGTATTTGCAAGTTTGCTGATCCAGTTAACAACATTAGCATCCAAATTGTTGAGATAGATCAAAAACAAAAACAGGCCGAGCACCGATCCATGCAGCACACCATTAGCCACAGGCCACCAGTCAGAGAGGCAACCATCTACCTACACTCTCTGGCTTCTCCTGCAAAGACGATATCTAATCTAATTTACTTCCTTATCTTGAATGCCAAACAACTGAACCCTCTTGACCAACCTCCCATGCGGGACCTTGTGAAATGCCCTGGAAAAGTCTATGTAGACAACATCGACTGCCTTGTCTTCATCAACTTTCTTGATGACTTCCTCGAGAAACTCCATGAATGGTTAGACAAGACTTACCAAGCACAAAGCCATGTTGACTATCCCTAATCAGTCCACGTCTTTCCAAATACTTGCATATCCCGTCCCTTAGAATACCTCCCGATAACTTACCCACAACTGTTGTCAGGCTTACTGGCCTATAATTTCCTGGCTTGTTCGTAGATCCTTCTTAAATAACAGAACAATATTAATTATCCTCCAGTCTTCTGGCACTTCATCCATGGTTCAGGATGTTTTAAATATCTCTTCTGGGGCCTCTTCAATTTCTATACTAGCCTCCCACAAGGTCCATGGGAATACATTGTAAGGCCCTGGGGATTTATCCATTCTAATTTGCCTCAAGGCAGCAATCATCTCCTCCTCTGCAGTCTGTTTATGTCCATGATTTCACTGCTACTTTGCCTCACTTCTATAAACACTGTGTCTGTCTTCTGAGTAAATAAAGATGCAAAAAATCCACTTTAGATCTTCCCCATCTCTTTAGGCTCCATACATAGATGTTCTTACAAAGGACTAATTTTATCCCTTGCTATATTTTTAATGTATCTGTAGAAGCCCTTGGAAGTCTCCTTCACTTTGTCTGCTAGAGCAACCTCATCTTCTTTTAGCCTTCCAGTTTTCTTTCTTAAGTGTTCTCTTGCATTTCTTATACCCCTCAAGTACCTGATGTGCTCCTTCCTGTCTATACCTTCTCCTCCTTCAAAACCAGGGCCTCAATGTCCCTCAGACAAAGGTTCCATAAACCTGTTATTCTTGCCTTTTCTTTTGACAGGCACATACAAACTCCGTACACTCAAAATATCACTTTTGAAGGCCTCCCACTTACTAAGTATATCTTTGCCAGAAAACAACCTGTCCCGACTCTTTCTGCCAGATCCTTTCTGATACCATCAAAAGTAGCCTTTCTCTAATTAAGAATCTCTACCTGAGGACTAAACCTACTTGATCTTGTGAACACAGAGAGTTAGGGATGAATGGAAACCCCGGTGGGCCGTTTCCTGGGTCTGCCACTTGCTGTTGTGTGCTCTTCTACTTTGCTCCATTATTACCTTGAAACTAATTGCATCAAGATCACTAGATACAATGTGTTTTCTTGCCACAATCTTCTGTCATCTGCCCTGTATTCATTCCCTAAATTAGTATTTCTCAGTTCCATCCATTTAGTAGGTAAACTCAGCCCAGCCTGTTCTGTCTGAGCACTGCAGTAATATTCTCCCTGACCTGTAATGCCACCCCTCCCCTTTTAATCCTTTCCACTCTATCATGTCTAAAACAGCGGAACTCTGGACCATTGGGCTGCCAGTCCTGCCCCTCGTGCAACCAAGTCATATTAATGGCTACAATGTCACAATTCCACATGTTGATCCATGCTCTAAGCTCATCCACCTCGCCTACAATAGTCCTTGCATTGAATTATACACAACTCAGAACATTAGTCCCAACTTTTTAGTGCTCAACTTTTTGATCCCTGATTTTGTACGTAGGCTTAACAACACCTTTCCCCACAACCACTCCACTCTGTGCTCTGGTTCCCATCCCCCTGCAACTCTAGTTTAAATCCAACATGCAGCACTAGAAAACTGACTCACAAGGCTATTAGCACTGCTCCAGTTAAGTTACAAATCACCCCTTCTGTAAAGGTCCCACCTTCCCTGGAAGAGAGCCTAATGATCCAAAGATCTGAAGCCCTCTCTCCTTCCTGCACCATCTCTTTAGCCACATGTTAACGCTACGATCATCCTCTGTCTGGCCTCACTAGCACGTGGCTCAGGTAGTAAACCTGAGGTCACTACCCTGCAGGTCCCGTCCTTTAACTTAGCACCTAACTCCCTGAATTCACATTTCCTCATCATCCTTCCTACTCATGTCATTGGTACCAACATAGACCATAACTGCTAGCTGCTCACCCTCCCAGTGAAGAATGCTGTGGACTTGATCCAAGATGTCCCTGTCCCGGCACCCAGAAGGCAACATACCATCCGGGAGTCTTGTTCTCGTCCACAGAACCTCCTGTCTGTTTCCCTAACCAATGAATCCTCTATCACTACAGCTCGCTTCTTCTCACCCTTTCCCTCTGAATCACAATGCCAGAGACCTGACTGCTGTGACCTTCCTTTGTGCTGTAATTCTTTGCCAGCCTGAAAACAACAGGAACCACCAGAGGGGTGTCTCTTCCTCTCAAACCTATAGAACTCCATTGTGCAGGCAGCAGTTACTTCTGGGATCACGTGCACACCCGAGTGTTGCTCTCTGAAGCTAGCACCTGGACTCCAGATCTTTTTTGTGATTAAAAAAAATGTGGGGGATTCTTAGGGCAACAATATTCAAACCTTAATAAGGACAAAATGACCATCACTGAAATAGGGAAGGCTCAGTTACTGGCTATGTCATTTGCTGCAATCCATAATCAAGACAATCCAAGTGAAGAGGTCAAACAACATAGGGATAAGGCTCCAAGTGAATACCATGATGTGTTGGAAGCCAGCTGTAGCCAATAGCCCATGTCATTCACTCGTTCTCAGCCACTCACTTTAAACAAGGGCCCTCCTTGGTGCTCTTTTCAAACCAGCCGATGGAGTCTTTTTCAGGTACTGTGTCTCTCCCTTCCTCTTGACCTTCAATCTGGCCAAACAATTCAATAACACCTTGTCCTTGAGGAAACAATCCAATCCTCGAACGATCAACCTGCCAGGAGTAGCATGGATAGCATCCCACCAGCCCGACTACAACCCACCCCCCACCTTCGATTTTCTTTCTTCTTCTTCTTCTTCTTCTTCTTCCAAAGATTTTTTCTTCTTTTTCCATTCATTTTCCATTTATATCCCTTCCATATGAACTGCAGTCACTGAACCTCTTGACCATGTCTGCATGCTTTTACGCATTGTTGCTACCACGTGATTGGCCGATTATATAGTCCCATCAACGAGCAAGTGTACCTCAGTGTAGTTATCCCAAGTCTGCAGAGAAAGCAGATTGGCTTCATGGTGGATCACAGATACCAGTTTGAGCTCCTGGGACTTCTTCCACGAGGTGGTATAGCCTTGTCATCTACCAAATTACCCTTTGCAGATAATTCTGAGGAACTATGCTGCCACTCAATTGCCTTTGTAGATGGGCCAATTATGTACACAATAATGATCTAAAATCCCCCAAAACAAATTAGTATGAAATTTAAGTTCGCATCAGAAGCACAGAAATGTTTCTGCACAACTATCAGAATATATGATATATGTGCAGAATAGTTTTAGGCAGAGGCAGATTAGGGGTAGACAGCATGGGGACGATCTTGTCTTATATATTTGATTGAGTTCTTTGAAGTAACGATGAAGGTTGACTTGAGGATGTTAGACATTTATGGATTACAGTAAGACTTTTGATAAGGTTCAGTGTGGTAGGTTGCTCTGGAAGGTTAGGTCACATGATGTCCAAGGAGAGCTAAATGGTAGGAAACAGAGGGTGACGGTGGAAGAATGTTTCTCAGACTGGAGGTGTGGTGTGCTCCAGAATCCATTGTAATTTCTCATCCATATCAGTGATTTGGTCGAGTATAAGGAATTGTTGGTAAGCTTGCAATCAGTGAAGTGGATTATCAAGAATTGAAACAGCAACTTGATCAGCTGAGGAATGGAAAATGGAATTTAAGGAAAATCAAATCAAGGCAGAACTTTTACATTGAACAGGGGTACTGCTGTAGTACAGATGCATAGTGAGGTCATGGTTAGGTAGTGCAGTGAAGAAGGCTTTTGCATGCTGTCCTCAATCATGGCATTATATGGAGAAGGTGAGAGGTCACGTTGCAACTGTACAAAGATGATGGTGAGGATGCACTTGCAGTATTGTGTACAGTTCTGTTCTTAGGAAGAACATAGAACACTACAGGCCTTTCAACCCATGATGTTCTAAGATTAATCTAACCCTTCCCTCCTACATAGCCCTCCATTTTCCAATCATCTACATGCCCATCTGAGATTTTCTAAAATGTCCCTAATGTATCAGCTACTACCTCCATCCCTAGCAGTACATTTCACAAACCCACAACTCAGTGTACAAAGCTTACCTCTGACATCTCCCCATACTTTCCTCCAATCACCTTAAAACTATGCCCCCTTATATTAGCCATTTCTGCCCTGGGAAAAAGTCTCTGACAGTCCACTTGATCTATGCCTCTTATCATCTTGTACAATTCTATCATATTACCTCTCTTTTGTAAGGGTAACTGGGAAGGTGGTGATCAAACTAGAGAGAGTTAAAGTAAAATTACAGGGATATGGTCAGAATTCTGGGGACTGGATTATAGGAAGAGGTTAGACAGAGTGGGCCTTTACTCTTCAGAGGTAGGATGCATAGTGATATATAAAATCATGAGGGGCATGAAAATGGTCAACACTTGTTTCTCTGGGGTTAGAAAATCAATAACAACAGGATATAGCTTTAAGGGTAGAGATAAAAGGTTTAATGAAAACTTGGACCATAAGACAAAGGAGCAGAATTAGGCCATTTGGCCCGTCAAGTCTGCTCAGAATCAGAATCAAGTTTATTATCACCAGCATGTGATGTGAAATTTGCTAACTTAGCAGCAGCAGTTCAATGCAATACATAATCTAGCAGAGAAAAAAAATAAATAAACCGGTAAATCAATTACAAATATTGCAAAGATTTTAAAATCTTGCAATAACAGAAATACTGTATATTTTTTTTTTAAAGTGAGGCAGTGTCCAAAGATTCAATGTCCATTTAGGATTCGGATGGCAGAGGGGAAGAACCTGTTCCTGAATCACTGAGTGTGTGCCTTCAGGCTTCTGTACCTCCTACCTGATGGTAACAGTGAGAAAAGGGCATGCCCTGGGTGCTGGAGGTCCTTAATAGTGGACACTGCCTTTCTGAGACACCGCTCCCTGAAGATGTCTTGGGTACTTTGTAGGCTACTACCCAAGATGGAGCTGGCTAGATTTACAACCTTTTGCAGCTGCTTTCAGTCCTGTGCAGTAGCCCCTCCATACCAGACAGTGATGCAGCCTGTCAGAATCCTTTCCTTGGTACAACTATAGAATTTTTTGAGTGTATTTGTTGACATAACAGATCTCTTCAAACTCCTAATAGAATATAGCTGCTGTCTTGCCTTTTTAACTGCATAGATATGTTCATTTCATCATGGCTGATCCCAGATCCCATTCAACCCCATACACCTGCCCATTCACCATATCCCTTGTAGCCGTGACCAATCAGGAAGCTATCAACTTTGGCTTTAAATATTCCCACAGACTTGGCCTCAACTGCAGTCTGTGCAGAGCATTCCACAGATTCACCACACTTTCACTAAAAAATTTCTCCTTACTTCTGTTTTAAGGTCACCCTTCAATTTTGAGGCTGTGCCCTCAAGTTCTGGTTACCCCCACCAGAGGTAACAACCTCTCCATATCCACCTTATCCAGACCTTTCAACATTCTAATTTCAATGAGATCCCTATGCTTGCTTCTAAATTCCAGTATGTACAGGCCCAAAGCTGCCAAACCCTCCTCACATGCTAACCCTTCATTTCCAGAATCATCATCATGATCCTCCTCTGGACTTCTCCAATACATACTTTCTAAGATATGGGGCACAACACTGTTGACGGTATTTCAAGTGCGGCCTGACTAGTGTGGTATAAAGGCTCAGCATTATCTCTTTGTTTTTATAATCTATTCCCCTTGAAATAAATACCAACATTGCATTTACCTTCTTTACCACAAACTCAGCCTGTGAATTAACCTTCTGGGAATCTTGCACGAGGACTCCTAAGTCCCTCTGCACTTCTGATGTTTGAATTTTTCCCCCATTTAGTTAATAGTCTGCACTATTGTTCCTTTTACCAAATTGCATTATCATACATTTCCCAATACTGTATTCCATCTTCCACTTTTTTGCCCATTCTTCCAATTTGTCTAAATCCTGCTGCAATCGCATTGCTTCCTCGGCACTACTGACCTCTCCACCTAACTTTGCATCATCACCAAGTTTTGCCACAAAGCCATCAATTCCATTATTCAAATCACTGACAATGTGAAAAGTAGTGGTCCCAGTACTGACCCCTGAGGAACACCATTAGTCAACCAGAAAAGGAATCCTTTACTCCAGGGGTCCCCAACCTTTTTTGCACTGCGGACCGGTTTCATATTGACAATATTCTTGTGGACCGGCCGATGGGGGGTGGGGGGGGCGGGTAGGGTTGCCAACGGACAAGAGTAGCAGTCAAATACGTTGTTTACCCCGAGAGACTACAATGACCATGAAGCCTTGCGCGGGCACCAGTGCACATGTGATTTGCGCATGCATGCACGTGCCGATTTTTTCTACAAATCGTTTTTGGAGATTCTGTACGGGGTGGGGGTGTTTGTTAATCACGACCGGAATATAGGTGATAAGTGGCTAATACACTCAATTTCGTTTCTAAAAGGGTTTATCTAATGAATTTAATATTAAACACACAGCGCATATTTTCCTCACATGAATATAGCAATAAGTCAATTATCAGGGGAGGACAGGGGAGCTTGAAGTAAGTGTTGAACGAACTTCCAGTAGAAGTGGTAGAGGCAGGTTCGATATTATCATTTAAAGAAAAATTGGATGGGTATATGGACAGGAAAGGAATCGAGAGTTATGGGCTAGGTGCAGGTTGGTGGGACGAGGTGAGGGTAGCGTTCGGCACAGACTCGAAGGGCAGAGATGGCCTGTTTCCGTGCTGTAATTGTTATATGGTTATATAAGTAAGTCAATAGCATCATAACACTTTAAGTAATGTTTGGATATTAAACACACAGCACATATTTTCCCCGTATGAACATATAAAATCATTGCAACACACCAATATAGCTGAATCAGTGGGAGCCCTGGGCTTGTTTCCCTGCAACAGGACGGTGCCATCGAGGGGTGATGGGAGACAGCGATACTCGAAGGGGGTTCCTTATGTCCGGTCTATTCCGCAATGTGGTTTTCGTTGCATTCCTTGCAGAGATGTGTTGGAAATGGAAGCAACGTTTTCAGTGCTTTCCTGGCTATCTCAGGATATTTAGCCTTGACTTTGATCCAGAATGCCGGCAGAGATGTTATGTCAAACATACTTTTCAGCCCACCGTCATTTGCAAGCTTGAGGAGTTGATCTCCCTCCCGCGCTGACATGGATGACGCGCGGCTAATGACCTCGCATTCGTTCCTGTTCAACAGTGGGCGTGACAAGGAATGAGGAAAGGTACAGCTGACTCCTATCACGAAATCATATCGTTTCCTCGCGGCCCGGTGGTTGGGGACCGCTGCTTTACTCCCACTAACTGCCTCCTGCCTGATAGCTATTCCTCTTTCCATGCCAGTTTATTTCCTGTAACACTACTGGATTTTATCTTGTTCAGCAGCCTCATATGATGCACCTTATCAAATGCCTTTTGAAAATTGAAGGAAATGACATCCACTGCCTCTCCTTTGTCCATCTTGGTTGTTACTTCTTCGAAGAATTCCAACAGATTTGTCAGGCAAGATTTCCCTTCACAGAAACCAAGTCTCCAAGTTCCCCAAAACCTTGTCCTTAATAATAGACTCTAACACCTTTCCCAACCACTGAGGTTAGGCTAACTGGCCTATAATTTCCTCTATTTTGTCTTCCTCCCTTTTTAAAGAATTCGGATTTCTGGATCATTGAGCTCTCTTCTGGGCCAGGTGCAACCTGTACAAAGGGGATGGGTTGCACTTGAATACGAGGGGGACCAATATCCATGCAGGCAGGATTGCCAGAGCTGTTAGGAGTGATTAATCTAATGTAACAGGGTGATGGCAACCATTATGATAGAGCTGAGGATGCGCCAGCAGGTTTACAAGTAGATGATGTAACGTGTAATATAAATGTAAGAAAGGACAAGCCAATGATTGGATACAAATGCAGACAGAGCAAAGGGTTAAGTTGTACCCCATAGGCAAAATTCATAAGGACAAAGAATGCGGGACTGAAGTGCTGTATTTAAATTCACATAGCATTCAGAATAAGGTGGACAAACTCGTGGCGCAGTTAGAGATGAGTTGATGTGATGTTGTGGGCATCACTGAGTCGTGGCTGAGAAAAGGTCATATTTGGGAGTTTAACATCAAAGGATATATTTTGTATTGAAAGGACAGGCAGGAAGGCATAGGCAGTGTGTGGCTCTATTGGTAAGAGATGGAATTACATCTTTAGAAAGAGGTGACATAGGGTCAGAGAATGTTGAATCTTTGTGAGTGGAGTTAAAAATTGCAAGGGTGAAAAAAACATTATGGGAATCATATATGCTTCCAAAGAGTAGCCAAAATGTGGGGTTGCGATGGCAAAGGGAGCTGGAAAGGGCATGTAATAAAGGTAGTGTCACAATTGTAATGGGGAATGTCAATATGCAAGGGGATTGGGAAAATCAGTTTGGTGTCAGATCGCAAGAAAGCAAATTTGTTGAATGCCTAAGAGATGATTTCTTAGAGCAGCTACTCAGGGAAGGGCTATCTTAGATTGGGTGTTGTGTAATAACCCAGATCTTATTAGGGAACTTGACATAAAGGAACATTTAGGAGGTAGAGTTCATAATATGATTGGATTCATACTGCAATTTGAGAGGAAGAAGCATAAGTCACATGTATCAGTAGTGCAATGGAATAAAGGGAATTACAGAGGCATGAGAGAGGAACTTGCCCAGGTGGATTACAGGGGATAGCTGGCGGGGATGATGGCAGAGCAGAGATAGCTAAAGTTTCTGGGAATAGTTCACAAGGCACAGGATAAATATGTCTCACAGAAGAAGTTCTCAAATGGCAGGGCTAGGCAGCTGTGGTTGACAAGAGAAGTTAAGGACTGCATAAAAGCCAAGAAAAGGGCATATAACGTAGCAAAATTGAGTGTGAATTTGGATGATTGGGAAACTTTTAAAATCCAACCAAAGGCAACTGAAAAAGCTATAAGAAGGGAATAGATGAAATATAAGGGCAAACTAGCCAAAAATATAAAGCAGTATACTAAAAGTTTTTTCAGTTATTTAAAGAATAACAGGCAGGTGAGAATTGATATTGGACCACTGGAAAATGATGCAGGTGAGGTAGTAATAGAAACATAGAAAATAGGTGCAGGAGTAGGCCATTCGGCCCTTCAAGCCTGCACCGCCATTCAGTATGATCATGGCTGATCATCCAACTCAGCCAGCCTTCCCTCCATACCCCCTGATCCCTTTAGCCACAAAGGCCATATCTAACTCCCTCTTAAATATAGCCAATGAACTGGCCTCAACTGTTTCCTGTGGCAGAGAATTCCACAGATTCACCACTCTCTGTGTGAAGAAGTTTTTCCTAATCTCGGTCCTAAAGGGCTTCCCCTTTATCCTCAAACTGTGACCCCTCATTCTGAACTTCCCCAACATCGGGAACAATCTTCCTGCATCTAGCCTGTCCAATCCCTTTAGGATTTTATACGTTTCAATCAGATCCCCCCTCAATCTTCTAAATTCCAATGAGTACAAGCCTAGTTCATCCAGTCTTTCATCATATGAAAGTCCTGCCATCCCAGGAATCAATCTGGTGAACCTTCTTTGTACTCCCTCTATGGCAAGGATGTCTTTCCTCAGATTAGGGGACCAAAACTGCACACAATACTCCAGGCGTGGTCTCACCAAGGCCTTGTACAACTGCAGTAGTACCTCCCTGCTCCTGTACTGGAATCCTATCGCTATAAATGCCAGCATACCATTCGCCTTTTTCACCGCCTGCTGTACCTGCATGCCCACTTTCAATGACTGGTGTATAATGACACCCAGGTCCCGTTGCACCTCCCCTTTTCCTAATCGGCCACCATTCAGATAATAATCTGTTTTCCTGTTTTTGCCACCAAAGTGGATAACTTCATATTTATCCACATTAAATTTCATCTGCCATGAATTTGCCCACTCACCTAACCTATCGAAGTCACCCTGCATCCTCTTAGCATCCTCCTCACAGCTAACACTGCTGCCCAGCTTTGTGTCATCCATAAACTTGGAGATGCTGCATTTAATTTCCTCATCCAAGTCATTAATATATATTGTAAACAACTGAGGTCCCAGCACTGAGCCTTGCGGTACCCCACTAGTCACTGCCTGCCATTCTGAAAAGGTCCAGTTTATTCCCACTCTTTGCTTCCTGTCTGCCAACCAATTCTCTATCCACATCAATACCTTATCCCCAATACTGTGTGCTTTAAGTTTGCACACTAATCTCCTGTGTGGGACCTTGTCAAAAGCCTTTTGAAAATCCAAATATACCACATCCACTGGTTCTCCCCTATCCACTCTACTAGTTACATCCTCAAAAAATTCTATGAGATTCGTCAGACATGATTTTCCTTTCACAAATCCATGCTGACTTTGTCCGATCATTTCACCGCTTTCCAAATGTGCTGTTATCACGTCTTTGATAACTGACTCCAGCAGTTTCCCCACCACCGATGTTAGGCTAACTGGTCTATAATGGGGGACAAAGAAATTGCAGATTAACTTAATGGGTATTTTTCATCAGCCTTCACTGTGAAGACACTGGCAGGGTGCCAGATGTGCGTGTCAGGGAGCAAGAGTGAGTGCCATTGCTATTACATAGGAAAAAGTGCTAGGGAAACTTAAAGTTCTTAAGGTAGATAAGTCACCCGGACCAGAAGAACTACATCCCAGCGTGAGAGAGCTTGCTGAAAAGATAACGGATGAATTTGTCATGATCTTTCAAGAATCACTTGATTCTGGTATGGTCCCGGAGGACTGGAAAGTTGCAAATATCTCTCCATTTGAGGGGCAACTTTTTTTTAAACACAGAGTGTGGTAAATATATGGAACTAGCTTTCAGCGGAAGTGGCTTAGGCAGTTTAATCAAATACATTTAAGAATTCTGTGAATGGGTATATGGATGACAAGCATTTAAAGGATATGGGCCAAGTGCTTGGAAATGGAATCACCTTGAATATTCATCTTGGTTGGCATGAATACACAGAAACAAAGGGTATTTTTCCCTATGCCATAAAACAGTATGACCTATGACTTAATAAGAGACAACATGGCAATAAAATGGTTCACGAAAAGCTGACTTCTGGATCATGCTGGGTCAGCAGCAGTGCCCAATGACTCTGCTACACTGGAAATACCAATGTGTCTCCAGGCTCTGAAAGCAAATCCAAGGCACTTTATATCAGTAATAATAGGTGATTTGCTTGGCAGCCCTAAACATGGTCAAAATGCATTTCTCGGGTAGAGTACATCAGCTCTGTCACTAAAAGTCCTGGAGACACCTGCAGTAGGCTGTAGCCATCACTGATGTTCTTTGATACGATACAGAAACCAGGCTTTTTTCCAGCGACCCTACCTGTATATCAGATATGAGTTAGGTTCGGTAAGACGCATACTTTAAATAACAATAGCATTCAGTTGTTCATCTGCTTCTGAACACTCTGCCATCCAACCAGGTGGCACTGGTCGCTGTCTGCTTTGATTATTTTCTATATTAGTGATGTGATTTCAGCAAAATGAGAAACAAATGTGCATTGATAACCCAGCAGCGAGAGGAATGATTGCAGGGCACACTTTAAGGAGTAAATGCAGAAGTCTCCACTTGATGATGGTTCAGTGACCTGGCATGCACACAAGGAATGTAACACAGGCTTGCATGATTGGAACCTTGTTTGAGTGGACCTTCAGTCTGGTCTACTGAAGTAACTGTAATAATTCTTGTAAAAGGATTTGATGCTGATGTTAATATTTTGTGATCAGAAAATCATCTACTCTACATATGTAGGTAAGGAAGAACCCTGTAAAAAAAAAAGCCTCAGGAAGTACATTTGAGGAATGCATGCACAGATATAGGTTGATCCTCAAAGATAAATTTAAATTATTCCACGAGCATATGGCAGAATCTTTCTAGGATTAGACCTACAATACTTCAATCAGAAACCTGAAGTAAAATGGGGGTCTTTCACACCACTGGAGCACATGTGAGGATAGCTGAATCGGTTGTCAGTCACCAGCTGCTATCTCACTCTCTAATTTATAAGTTTGAAAATTAATAGTAAATAACATGCCTGTACAAGTAAAACCTACACTTTTCCTCTCAGAACTGATTTGTTTTGATATATATGACATTGCCCTATGGCAGTTAAAACAAAATTTACTGTTACTAGATGTTTCTCATTCTGCATCTTTCTCCCTCTCCATCTCCCGAACCACATAACCCCCTAGTCCCCTATCCCCCCTACTATGCCGAACTGCAAGAATCTTAACTTTTTCCAAAAATAGCATGTTTTTTAATTGGTCAAGGAATGAAACAGCTTTTTTTGGTTCATAAATAAATAATTTCTCCCTGATGTGACTGACTAAAACTAAGTCACACAGAAACTGTAACTGGGAAATATAAGTCTTTATTTACTTAGGATGCCTAGAGGAGAATCTCACTCTCTTGACATAATGTTTTATACTTCTTCATCACAAAGATAATAATAAATAATTAACTACAGTTTCAATTGCTATAAATATGTAACACTTGGAATACAGTTAGGAAAATTTGGAGAACTACATATTTATAATGGTGGCACATCCCATCAGGCAGAACCCCTTTCAGTCTTCAATACTGGTGTATCTGTTCCAAAAGACAGACTCCCATAATGCCGAAGTTCCTGATCTTCATGAGCTAAATAAGCTAAGGCCAGTTTGAAGAGCTGTCAAAAGCGAAACTGCCTTCTACCCTTTGTGCACAAATTAATTACCCCATTCATGGTAAATGCCCTCTGTTTATTATTAGATTAGATTATGAGGACACATAGTCCTCTTTTATTGTCATTTAGTAATGCATGCATCAAGAAATGATACAGTGTTCCTCCGGTGTGATATCACAGAAACACAAGACAGAGCAAGACTGAAAAACTGACAAAAACCACATAATTATAACATGCAGTTACAACAGTGCAAGCAATACCGTAACTTGACGAAGAACAGGCCATGGGCACGGTAAAAAAAAGTTCAAAGTCTCTCGAAAGTCCCATCATCTCACGCAGACAGGAGAAGGAAGAAAACTCTCTTCCTGCCATGAGCTACCAGCTCCGCAAACTTGCTGATGCAGCATCCTGGAAGCACCCGACCACAGTCCAACTCTGAGTCGTCCGAAAACTTCGAGCCTCTGACACCAAGCACCAAGCACCATCTCTGCCGAGCGCTTCGACCCTAGCCCTGGCCACCAACAGCGGGAAAAGCCGAGGATTTGGGGCCTTCCCTCCGGAGATTCTCGATCGCACAGTAGCAGCGGCAGCGAACCGGGCATTTCAGAAGTTTCTCCAGGTGTTCCTCCATGCTTCTCACATCTGTTTCCATCAAATCAGAATTGTGCACAGCCCCTGTTTAACAAATACAATATAATTTCATTGGAGAGGCCGCGTGCGCTGTGTCGCGCCGCCATCTTCTCCTCTTGCCCTTCCTAATATTATTCTAATTATCTCAGCTTGATTAAATAATCTGATCATTTTCATTAGTTGAGTAATGTGGTTGTGATCCGTCCTCTTCTCTGGCTTTGCTCAAATGGTCTAGGTAGGTCCTGGTTAGGCAATTCCTTCTACAAAACCCAGGCTAATGCACCAAATTAATCAACCTGACTGTTATATCTGTCTGAAAGCATGTATGTCAGTCTCCTTATCCCAGCAAGCATAATGTCTATAGTTTACATTTCCAGAGCAAATGTACCACGGGTTCAAGTTTTCGCCTTTTTTTTTAGCAAAAGATCGTTGATTGAAACTTGATAAATGAAAAACTGCTGCCTTAATTTAATTTGATTCCTTTCTTTTGTGCTTTTCTCCATGATCACTATAGCTTTCCTATTACTGTTACATTATTAAAAATACTTTCCTTTTCCTTTTCTTATTATATTCCTACACCCCAATCCAGAATCTAGCTTTCAGCTTGATAGTGATATGTACTCAAAATGTTGTGTGTCCCACTTCTTCCTATCCTTTTCTCCTCCACCAACTTTCCTTTCATTTATCCCTCTCATTTCCATTTTCCCTCCTTCATTTTGTTGCCCTCCCTCCCTTTCTCTCCCTTCCCTTTGCTTCCATTTTCCGACCTCTTCTCATGGTTAGGTTGGAAACAGCTTGGCTCATTGCTGCTCCTATAGGAATGCCGTTGAGCTCAGGTATTGTTGCCAATTGTAGGCCTGAGACACGCTGAGCAGCTTTTTCCAACTGGTTCAGAGTTCCTGCTTGGAAAATTGCTGCAAGGTTTCAGTTTACTTGCACTCAGAGGGGAGTCTCAGTTTTCTCCAATGAGTACAAAATCTTGACTATTGTTTCGTCTCTGATTTAGGACTAGACTTCTGTTTGTCAGATGCTTGGGGTTAAATTATATGGGTAATAGGGCATTCTGTATCAATTCCATACAAAGTACAAGACGGTTCTTAAAGTAAGGCCTAGCAACTCTGCCCCCATCTGTTTCTTAAGCGGATGTAAAAATAAATCAGATGGCAGTTTTGTTTTAGAGTCATAGAAAAGTACAGCACAGAAACAGGACCTTCAGCTCTTCAAGTCCGTGCCGCACCATTTAAACCAGCGGTCCCCAACCACCAGGCCGCAGAGCATTTGCTACCGGGCCGCGAGGAAACGATATGATTTGGCGATATGAGTCAGCTGCACCTTTCCTCATTCCCTGTCACGGCCGCTGTTGAGCTTGAACGCACGCGAGGTCATTACCCACGCATCATCCATGTCAGCGTGGGAAGAAGATCAACTCCTCGAGCTTGCAAATGACGGCGGGCTGAAAAGTATGTTTGACATAACATCCCTGCGGGCATTCTGGAACAAAGTCAAGGCTAAATATCCTGAGATAGCCACAAAAGAACTGGAAACGTTGCTTCCATTTCCAACATATCTCTGCAATGAATGCAACGAAAACTAAATTGCGGAATAGACTGGACATAAGGAACCTCCTTCGAGTATCACTATCTCCCATCACCCCTCGATAGGACCGTCTTATTGCAGGGAAACAAGCCCAGGGCTCCCACTAATTCAGCGATATTGGTGTGTTGCAATGATTTTATATGTTCATACGGGGAAAATATGTGCTGTGTTTAATATCCATTAAAATGTTATGATGCTATTGACTGATAAGTGACTTATATAACCATATAACAATTACAGCATGGAAATAGGCGATCTCGGCCCTTCTAATCCATGCCAAAAGCTACTCTCACCAAGTCCCACTGACCTGCACTCAGCCCATACCCCTCCATTCCTTTCCTGTGCATATACCTATCCAATTTTTCTTTAAATGATAATATCGAACCTGCCTCTACCACTTCTACTGGAAGTTCTTTCAACACTTACTTCAAGCTCCCTGTCCTCCCCTGATAAATGATTTATCACTATATTCATGTGAGGAAAATATGCGCTGTGTGTTTAATATTAAATTCGTTAGATAAACCCTTTTAGAAACGAAATTGAGTGTATTAGCCCCTTATTACCAATATTCCGGTCGTGATGAACACCCCCCCCCGAATAGAATCGCCAAAAACGCTTTGCAGAGAATAATAGCGGCAGGTACACGCATGCGCACTGGTGCCCACGCAAGGCTTCATGATCATTGTAGTCTTTTTTTGACTGCTACTCTTGTCCGTTGGCAACCCTACCCCCCCCCCCGCCCAGGTCGGCCAGTCCGCAAGAATATTGTCAACATTAAACTGGTCCGCAGCGCAAAAAAGGTTGGGGACCCCTGATTTAAACTGCCTCCTCCCATCGACCTGCATCAGGACCATAGCCCTCCGTGCCCCTACCATCCATGTACCTATTTGAACTTCTCTTAAACGTTTGAAATCAGGCTTGATCTAATGGGTCATTTCCACACCCCCCCCCCAGCAGTATCCAAAGAGGTATACTTGTTGCTGAGGGAAATGCCCACAGGGGGACCCTGCACTGACTTCTTAATGCTCTTACCTCTCCTGGTAGTCATCCATCTATTATCCGAGCCTGTACTCTGGGTGTGACCATCTGTTCAAATTTCTCATCTATAATACTTTTGGTCTCCCAAGTTGTCCTGAGTACATCCAAATCCTTGACTTGGTCAGTCAGGTGGTGAAGTCACTGCACTTCCCACAGATGTGGTCATCAGGGAAACGGTCAGCTATCCCAAATTCCCTCATCTGACAGCAGGGGCATTCCATCCTAACCACTCTATACCAAAACAAAAAGGCTTGCCTCTTAACTGTGCCTCCACCTGATCACAAAGAAGTCTGTTAAGCCAAAGCCCTCACACTCTTATCAGTGACACACTTTGACAATGACCGCGCCAACCACGCCTGCTCCACTTGAGCCTACCCTCCTTTTATTTGCAGCTGAGATTAGGCCTCTGGCTCTGACACTTTAGTTGCCAGTGCAGTCCAAAAAGACCGGCCTTGCCCGAATCTGCTTTTATTTACCCTCCCGACGTGTAAGGCCCTGACCCAATGTACTTTCCTCTCACCTGAGCAACAGAAAAACATCTGGCTTTACCTGAGTCTGCTCTATTTATACTTGCCCTCCGAACTTCGGTAGGCCTCTGACTCTGACTCTTTCAGTGTCTGCACCGTTTAAAAGGACCAGCCTTGCACGAATCTGCTCCTTTCATTCTCTCTCCCTTTCACCCTTAACCTATGACCTCTAGCTGTAGTCCCACCCAACCTCAGTGGGAAAAAACCTGCTTGCATTTATCTTATCTAGAAACCCCTCATAGTTTTGTATACTTCTATCAAATCTCTCCTCAATCTTCTACATTCCAAGGAATAAAGTCTTAACCTATTCAATCCTTCCTTGCAACTCAGATCATCCATTCCTGGCATCATCTTTGCTTTCTAAATTTTCTCTGTACTCTTTCAACTTTATTTACATCTTTCCTGTGGGTAGGTGACCAAAACTGCACACAATACTTCAAATTATGCCTCATCAATGTCTCATACAACTTCAGTGTAACATTCCATCTCCGGTACTGGATACATTGATCCATGAAGACCAGAAGCTTTCTTTCCAAACCTATCTACCTGTCACACCTCACTATCAGGTGTGGGTGAGCGTTCCCGATCAGGGTCAGCACTTGGAAAGAAAAACAGATGGAAAACAGCAACAGCACATTAGTCCAAATGGGTTTTATTTAGTGCCAGGAGGGATAAATAGTGAAGAAAAAGTATTTATAAGTAGACAAATGGAAAATAAACATACATGTGCAAAAATTTGCCAATATACAGAGGCTTTCTCCACAACAAGTTATGTTCGGCACAGCACTGAGGGCCAAAGGCTTGTATTGTGCTGTAGGTTTTCTATGTAACACACTTTCCCTTTAATTTTCCAATGTAACTATTCACCCACCGTCAAATCCAACCTGCACACCTGTCAGCAAAGCCAGACTGAGGGTTTAAATCTGCCTCTGCTTGGCCACGAAGGAACAGGAAATTCTACTGTTGGGCTGGGGGTTCAGTGAGGATGCGGGAGGGGTTGTCACTTGACTAGACCTTAACAATTATTTCAGATGCAGAATTGGAACATTCTAAACAGGGATTCTAACATCTTACAGTTTTGTTCCACAGCAAAAGCCTTGGGCTACATCCACACTACGCCGGATAATTTTGAAAACGAAGCCTTTTCTCTTCGTTTTGACCCCCTGTTCACATTGAAATGGCGTTTTCATCCCCTGAAAATGGAGCTTTTCTAAAACACTCTCCAGAGTGTGTAAATTTGAAAACGATTTTTGCGTGTTGTAGTGTAGACGGGGTAAACGGAGAGAATCAAAAATGCTGTCATGACAACACCACAACAACTATGCTTTTTCTGCTTCTGCTTGGTACTGCGCAAGCACGGCCAGACGGCTGTTATAACGCGCAGCCGGTGTGAATGGCGTGAGAGTTAAATTGTAAAGTGAGCTTTTTTGATTAGATCCCCTAAATTGATTTGATTGAGTCTATCTTTAAAAATATTAATGTCAGAAATACTGCGCAGGTCTGACGGCAGAAGATTCCACTCGCTTGTTGGTCTTGGGTAGAGGACGGCTTCATGCGTGTGTTGTTTACTTTATTGTCTATGTTAATAGCTTGTTTGGAGTTAAACATCTCCGCGTTCTCCACTGCTTTGCCGACTTTGTAGTCGTTTGTAACTCGCAGAAACAGCTGGACTTCATTGTCTGTCTAAACGAAGAAGTCCGGTCTGCTTTATCCAGCAGAGGTTTTCTTTGTATTCCTCGAAGACATTGTTGAAAATTTTCTTTTACTGTTGTTGGTACTCTAGTTTTTGACCAATGGAAATAGCACAATGCCGCCATGGAAACTTAAATATTATACCGTTTCCTCTTTGCTTGTTTTCTGTAGATGTGTCTGCGTATGCCCAGTAGGAGTAGATTCACCCAAATATCCGTTTTAATGTGAACAGAGATATTTTGAAAAACGCCTAGTGTGGACGCCTGTCGTTATTACTCGAAACCAGCGTTTTCAAAATTATCCGGTCTAGTGTGGACATAGCCTTAGATAAATGCATAGATGAGTGTCCAAATGCTCAGATATATATAAAAGAATAATGCCTCCCCACCAGTGGTGTTGCCTGTGTAGGGTGTAGTGTCCCTGCTCCCACTAACCCAGGCATTATTTTAGGATGCCCCAAACTGTCCCTCAGGTTTTTGGGGGCCTTTCTGCTGTCTACAAACCGATGTAACAGTGTGAGTGAAAATAAGTGAAACTGTTTGGTATTTAAAACAGATGTGTCTAGAATCCTCATTTTTATGAGTTATAAACCAGTAGAGCATGTTAACTGAAGGGATTGTTTTGATCAGCCAAGCTAGTAATAGTTTTGCTGCTGGGGTGTGTAAATGGTGAACTCCCAAGAACTGCCCAATAGAAGGCAAAGTGTGTGAACTACTGTGGAAACTAGACCAGGGACAGACAGAGGGGAAATGACTAACTGGGCAAAGGGGCAAGGTTAGTGGGAGAATGAGCGTTGCCCTCCTATTCTGTCACACTGCCTGCGCTGCCACTTTCAATGAATTATGGACCTGTGTTCCCAGGCCCCTTTGTTCTACTGCACTCCTCAGTGCCCTACTGTGCAAGACCTACCCTGGATCATCCTATTGAGGGGCAACACCTCACTCTTGTCTGCATTAAATTCCATCTGCCATGTTTCAGCCCATTTTTCCAACCGGTCCAGATCCTGCTGCAAGCCAAGGTAGTCTTCCTTGCTGTCCACTACACCCCCAATCTTGGTGTCACCTGCAAATTTGCTGATCCAGTTATCCAGTTTATCATCCAGATCATTGATAGAGATGACAAACAACAATGGACCCAGCACCAAATCCTGCAGTACTCCACTCGTCACAGGCCCCTAGTCAGAGAGGCAGCCATCTAATACCACTCTCTGGCTTCTCCAATTTACTACCTCATCTTGAATGCTGAGTGACTGAACTCTCTTGACCAATCTCTCATGCAGAACCTTGTCAAACGCCTTGCTAAAATCCATGTAGACAACATCCACTGCTTTGCCTTCATCAACTTCCCAGGTAGCTTCCTCAAAAAATTAGTTAAACATGATTTAGTATGCATGAAGCCATGCTGACTATCCCTAATCAGCCCACATCTAGTCAAATACTCATTTATCCTGTCCCTTAGAATACCTTACAATATCTTCCCCACTGCTGATGTTAGGCTCACCAGCCTATAGTTTCCCGGTGTATATTTAGAGCCTTTCTTAAACAACAAAACAACATTGGCTATCCTCCAATTCCCTCTTTTGTACCTCTCCTTTCGCTGAGGATAATTTAAATATCTCAGCTAGGGCCACATCAATTTCTGCACTTGCTTCCCACAGGGTTTGAGGGAACACCTTGTCAGGTCCTGGGGATTTTTCCACCCTAATTTGCCTCAAGACAGCCCATTCTCCTAATCTGTCCAAGTTCTACTGTAGCCTCTCTACTTCCTCAAAATTATCTGCCCCTCCGCCTATCTTCATATTATCTGCAAACTTTGCAACAAAGTTATCAATTCCATCATCCAAGTCATTATCATATAACATAAAATGAATTGGTCCCAACACAGCCCCTGTGGAACACCACTCGTCACCGGCAGCCAACCAGAAAAGCTGCCAGCAGAAGTGGTGATGTGGATTCAATTTCAATATTTAAGAGAAGTTTGGATAATTACATTTATGGGAGGGCTATGTAGGTCTATGGCCCAGGTTGTTGAGACTAGGCAACATAGTAGTTTGGCATGGACTAGATGAGCCAAGGGTCCTGTTTCTGTACTGTAGTTCTCTATGATACTATGCTTCTATGACTAGCAAGTAACAGAGAAACAACCCTTGGTTGAAATGGCGGCTGTTTATTTATTTCTATAAAGGCTGCCTCACCTGGCTGCTGTTTTGCCTCACTTCTATAGACTCTGTGTCCGTCTCCTCAGTAAATACAGATGTAAAATATTAATTTAAGATCTTCCCCATCTCCTTTGGCTCCATACATGGATTGCTATTTTGATCTTCTAGAGGACCAGGTTTGTCCTTTGCAATTCTTTTGCTCTTGACATACCTGTAGAGTCTCTTCGGATTCTCCTTCACCTTGTCTACTGGGGCAACCTCATGCCTTCTTTTAGCCCTCTTGACTTCTTCAGTGTTCTCTTGCACTTCTCATACCCCACAAGCACCTCATTTCTTCCTACCTGCCAATACCTACTATGCACTTCCTTTTTGTTTCTTAACCAGGGCCTCAATATCGCTTGAAAACCAAGGTTCACTACCTTTTTATTCTGACAGGCACATATAAGCTTTGTTCTCTCAAAATTTCACTTTTAAAGGCCCCCTACTTACCAAGAATACCTTTCCCAGAAAACAGCTTGCCCCGATCCATACTTGCCAGATCCATCCTAATACCATCAAAATTGGTCTTTCTCCAATTTAGAACCAGAACCCGCTGACCAGACCTAGTTTTTTCCATATTTACTTTGAAACTAATGGCTTTATGATCACTAGATTCAAAGTGTTACCTTTGTCACCTGCCCTGTCTCATTCACTAAAACCAGGTCAAGAATCCACACTCACTCTCATCTATGTACTGATTAAGGAAACTTTCCTGAACACATTTGACAAAATCTAACCCATCTAGTCCTTTTACAGTATGGGAGTCCCAGTCAATATGTGGAAAGTTAAAATCACCTACTCTAACAACCGTATGTTTCTTGCAACAGTTTGCTCTCTCTACAAATTAGTTCCTCTAAATCCCGCAGGCTGTTGGATGGCCCATTAATGTGGTCATACCTTTCTTATTACTCAGTTCCACTACTAGTGACCGGCTACTAGTAATGAAAAGACCACCTTTATTCCCACTCTTTGCCTTTTGCTGCTCAGCCATTCTTATGTCATGCTAAAATCTTTCCTGTTATATCAATGTCGCATGTTCAGCAGTTTCATGTGCAGCACCTTATCACAGGACTTCTGAAAATCCAAGTAAGCAACATCCACCGACTCTTCTTCATCTTGTTATTTCCTTAAAGAATTCCAACAGATTTGTCAGGCAAGGTTTCCCCATAAGGAAAGAAGTTCTTAAGTTCAAAGTAAAATGTATTATCAGAATACATATATATCACCATATACAACCCTGAGATTCTTTTTCTGTAGGCATACTTAGCAAATCTACAGAACAGGAACTGTAAACTAACTGTGCAAATGCAGATATAAATAAATAGCAATAAATAACAGCCATGAAATAACAATATAACATCCATCAACATAACAATTTAACAGAATCCTTAAATGAGTGTAACTATCCCCTTTTGTTCAAGAACCTGATGGTTAAAAGGTAGCAACTGTTCTTGAACCTGGTGGTGAGAGTCCTGAGGCGCCTGTACCTTCTACCTGATGGCAGCAGCGAGAAAAGAGCATGGCCTGGGTGGTGAGGATCTTTGATGATGGATGCTTCTTTTCTACGCCAACGTTTTATGTAGATGTGCTCAGGAGGGTTTTACCTGTGATACCCTGAGTCAAATCTACTACCTTTTATAGGATTTTTCCACTTAAAGGCTCTTGCCTTGGTGCCCAGGAGAAGAAGGTTTCCCAGCATAGCTGTGGGGAAATCTACCCTGTCAACCAGCTTGTGTATTCACTGAATATGTTTATTTCAATGCATTGCAGAGGACGTGAGGGAGTAAGGTAAATTTCAGCTTGTGTGTATTTCTGATATACAGTATTATCTTCAATTTAAATACTTTTAATTGCTGCTTTTTATGTTTCATATTTCCAGGTTTTAGTTTTTAATATGTTTTAATAATTTTAAAAATATGTAGTTGAATTCCTAGTCTCAGAATTTGTATGTTTGTTATACACATTAAAATCATTTGATGGTTTTAACAGCTAATTTCAGCCTGGGGCATTGCTTAACTTGCTGTCAAAGTCTTTCTGTGGGATTTATGACAAGAATGCCCTTTGTTTAGGTTGGAGCCAAATTCAGGGACCAAGTTGCTACTTGAAGAACCATTCAAGGTTAGAATGAGTTTAGCAGCGAGACATGCAATGAGGATTGAGAGCTGAAATCGCCAGAGAATTTGAGGCCAATATCTGAACATTTATCTTGCTGCTATTTGTGTGATATTACAATGGAAATAGTCTAGTTCAGCAGAATGATTATAAAGTGCTTATGATCCCCAAAGATTGTGAAAGACAGTACGTGTTTAATTTTAATCTTCTGAAGAATGCTTTCAGAGGTAAAAGTTTTATATTACGCAGGGTTTTGCAAAAGCTTGCATTTGAGCAGTGAAGCTCCGTTTGGCCCTAAGAAAGAGAGAATAAAGTTCTATTATGATGAATCACAATATGGATGGCATACCACATAAATTTGTTGAGAGGATTGCCTGTGGTTTACTGAATTAATATAATTGAATAGATGACAATATATTGTTTGATTGGGAATGTAAATGATAACCCAAGTTGAGAGGGTTATAATTCTGCCTTATTTTAGGAAAACTTATGAATGCACTCAAGTCTCTGTGCTCAGGATGATAAGCTTCCTATTTCTCTCTGCCAATACAATCCACCTACAGTATTCCCACTTTTAGACCAGGACATAATTTACTATTTGAAGGTCTGTTTGGTTACCTCATTGATAGAGGAAGTCAATATTAGAATAAACACCAGGACACAACAGACATTGTAGTTTTTTTTTTAAATAATCTTGTTAAATGCTGTATTTTTTTAAAATACAAGACAATCCCGAAGCACGAGGAGTCATCCAAGGATTTACTTCAAAAACCAGGCTTTCTGTGGGAAAATTTGACAGGAATGGAGGTTCTTGTGGGTGTTGAGCAAAGCTTACCTTTTCCATATGGAAACTTAAGGATACGTGGAATCCAAGTCAGAGCTCAAAGCTTTACATCATTTCACAGCATCTGACAGGCTGAGCATTTCCTGGATCATATGTATTATGACATATGCAAGGGCAAACTTCATAAACCGGAAATCCAAAAAACAAAAAGAAATACTAGAGTTTTCAAAGTACGACTATGTAAGACCATATGACTTTGAAGCAGAATTAGGCCACTCAGCCCATCAAATTTGCTCTGCCATTCCATCATGGCTGATCTCGGATCTCACTCAACCCCATACACCTGCCTTCTCGCCATATCCTTCGATGCCCTGCTGGCCAGGAAATGATCAGCTCCCGCTTTAAATATACCCATGGACTTGGCCTCCAGAGCAGTCTGTGGCAGAGCATTCCACAGAATCACTACTCTGGCTAAAAAAAATCCTCCTTAACTCTGTTCTAAAAGGTTGCCATTCAATTTTGAGGCTGTGCCTTCTAGTTCTGGATACCCCCAACATAGAAGCATCCTCTCCATATCCACCCTATCTAGTCCTTTCAACATTTAGTAGGTTTCAATTAGATCCCTCGCATTCTTCTAAATTCCAGTGAGTACAGGCCCAAAGCTGCCAAACACTGCTCATATCTTAACCCCTTCATTCCTGGAATCATCCTTGTGACTCTTCTTTCTGAGATATGGGGCCCAAAACTACTGACAACACTCAAAGTGCGGCCTGACTAGTTTATTATAAAGGCTCAGCATTATCTGCTTGCTTTTATATTCTAGTCCTCTTCAAAATGCCAAAATGCATTTGTCTTCTTTACCACAAACTCAACCTGTGAATTAACTTTCTGGGAGTCTTGCACAAGGGCTCCTAAGTTCCTCTACACCTCTGATGTTTGAATTTTCTTCCCATTTAGATAATAGTCTGCACGATTGTTTCTTATACCAAAATGCATGATCATACGTTTCCCAGCACTGTATTCCATCAGCCACTTTTTTGCCCATTCTTCCAATTTGTCTAATTCCTGCTGCAATCGTATTGCTTCCTCAGCACTACCTACACCTCCACCTATCTTCATATCATCCACAAACTTTGCCACAAAACCATCAATTCCATTATCCAAATCATTGACAAACAATGTGGACATGTTCAGAAATGTCTCAGACCCTGGCACCTGGGAGGCAAACTACCATCTGTGTTTCCTTTTTGCATCCACAGAATCACCTGTCTGACCCCTTGACTACAGAGTCCCCTTCTACTGCTGCCATCCTCTTCAATTCCCTTCCCTTCAGACTCACAGGGCCAGACTCAGTGCCAGAGGCATGGCCACTGTTGCTTCTCCCAGGTAGGTCGTCCCTGCCAACAGTACTCAAAATGAAGTACTTATTGTTTAGGGGGACAGCCACAGGGGTACGCTCCACTATCTGATGTTCTCCATTCCCTCTCCTGACAGTCACCCACTTATCAGTCTCCTATAGCCTTGGGGTGGCCTCCCTGTAGCTCCTGTATATCACTGCTTCATTGTCCCTAACAAGCCGAAGGTCATCAAGCTGCAGCTCCAGTTCCCTAATAATAATAATAATAATAATAATAATAATGAGCTGCATCTTGATGCACTTGGCACAGATGTGGCTATCGGAGAGGCTGGGAGTCTCCTGGAAATCCCACATCTGACCCCGAGAACAGAACACTGGCTCTGTAGATATACTCCCTATTCTCTCCAGAGTTAAATAAGAAATAAGGAATGAACTTGCCTTGCCTCCGTCTGTTCTCGCCGAAACCCTGTTGAGCCAAAGCCTTACTTCTCTGACGACCACTCCCACAATAACCGCTCCGCTAGGTGGTAACTCTCTTTTACAGAGCCTGGGTTTTTAAAAGCTCTTTACCACTCCTGCATGGGAGCGCTGCTGTTGTGTCTGCGCAGTACTCCAGTCAATGACTCCTGTCAAAAACCTTACTGCTTTTTCATGTTCGCAAACACGAGAAGATCTGCAGATGCTGAAAATTGAAGCAACGCACACAAAATGCTGGTGGAACGCAGCAGGCCAGGCAGCATCTATAGGAAGAAGAACAGCTGACGTTTCGGGTCGAGACCCTTCATCAGGAGTAACGTAAAAAAGAGACAGTAAGAGGTCTGAAAGTGGGAGGGGGAGGGGGAGACCTGAAATGATAGGAGAAGACAGGACGGGGAGGGATGAAGCCAGGAGCTGAGAAGTCCAACAGTGTGGCCCCATCATGATAGTAGATTGGGAGATCGCTTCGCTGAACACCTACGCTCTGTCCGCCAGAGGAAGCAGGATCTCCCAGTGGCCACACATTTTAACTCCACGTCCCATTCCCATTCTGATATGTCAATCCATGGCCTCCTCTGTTGTCGAGATGGGGCCACACTCAGGTTGGAGGAACAACACCTTATATTCTGTCTGGGTAGCCTCCAAACTGATGGCATGAACATTGATTTCTCTAACTTCCATTAATGCTCCTCCTCCCCTTCTTACCCCATCCCTATTTGTTATTTATTTATTATTTTTTCTCTCTTTCCCTCTCACAATAACTCTTGCCTGTTCTCCATCTTCCTCTGGTGCTCCCCTCCCCCTTTCTTTCTTCCAAGGCCTTCTGTCCCATGATACTCCCCGTTCTATCTTTGTAACCCTTTTGCCAGTCAACTTCCCAACTGTTGGCTTTATCCCTCCCTCTCCTGTCTTCTCCTATCATTTTGGGTCTCCCCCTCACCCTCCCACTTTCAGACCTCTTACTGTCTCTTTTTTCCGTTAGTCCCGACGAAGGGTCTCGACCCAAAATGTCGACTGTTCTTCTTCCTATAGATGCTGCCTGGCCTGCTGCGTTCCACCAGCATTTTCTGTGTGTTGCTTTTTCATGTTATTTGTCAAACCTGTGTGGGAACTTGTTGGGAAATGTGTGATCATGCATTTTGGTATAAGGAACAATACTGTAGATAATTATCTAAATGGGGAGAAAATTCAAACATCAGAGGTGCAGAGGGATTTAGGTGTCCTGGAAAATTAATTTACAGGTTGAGTCTGTGGTAAAGAAGGCAAATGCAATGTTGGCATTTATTTCAAGTGGAATAGAATATAAAAGCAAGCAGATAATGCTGAGGCTTTATAAGACACTAGTCAGGCCGCACTTGGAGTACTGTCAACAGTTTTGGGCTCCAAATCTCAGAAAGGATGTTTTGTCTTTGGGGAAAGTCCAGAGGTGGTTCATGAGGATGATTCCAGGAATGAAGAGGTTAACATACGAGGAGCATTTGGCAGATTTGGGCCTGTACTCATATTGGAATTTAGAATTATGCAGGGGGATCACATTGAGACCTACAGAATGTTGAAAGGACTAGATAAGGTGGATGTGGAGAGGATGTTTCCTCTGGTGGGCGTATCCAGAACTAGAAGACACAGCCTCAAAATTAAGGGGTGACCTTTTAGAACAGAGGTAAGGAGGAACTTTTTTAGCCAGAGAGTCGTGAATCTGTGGAATGCTCTGCCACAGACTGCGGTGGAGGCCGGGAACATGGGTATATTTAAAGTGGAATTTGATCGTTTCCTGATTGGTCAGGGTATCAAAGGATATGGCAAGGAGGCAAGTGTATGAGGTTGAGTGCTATTCAGGACCAGCCATGATGGAATGGTGGAGCAGACTCAATGGGCTGAATGGCCTAATTCTACTTCTCTGTCTTGTGGTCTTATCTAGCAAGTACATGGTATTAGAGACTACTGAGGTCCAGTCCAGGCGTGGTATCAATAGCAAAGGATTGCACAAGACAAAACCTCAAAGAATAAAATGCATAAACACAAGAGATTCTGCAGCTGCTGGAAATCCTGGGCAACACGCACAAAACACAGGAGGAACGTAGCAACTCAGGCAGCATATAAATATAAATAGAATAAGTAGCGTATAAGTAGAATAAACAGTTGACATTTTGGGCCAAGACCATTCGTTGGTATGGAATAAAATACAGTTATTGTAACAGACTCCATAGTTTAGGGGAAGATAGTTGTTTCTGTAGCTATTATCCAGCTGGCCTTGCTGGTACAAGGGGTTAAAAGAAAATACTGGAGAAGGGACAGAGCTAGCACATGTTGTATACGACATCATTACCAATGACATCAGGACTGAAATCGAAGCCCTGCAGTCTAAATACTGTTCAGTAGGGAGGAAGTAATAAAATAAGAACTCAAAGGTTGTTATCTCTGGATTATGTCCAGTGCCACAAGCCAGCAAGCATAGATGTGGCAAAATAAAGCAGATTAGGCATAATGCAGGAACTTGTGATTATTGAGGAACTGGAATAAATTTTGGGCAAGAAGAGATTATCCATAAGGGATAGGCTCCACCTCAATAAAACTGGGACCAGTATCCTAGTGGACTGGTTGGCTTGTGTGATTGGAAAGGTTTTAAAGTAAATTAGTAAGGCAATCAGCACCAGCATCTAAAGAGGAATAAGATGCATAAAGGAATGATTATGTTAGCACAAGAGAAGGCAGTATTAACATATTACGAAACAGCAAAGGAAATTGGACTATCAAGAATACAAAATATAGGTTAGAATTCATGTATGTAACTACACAACATATGAATTATGTTAGTGAGCAGCAAACACAAATAGCTGTGAGAGGTGATGCAGGGACAAGTTTGGAATCAAGGTATAAAAAATTAGCACAAATTGAGAGATACAAAGTGTTTTAAAAAGGAAAAAAAATGAGAAGGAAATGTTAAGTGGTATTGCAACATTGATCTTGGAAGGCATTGCAGCTTTGGAAAGTGAGATGACACTTGAGGGGAAAGGACAGAATCCATTTGGTAGAATTGAGAAGCTGAAATGTTGAATAAAATTTTGCCTTAAGAACAGAAATCAGCAAGTTGTGATAATTTCAGGGAGGATGATAGACAGTATTTAAAGTACTGGACAAGAGGCAACGCAGAGAAGTGAGAAAACTTTTTAAAATTTCCAGCATACTGCATTTCCTGATATTTTAAAAGGGATTAATTTACTCAGACTTACTCAGACTGCAGGAGTATCTCTGTTTCAGTCACTCCAGGAAAATTGCTGCTTATCACTTCAGAAGTAGTTCAAGAATTAATCCAAAAAGAGATCAAGGAGATTGTCTTGGATCTCATTTTTGCTTGTGACATATAATGGTATTTATAATTATACAAATGCAGAGACATAAACTGAGGTAGACTGCTTTCAATGGCTGAGAAATCTAGAATGACGGGCAATATGTAGAAGGTTAAATGTAGGAGACATACAATCGAGGGGAAGAAAAACATCTTTACAGAAAGAGTTGTGAGGCACACACTCCATTTCAGCAGTCAGTGATTGAGACTGAAACTATATTAGAATTTATTTTGATTGATTGGATGAAAGAAAGCTAAAAAAAAAAATAATAGAATGACTGGATGTGGGAACAGAATTGTAAATTATTAGGAATGTTTACTCAAGTGTGGGTTAATTGTTGACTAATTTTTTGAATTAAGTGGCCTGTCTCTTTTGATGCAAGCTCAAAATATTCCATGTCTATGTAATATTATTCTCATCATTTCCATGTGTAAAAAAAATTATTTGTCTCATATTATATTCTTAAAATTATGTAGTTCTCATTGGTGCAGGTAAAACAATATTTCATATGAGAAAGTATCTAGTGCTTTCAGCGTACATGACAAATAAGCTCTTCTCGGGTTTCCAGCCGGGCACAGGTATTGATTCGAACCAATATTTCAGTGACAAACTCCGCAATCTTCATCAGGGATGATGCCTGGGCACGTCTCGTCCAGTAGTGTTATACACCCGTAGTCCCTCCCTTCTGATTGGTTAGTCCTCATACAGACAGGTTTCTGCTCTCCCGCCTCTTCATAACCAAATTGCAGTTCTTACTTAGAGCGAGGCCTTAATCTTTGTTAGAATTCTTTCCCTCTAATTATATTTCATTAGCTTCCTTTGCTAGGTGGTCCTAAAAGCCTTTGCCGTGACACAGTAGTTTTGTGCTGTCGGAGACATTGCGAATGCAATGTTCTGCTTGTTTTGTTCTTTATATTTATCCGTACCATGGGTTAACAATAAAGAATCATATTCTGGAAGAATTAGAACTTTTATTTACAGCAACAAAACCAAACCACCGTTTTTCCCACATCCAGATCATTCTCCCATTTCTGCGCATGCTCAGAGCTCTTTCCAATCACGTTCTGACATGTCATTACACGTGATATCACGACAGCGCTACTGCCGATTTCTCTGCAGTAACCCAAACGATAACACCTGCTCTGCTCCTTGATGCGTGTTTCCACTGTGCATCCCATCTGGCTGATATACACTGCTCTGCATTCACAGAGAATCCTGGAAATGCCAGCCATTCTGAGTCCCAGCTCATCTTTGACCTGCAAAAGCTCTGATTTGAGCTTCCTAATTGGGTTTGTGGATGGTATAAGTCTGGTATTTCTTCGGGATCTTGGCAATCCCTTCCGAAACCATGGAAGTATAAGGAAAACGGGCCATAGCGACAGGTTCCTTCTCGTTAAGTTTCCTGGTTTTTCCATTCGCCATTTTACGGACCCGATTGATTTCCTTCACCTTGTATCCAATCTGTAGGAATGTTGTGCGTAATCATCTTATTTCCTTGTGTAGACTCTCCGGGTATGAAATAGTGGGTCAAAGATACCTGGGCCGAGCTGGAAGCCCGAGAAGAGTTTATTCATAATATTTAACATATTTGCACTTTAAAAGTTAGAGCACAACAATTTTCAATTCTTCTGTGCTAATAATGTGAATCTTAAAAGACCCAGTTAGGTGATCTATTTCGGAATTTTAGATGAAAAAATTCTTCCTCTTCACTGTGATGCATTTGGGATTTTGAAGATATGAACTAGGGAAAGTAATGGTATAGATATTTGATAAAATTATCCCATAATGCGTATGAATGAGAAACAAAGCTACTTAGTCTACATGCAAACCAAAAATACCACAGAACGAAGAAATTCTTCATTCTGCTTGTGGCTCCAAGCAATTTGTTTTAAATGTGTTTTTAACAACAAGCACATTTTAAATTTAGCTTGGATTAAAACATTTGGAAATGCATGCAGGTAATGACATTTTTAGTGTGTTATAATCCATCTATTTTATGTAATTAATTTCATTAAGTCATTATATTCCATGAACAACCCTGATTTATCAAACCAAATTCCTACCCATTTATAAATTCTATAGTAAGGATCAGATCTGTTTTTTTTAAAATGGTATTCAGCGGCTAACTCTCAAGATATACTTCTGGCTTTACCACCAACAATGGCAATTTGTATTTACAGCATTAGGGCTGACTCTGCTGTTATTTGTAGTGTCAGTGATAGGACCTAATTAAAAGAGGTTTTCAGGTGCCAATACCACTCTGGTAATGCCTTGAGCACCTGCTTGATTGATACTGTCAGAAACAGTATTTTCTGTCAAATATCAGATGAGACTAATCTAATTTAAAAGAAGTCCCCATCTTGCAGGTTGTTAACACAGAGTGGGCCAGTTTGGTCTTTCTGATAGCAATGACATATTGTCTCACAATTTTAATGTGGGAAGTAACTTTTCACTGAAATAAGTTATCAAGATCAGCGCCATATTTCCCCTGACCTGGCTTTCAATTAATTTTTTTTTTCTCAATACACTGTACAATCTAAAATAATTTTTCTCTGATTTACTTTTGCTTCTGGAATGTGATTTGTCTTTGTGATTCACCTCACAACTTCGCATCTTTGCATATGCAACTTTATTCTCCTCTATGTATATCAGCCTTTCTCTTGTCAGTCATATGAATCTGGATAACCTGCCCTTGGACCAAAATGTTGATCCTTAGAAAAAAATTTTTAAATCAATCATTAAGTCCTTAGCAAAGTTTAATAGAGAATGAGTGCGCAGCAGAGAGATTACTTGGCATGATTTCTTGGCTCAGCACAAGCCCAGTTGAATGCTCCATGTGGAAATCCAGATGTTGTGAGTGATTCCATGGTTGATACCAGGGTGTGGTGCTTTGTAACCAGTTTTTACACAATCATTCTAAATCATTAATCTGAAACAGTTATAAATCCTAACAATGGGTGGAGAAAGTCAAGAAAATGTTATGTTTTATTGCATAATGTGTTTTAATAACACACACCAAGTTATAATTTATGATTACAACTAATATCTGATACTAAAAATTTGGTTTTATATGTAAGAATTGTAAATCCATCAAAAGAGTGTTGGAAATACTTTGGCCCAGATTCTGCTGGGGTTTAGAGGCACTGTTTTTCATGTAAGTGGCTGCAAGTCTCGGACACGTGCAGGACAGGGAAATTCTGGTCTTGCTACATACAATCTGCCGCTAGACCAGACTGTACCACCAGACTTCACATTGAATCTACTTTTGGAATAGGAGCTTGTTAAAATTCTCCACCCTTAATCTCGAAAAATTGCTCTTGGATTTTGTGGCAAGATTTTAAGATACTCATTTGAATGGATATGTTACAGCTATGAGAAAGAAACATAAAAATTAGGTAGTTATTCTGTAAAACTTTGGCAGCTTTTACAGGTGTCAAAACTAGGGCCTGACTTTACTGTCTCTCGCAGGCTACTTGGGGAGTTTCATGGGTCAGGATAGTGCTGTCCTTCTCACACAATCAGACTGCATTGCCCAGGGTCTGTGTGCTACATAGCACTTCCTTGTTTGGCTTTATGATGGCTTTGGCCAACAAGATCAGACTTAACTGATTCAGACCAAGTAAGATCAGGGCAATAGGAATCCTGGCAATGAGTACGTTCAGCAAGTTCCACTAAGAACAATCTGGCCTAATGGGTTTTAAAATAATCAGATATTTTATTTTTACAAAATTCCTCTTTAATGTTATTGCTCCTACCTTTTTCTCAGTATTTGCAGTATTTATTTCAGATCCCATGTTTAAAAAGTTAGCTATTGTACCGTATAGCCTACAGTATAATAAGGGACTACTTTATGTTTTAGTAATACATTGTTGAATGCGCTATTAGGCACATACTGAGCATGTGCTATTAGGCACGTATTGATCTGTACGTGTGTGCTGAGTTTGGTTTCTGCCAGTAAAGAACCATGAATCTTAGCTCCCGTCTCCAGCATTTTTATTAATAGCTTTGTTGTGTAACCAGGCCACATACACAGCAAATTGGCGACAAGGTTAATGAACCTACATCTTATTGGAACGCTGTGTTTTGGTTGATAATGACACTCAGAGGAACAGCTCAAGGCATGAGCCAAGGAGCGGGAGAAGCAGGAAGAGCGAGGCCGTGAGTCCAAAAGGAAGCGGGAGCACTGCCGGGGTCGGGAATGTCGGGAGATCAAGAGACACAGTCGGAGCCACAGCACGTCCAGACGAGACCACAGCCGGCACTGACCCCCGGGGACTGAGGGTTTGCCTGCCCCAGAAAGGAGATAAAAAGGAGACACACACACACACACACACACACACACATCTAGACGGAGTGCGCTCGTGGCACTAGCAAAAAGGACACGTGCAAAGGAAAATAAGGGGAGGATGGGGCTTAATTAACATAACAAAGATGGTGATGATTGGAACCATTATAGCATTTGATAGTGGCACTGAAGACTGGGAAACTTAGATTGAGAGAGTGGAGTTATATTAGAGGCTCACGGCGTTAAGGATGAAAAGAAAGCCAGCGTCTTACTCAGTATTATGGGAGCAAAAACATATGGGCTGCTATGGAGCTTGTTATCCCCTGAAAAGCCAGCTGACAAAACGTTCAAACAAATAGTAGACACTCTCCAGCAGCATTTAAACCCCAAACCACTGGTCATTGCTGAAAGATTTAAATTTCACAGACGGAATCAGAGCAAAAATGAAAACATTTCTGAATATTGTGCTGAATTGCACAAATTATCAGAACATTGTCAATTTGGAGCTGGTCTATCGGACACATTGAGGGACAGGTTAGTGTGTGGCAAGCACTGTGAAACCACACAGAAGCCACTCATTGCAATATCAATGGAAACAGCAAGGGGTGCTTCAGAGATACAACAAAAATCTCTGGAATATGCTATGAATAAAACGTCACTGAACAGAAATGAAGGGAGGAAACGTTACCGTTGTGGGAACAGGTCACATGACCCTGATGACTGTTGGTTTAAAGACAAAGAATGCAGAAACTGTGGCAAACAGGGCCACACTGGCAGAGTATGCAAAGCTAGTAAACAACAGAAAAAGGACAAAATACAGAGAAACAAGAAACCCCAGAAAGGAAAACACAACAATGTACACAAAATGGAAGGTGGCAGTTCTGATGAAAACGACTCAGACGAAAGTGAATTGTCTTGTCTGCAACTTCACAGCTTGAAAGAGACAGATGATCGAAGAGTAATAAGGATTGCTGTACAAGTGGCAGGCGTGAGACTGAAAATGATGTTGGACACAGGCTCAGCTTTAACAGTGATCTCTCGACTACAATCGACTGTTTTCTCACATACCTCTGAAACGAACTAAACTACTGCTGAAGACTTACACAGGACAGAAAGTGAGTCCCAAAGGCAAAATTAAAGTGACAGTGACCTACGGAGACAAAACACAGCAGCTGAACCTCTATGTTGGATTGGCACACCACCAAGGCACTAGATGTGTCAACAAAGGAGGGCAGCTCAGCGGGGAAGATGTCTGCAGCTCTTCTCTCACCCATTGTCGACTATTACTACAACGAGGAGGAGCTAGACGGCGTGGACGATGAGGACGAACACAGTATCCATGGCTGCAACTCAGATGAAGACACAGAGGATGAAAGGGAGACAGATATTGCCAATAAGCAGGATGATGAAGACTACCTGGAAGTAAAAGAGAAGATGTACCAGGAGAAATTGACATCTCTCAAAAGACAGCTACAGCAGTTACAGGAAGGCACTTTGCAGAAGTATCAGAAAAGGATGAAGAAACTAGAACAACAATATATGGAAAGAATACGAAATGCAGAGCTTTTTCTGCAATTGGAGACAGAACAAGTGGAAAGGAATTATATTAAAGAGAAGAAAGCAGCAGCGAAGGAATTTGAAGATAAAAAGATTGAGTTAGAAGAAAAGAAAAAGATGATTGAGAATGAGAGGCTAACAATGGAACTCACAGGAGATTCTATGAAGATAAAGCCAATATTGACTAGAAACTAAGGAGGAGACTTAATGACCCTGTTCCAATTACAGACAAAAGACGAAAACCTGCACCTGCGCAGTTAAATTACTTGTTAACAGATGAACAGATAATGGAAGATCTGCAAACTCTCAATAAGCTTAAATCTCCAAAAAGACCAGCATCTCTGTCTTCTCCTGAGCATCTTCCCAGCACTCCTGCTGAATCACCAGCACAAAGATATGAAGCACGAATAGAAGATGGAAAATTATATTACGATAAGAGATGGTACCATAAAGGTCAGGCTATCTATTTGGAATCTAGGGAGAATACAAAGATTGGCTGTGTGATTAGCTCATTTGGAACAATTGAGATATGGGTAAGGAAGACAAGTGATAACACAAAGATGTGTATATATCTAGGACAGCTGCACAGAGGAATCTTCATTATACGGAGGCGATCTGCTGCCTAGAACTCTTAGCAAGTTGGAGACACACATCTTTTTAACTCCCTATGCTCAGAGGTCAGCTTTTCATGACTTTTACGTGAAAATCTGTATTAAAACAAACAAGTTTATTGACAGACTGAAGAACACACTATTTGAAGACACTTTCCAATGCCATCTCAGTTTTGATGATTGTACATATTTTTAAGAATAACATTCACCTTTTCACAGATTTCACTTTGCTTTTGTCATCTTTGCAAGATGGAGGTGACTACTCTTTATGGCTGGAACCTGCCAATTTGTGAATTGTTTAATTATTCCGGACAATAGAATGAAGACCTATTTGTTTCAGTGCTGGACAATCTAGAGAAGACTCCCCCCACCGCCCCCCAGAGACTTGAGTTATAAATGGGTCTTAGACCAAAGGTTAAAAAAGGGCCTACTATAATTTGATATTATTACGTTACTTTGTTATAATTTGATATTATTAAGTTACTAAGTAAACAGATGGTAGGCGTTTGTATGTTAAGGGTAAACATATTTGTTTAGCATAGTGCCCCAGTTAAAAAAAAAGTTGATACACAATTAAAATAAAAGAGGAGGAATGTACTGTATAGCCTACAGTATAAAAAGGGACTACTTTATGTTTTAGTAACACAACATTGAATGCTCTGTTAGGCGCGTATTGATCTGTACGTGTGTGCCGAGTTCAGTTTCTGCCAGTAAAGAACCATGAACCTTAGCTCCTGTCTCCAGCATTTTTATTAATAGCATTGTTGTGTAACCAGGCCACATACACAATTATGATTTCCAGCGTTTGTTATCTGTAAGAATTATTCACCATGTTTGGCTGGCTCACCTGCTTATTAAGTATGATAATGAATTCTGGGGATCTGTTAGTACTGACATCTAGCAGCATCCACCTTCAAGAAAATCCACACCACAAAGATATTTGTCGGCAGCTTTATTTGAAGTCAGCATCATAACAACCTTTAACCACAAAGTCCTGTTAAATATTTTGCAGTGATCACAACAGGAGCTTAACAGTTAAGTTCTAAAATGCTCTCAGCCCACCCTGCCACTGACTTCATACCATCAGCAGACTTAGACATACAGTGTTATGTCTGGTCCCCTAACCCAGATCATTGAGATAGATGAATAACCAGGACCCCAGCACTGTTCTCAAGATTTCCTATCTTGTTACCGCGTCCTAACCTAGAAGTTACCTGTTTACACTTACTCTCTACTTTATGTCTGGTAGCTTATATGCAGTGCATGAAAATTTGGAAGTTCAAGTACACCATACAAACAGGTCTAACATTTTCTGTTCTGCTAGTTAAGACTCCAAAGTTCTAACAAATTTATTAAGCAGGATTTCTCTTTCATAAATTCATATTAACACTTGTTTCATGGGGGAACGATTCAATTGTTCTGCTGAAGTCCTTCGCATTTAACCATGCTGAAAATTGTTGAAATTCAATCTCTAGGAAATGATTTTTGAACTTAGTGTATTGATGCAGCAGGTGGTGGCAGATGTTCCATTCTATTGAATTATTACTTTAAATTAAAGCAAAAGGTTTCTTTGTCTACATTTAAATAAACAATATTCATCATCATTAGTCTGTGAGTTGGTGGTAAAAGTTTGTCTGAATGAAACTCAAATGATTTCCTGATAACAGATAAAATTTGGTGGCATAAGGAGTACAGCTGGTCAAAGAAAAGTAAATAAAGACCAATATAAACACTAAAAGAAGCTTTGTTTTATTAGTTCAAATTATAATTAAAATCATTTACTTTGATAATACAAACAGTATATACAATGGAAACACAAGTGACTACAGATGCTCCATTCTGTTGCAACAAGCAGATTGCTAGAGGAACTCAGTCAGTCGGTCAGCATCTGTGGGATAGGGAGGGGTGTGGGAGGAGGAAATGTCGAGTTTTGGGTCTGAACCCTGTATCATATTCATGATTTGGAAAGAATGCAGCAGGCTGAGAATGTACATCTTGTGCTGTTTAATATATTTGCGGGTTCCCAACTACTTGTCCCTGCCCCAGGATGTTGTAACTTGAGGGAAATTAACCAACTGATGAATTGTTCTATTGTAGTGATTTAATTTTACAATTAAAGAGGCATCAATAGATAGTGAAAGTAACATCAGAAACTTAATTCGTAATTTTTTTTTCCTTGTCTCATGAATGGCTTAATGTTTTTAACTAGATTTTTCCATCATCAGAACCATAGGTTTGTGTGTACGTGTGTTCAGTGAAATACCACATAAAGCATTATCAGGCTGGCTACTGCTATCATGCATAAGGAGGAGGAGAAGCTTTAGCTGCAGAGAGAGTTAAGACATGTTCAAGCTTCAGAAATGTCAGAAGAGATCAAAGATGTAATGGAAATGCCATCCTCATTAAAGCACTTGGCTAGAAATGTCACTGATTGATGGAAGAGAGTACAGATTTGGTATAAAGACGGGGAAACATGTGAACAAAATGTTTCTTGAAAAAGGCAGGTTTGTGAAGACTTGATGAAAGAATGAGAGGCAAGACCCTGAGAGCCATTTAGGTACATCTACTAGCCACTCTGGCAGTTCTGGACTTTAACTGGTGCTTCCAGGTTAGGAATTGGAATCATATTCCTTGCAGCTGACCAAAACCACACCTGTGCCAAATTCTACAGTCTATATGATGAGAAAGATTTCATCACCATTTTGACAAATATCTCACTAATGTGGTCCCTTATCAGAAATGAGATTACTGGTACATAGCATAATATCCTAGGCTGTTTGGACAGAGAAGTGGATCCAATATTTTATTCCATGTTCAACTCTCTGGAAAATTCCAGTCTAACATGTTGTATTGGAATAAAGTTTGACCAATTTATTAAAGCGTTGATGATAGAAATGGTTGTCTTCAGACTAAGTTGCCCTTGCAAGGAAACCAAATTGATTCCTTTACAGAGAACAGTAAGCAATTGAGTCCTCGATGCAGAACAGTCACTCAAAGGTGAAAGTTTTTTGATAGATGCTAGACTGGAATGTTTAAGCCTCAGCAGCTGGTATCATTTCAACTATCAAACTGGGATATTTTTAAAATCACTGAAACTGTGCATCTATATAATACTGTGGGATCCCTGATCCAAGCAGCTGTCTTACCCTAACAGAACTTACAACCATTGAATAAAATCTTAAGAACTTTCCATTGAAAACAAATACTTTTTGAACGTCATGGAAAATATACCCAGATATAGTTATTATTGTTAAACACGAACTATCAAATTTGCTACATGATCAAAGTTCTCTATTTCAGAAGTCCTTTCCACCATTGTGAATTTATTGTCATTGATAGAAGTTATCTGCTTCAAGAAATGAATGCAAAACAGCAACAAACCAACCCATTACTAATAAATAATTAGGAGCTTAAAAGGGGAAAATTGCCGAGTGCCCATTGAAATGGTTGTACAGTGTCACAAAGTTAGCAAGGCGCTCTTGGATGTTGTTAAGAAAGACACTGGCCTAAAAGTTAACTGGAATGCATTCTTCTTCAGCAGTGGGTGTATGAATGTGGGTTGTTACCACAGTGGATTTCATTTGTGATGATTTTCGAGTTGTATTTCTGAAATACAACTTTACAGATCAAATGTACAATTGACGGCATTATTACTCATGCAATTCAATAACTCATTTGGTCAGACTCAGACAGATTAGGAGAATGGGCAAAGAAGTGGCAGATGTAATATGGTGTAGGGAAGTGTATCGTCAAGCACTGTGGTAGAATTTATAAAGGTATAGACTAACTTCGAATCAAAAAGCAAATTCAGAAATTGGAGGTGCATAAGACTTTGGAGTCCTCGTGCAGAATTCCCTGTAGGTTAACTTGGAGGTTGAGCCAATGGTAAGGAAGGAGATGCAATGTTAGTATTCATTTCAAGAGGTCTAGAATATAAAAGCAAGGATGTAATGCTGATGCTTCATAAGACATTGGTCACATTTGGTGTATCATGAACAATTTTGGGCACCATATCTAAGAAAGGATGTGCTGGCATTGGAAAGGAGGTTTCCCGTAATTAAAGGGTTAAAGTATGAGGAGTGTTTGATGGCTGTGGACTTGTACACACTGGAGTCTAGAAGAATGAGTGGTAATTTCATTGAAACTGACTGAATATTGAAGCATCAAAAGAGAGTGGACATGGGGAGAATGTTTCCAGTCATGGAAGAGTCTAGGATCAGAGTGCACAGTCTCAGAATAGAAGGGTGTCTCTTTAAAACAGAGATAAGGAGGAGTTTCTTAGTCAGTGGGTGGTGAATCTGTTGAATTCATTTTGCAGATGGCTATGAAGGCCAAATTATTGGGTATAATTAAAGCAAAATACTTCTTGATAAGTAAGGGCATCAAAACTTGTGGGGAGAAGGCAAGAGAATGGGGTTGTGAGGAAAAATAAATCAGCTTTGATCAATTGGCAAAAGAGACTCACTCAATAGACTGAATGGCCCAATTCTGCTCTGATGTCTGATGTTCTTATGGTGCATTGCCTGGGAATTTAAGCCTTATTCTGAACTTCAGCTGCCATTGGAAATTTTCAGAGGAGCTGTGTTTTACTGGCACATCTTCCTTTGCAGTCTGCAATAGGGATCAGCAAGCTCAATCCTGTACGTTCTCTTACTTATCTTCTCTACTTTCATCTCCCTGTCTACTTTACAGATCCCACCCCCACACACCTGACGCTTAACTTGCAACAGGCAGTTGGGGGATTTAGCTGACAAGAGGTGATGGGCAGAGGGAGGTGGTGAAGGTAGTCCGTCTGACCATCACCCATATGCTACTCCCACTGTTTTCCTCTCACCCTCCCCCCCACCATTGGCAACTGCCCTCCCTACCTCCCTCACATGATTCCCTGCTCTACCTTCCTCTTTATCAGATTCCTTCATCCTCAGCCCTTTGTTGGTCCACTTATCACTTCCCAGTGTCTGGTATTATTTCCACTCAACCCACCTCATCTGCCAATCACCCCTCTTCTCCTGGATCTACCTATTGCCTGCAAGCGCATATCCACCCCTTCTCTCCACTTTTTTACACTGGCTGTCTTCCCTCTTGGATGATGGAATTGATGGCTTTGTGGCCAAGTTTACAGACGATACGATAGGTGAAGGAGGAGGTAGTGTTGAGGAAGCAGGGAGTCTGCAGAAGGATTTAGACAGTATGGGAGAATAAGACAAGAATAGCGGACGGAATAGAGTGCTGGGAAGTGTATGGGCATGCACTTTGGTAGAAGGAATAAAAAAGTAGACTGTTTTCGAAACGGGGGAAAAAAATCAAAAATCTGAGATACAAAGGGACTTGGGAGTCCTTGTGCAGGATTCCCTAAAGGTTAACTTGCAGGTTGAGTCAGTGGTGAGGAAGGCAAATACAATGTTAGCATTCATTTCAAGAAGACTAGAGTATTAAAAACAGGGAGGTAATGCTGAGGCTTTATAAGACACTAGTGAGGCCTTAGTTGAAGCTTTGTGAGTAATTTTGGACACCTTCAGAAAGAATGTGCTGACATTGGAGACGGTTCAAAGGAGGTTCACAAAAATTATTCTGGGATTGAAAAGCATAGTATATGGAGTGTTTAGTGGCTCTGGGCCTGTACTGGCAGGAATAGAAGAATGTGGGGGGGGGGGTTCTCATTGAAAAGTATCACATGTAGAAAGGCCCAGACAGAGGGGATGTGGAGTAGATATTTACTATAGTGGGGGAGTTGGGGGAGTCTAGGACCAGACAGCACAACCTCCGTAGAGAGCAATGTCCGTTTATATTGGAGATAAGGAGGAATTTCTTTAGCCAGAGAATGATGAATCTGTGGAATTCATGACCACAGGAGGCTGTGGAGGCCAGGATATTGGGTGTATATAAGGCAGAGGTTGATAGATTCTTGATAAGTCAGGGCATGAAGATTACAAGGGAAAGTAGGAGAATAGGGTTGAGAGAGAAATGGATGAGCCATGATCAAATGGCCAAGCAGACTTAAATGGCCTAATTCTGCTCAAATGTCTTATGGTCTTCCAGTCCAGATGAAGAACCTTGACCCAAGATATCGTCTGTTCATTTCCCTCCATAGATGCAGCCTGATCCACTGAGTTCCTGTAGTATTTTGTGTGTTACTCCAGGGTAGATCTAACAGTTGCTTTTGTATAGCAATTTAAACTATCACCCAATAGTTCTAATTACAACAAGCTTCTAACTTGTATGATTTGAATTTTTATTCAAGCACTTGTGTTGTGGTTAACAAGTAAGTAAGAAGCTGTCGCATTTCAAAAAAAAATCTGCAATTGAATTCTAATACTATATACTTTCTTTTATCAGGGGTTGTATGTAATCATATGTGAATCTAACTTTTGCATGTTTGCAATTCAGCTGTATCAAAATGGTTCCATCAAGCTCAGCTGTATCAATTTATTTGTAAACTGTTATACCGTAGGCCATCTTGTTTCACCAAATCAGTTGACTTCATTGTCCAGTTTTCTTTAGAAGGTGGCTTTGGTTTACGTCAATGATCTGCGTGGCAGCATTCTGTTTAAAAAGTGGGATAGAATGGCGAGGGATAGATTCACCTGCATTGATAATTAACAGTAATCCTTTTATTAACAAATGTACAACTGACAGCTCAAACAACTTAAAGCAGCATTAGCAAAATAACAAGAAACACCAATTAGGTTTAATTTCCTGATTAATTAACATGAGGAAGAAATCAGTATCTATAAGAAAGACGTAACTAATGCCGGGCTATAAAAGAGCAACAGTTGCAAGCTGTAGACTTTGGCAGATTGAAGCCCACTGCATGAAGGAGTTGCTTCAGTGAAGGATAACTGCATTTCCATAGAGATGTGTGCAATCACAGCCAAGATAACTTATAAAACCAAGCAGTTGTGCCAGAATGCTGCATTCACAGTTGGCCTATGTCTGTGCATTCAGATGATATGTTTGTTTGCATGAACTGAACTGTTAACCAGAACGTGACAGTAACCACAAACATGCTGGCTGTCAGACCTTCAGTGTTCCAAATTGACTGGAGCCGTAAGGTCAGTCTGTTGACTGAAATATATTCTCAATAGTTGCATTTAATGATTCATCTGCATACAATTAATTTTTTCCTAATTCAATTGTCTATGTAAATTATAATATTTATATTTGTGTTCTAATGACATATTTAAAAACTCCCTTTATGGTTTCGCATTGAGTTTGAAGCATTTCCTTTCATACAGTAGAGGATATGATAGCTTTTTAAAAATTACATTTGAACAGTTTTTGGTTTATAATTAAATTCTAGTCCTGAAGCATTTTTACTGAACTTTGCATGTGATTATGATAAAATTTTCTTAAAGGAACATCCACCTCTCCTGACCATAGGTCACAGTCTACATTCTCTGTACTCCAGTAGAACAAAATCTTGATTACATACATATGTGCCTAGAAATTGAAATTCATCCATTTTTGGTATGGTAAAGCACTTACATTTTGCATTAGTCTTCTTGTGGCTCTCCATGAAGAAACTGCAAAACTGGTCACAACCATGCTTTGAAACAGTGGTTGTGTGATTTAGACCATGAATGAAGTTTTAAGATAGAATTGTACAGTTCCTAGTGCTCAGTTCAGTATATCTGATGACAGTCTGAGAGATAGTAGCACATATGCTATTGCTACCACAAATAAATTATTCATATTGACCCAAAGAATCAAGAAAATCTGCTTAAAGATATATATGTGAGGAAGATTCTCTGCTCTGCCAGGGTCACTATTAGTAGAGACTGATGAGAGGTGGTTGGAGTCCTGCACTCTAGGATTGGGAACCCCCAAACAGTGCAGCAATGAAGGATAAATTGTCATAAATCCCATGTTCCTTGTACCTACTGTCATTGTCTTTCTCACTGGTTGATATCACTGGTTTGAAAGGTGCTATCAGAGCTGCTTCAGTGAATGAGTGCAGTAATTTTAATATTGGGATGAGCTGCCCACCAGTGCAGAAACTCTTCTCATCTCATTTACACACACACACGGTGATCAACTGATCGACATAGTTTGAGATAAGGGTAAGTTGAGCAGCGATGGTTCAAGAGATCAGAATCAGAATCAGGTTTATTATCACCAGCTTGTGTCGTGAAATTGCACGTGATGATATTGGTGGCAGTGCAAATGGAGGTCGTAAAGCATCTTTCTGGCCCAACTCTGTGTCACCCTGATCCTGGTAGAATTCTGTTGTCCATCACACAGCAGCTTTTCAGGAACAGGGATATACCACCATGGGAGAGCTTGAAATCCTCAATCTGCACCAGTTGCACTCCGTTAATAGAGAGATGCAGACTGCTATGCTGCCTGAGCTGAGTAAAACTGCAAATGAGTAAATTGTAGGGGTGTTATATGTGACCAGGTTATGCTCTAACCTAATGGCAATATGGCCTGCCTGACATTTGCCTGCCTTCTCCCCCAACCCCCCAGCCCTAATGCATACCCCTCTACATAGTGGGATTGTAGAGTCAGCGGGTTCTAGAAAGGGAAGTGAAGATTGCAGATCCCATTAATTGTCAGTTCATCAGCTCCAGAGGATTTTTCTAGTTTATTCAGTTTTTGGAATCTCAACATTGTTGGCAAGACCAACACTTGTTTCCAATCCTTCATTGATCTTAAGAAGAAGGGTGAGTCACCTCCCTGAATTACTGTGATCTATTTGTTCAACTCACTCCAGTGCCATTGGAGTTTTGGGATTTAGAGGCATTGAAGGTGGAATCAGAATGGTGGTGATGCATTGTGCCTGCTGTTTTTATCCTTCTTAGTGGTAGGGGTCACAGTTTTGGGGAGAGTTGTCATAGCAGTGACCTGATCAATCACTTACCCTTGTCTAACTGCTAGGAATCCCAAACTACTACTTCATTTGGTTTTGGGTAAAATCTAAAACTAACACATCTCAGGCAAGAGCTTCCCAGGAGTCATTAAGACCCAAAGTGATTGGGAGTCATCTTCCAGCAGCCAAAATGCAGATTGATGTGGAACACTGGGACTGATCACAAGGACATCAAAACCCACTTTTAAGGTTGTCAAAAAGAAGGGCACTTAACTATACAGCTTTAAAGAGAAATGTGTTAATTTTATATTTCTATATCTAACTTTATAAGTAATTCTCCAGTAATGTTCAAATAAGTTCTGATTTAGGGCAAGTAGTCCAAGGGGCAGAGTTACTGCATTTTTGATGCCCTCAGTTGAAAGACTGCTCATGTCATGTGAATATGCTTGAAGTTTAACTGCCACAAGCCTGCAAATGATACATTCCCCATAAAAAAGAATATTTTATTGCAGCAGTATACATGATAGTAAGTGAGATAATTGGACTGATGTCAGAACGCCTATACTGTTCTGTGCTTTTGACCTCTGATACAAAGCTGATTACTGCTCTTGTACTTACCATGGCAACCCCTGAGGGAGAAGCTCCTAGCGGAGTCTCAGACACATGAAGGAGATGTCATGGTGAGATAAACATCAGTACTACGTTGCCTGTTTTCCAAAGCTGTGTTTTATGTGGGGTATTAGATGTAGAAGAAGCAAGTGAAAGAGCATTAGTTAGAATTGATTGATACTGCAGGAAAAAATGACACACACAAGTGTTTTGTGAACAGAGTGAAACACAATGCTTTTATTGTAGATGCTACTTCATTGTGTTGTCTGAAATGGCCGGATCGTGCAATCCCTAGAGTGATTTCACTTGCAATTCCATCAGGCATTTGTCATTACTGAACAAGTATGAAATTTATTGGCTTGAAATATTAGCCCCTCCAAGCAACTCCCTACCCACTTCATGCTAATCAGATCAATGTGTTCTTTTATACATTACTCTCAGCTACATCCGCCACTGTACCGAATAGTCTCCATTAATGTTCAAAAGTAGTACAAAAGATTCAAAGTGTTGTCCAGTTTGTAACCCTGCAAATGGGAGTTGCAGATGAGAAAGCATGCTTAGCCTGAGGATGGCCAGCTAATTAGGAAATTGAGAGATGCGATGCTCGACTAGTGAAATATTTGGATCAGGGGCCCATTAATGCTATTATTTCTGCTTGAGAACATGCACAGCAGGAATAAGGAAGCTTAATATGTCATTTGGACTCTCTCTCATGATTGTGGCTTCAATTTGTTGGTATTAAGAACTGGAAGGTGGAGTTGATCATTTGATTTGCCCTGCGAAACGAAGCTATTGTATTGAGCTGATACATCTTCCTAATGACCTTGCATGTTCTCCAGCTCCTTTTGCTCCAAAATGATTTCTATCTCAGGCACCAGGTCTGCTCGCTTCTGTCTTTTGGCTGGCTGAGTTGTACAACATGCAATATACCAGTTCCATAACTGGTTGGCATACACTCCAGAGTGTCCCCTGACTGATGCAGGCATTTAATCTCATTCAGAGTGTTTTCCACTTTCAATATGGTACTTGTTTGGTGCTTTCTTACAGATTCTCAACAACTTTAATTGAGTCTGAACTGGTATGAGGAGCCAGGGAAGGAAAAAGTAGCCCTTGTCCTCCAGGATCCATCTCGCATGTCGATGCTAGCTTCTGAAAATGTCAGAAATTCACCTCATGATTAACGACCTGCTGTTTATTGACAATGTGGAAACCCTCTCTGTTGATGGAAGCTCTCATGAGCACATGAGTAATAGTCTCTGCCTGTTATAGGTGTAGCGTTGGCACATCTCAGACACAGCGTGCCTCTTTCTCCTCACTGAAATCAAAGTAAATGAATTGCTTCTTGGAGCAGAGAATCTGGGTGATCGCTCTGGTGATATGTTCAATGCAAAACTGTGAGAGATGACTCAAGTGAAGCAGTGGTCAGAAGTTAGTGTTATTGTGGTCTTGACCCTCCACAGAGAGAGCGGAGTCCAATCAGGAGAGCGTGGCCAAAGGTCATCTCTACAATCTGTCAGATATTTCTGTAAAGACTATCTTAGAAAATGCAATTCTAAAAAAAACTTGTTGTTGTGGCAGGCTTAGGCGACTTGTACACTAGGGGAATAGCCTCTTTGCAGATGGACATTACTTCTGCCTCCCTGCGTGACCTGCCACACTCAAGCTTGCCTCTAATGATGGAATGCTGCCAGCAGTGACACCACTGAAAAACAGCAACTAGTTGTGGACATAGAACAGTACACCACAGGAACAGGCCCCAGCCAATAATGTTGTGCTAAACTAATTAAACTGTAATTAAATGCCTGGTTAGCTAATCCCTTTAGCCTACACATTGTCCATATCCTTCCATTGTCTGCTCCTTCATGTACCTATCTATGAGCCTCTTAAATGGCTCTGTCATATTTGCCTCATTTGCTCCCCAGCAGCACATACCGGTTACCCCCCACACTGTGTAAAATAAAACCTTCCGCACACATCTCCTTTAGGAAGAATTTTGAACAGACTGTATTCAGTGTAAAATTTACCCAGAATCTTCTCCTAATGTCGGCAGAATGACAATTGTATATTCAGAAAACCACTACTGTAGCATGATTTGCTCCTCCCATGATGTCATAGTACTGAGCTTCACTTTGTTACAGGCAGAAACATGACTAGTGAGGTCATTAAGTACCTGCAGTACTTGCTAGGAATAGGTTAAGCACAGGATGTGAATTGCAACCAGATGTCTGCTTTTCTTGTCATTGGCAAGTCTGCAGGCTGCCTTGGAGATCCTGTTCCTGCCCTTTCCTCTGAATGTCAAATTTCTAAACCGCTGCCTTCAAGAGTGAAATGGAATGATGATGTGTGTTCATCATCATTGTCATCTTGTTACTGCTGTACTGCTCTTCTTGGGTCTCTGATGACAAGGATAAAATTATGATGAATCAGGTAGGGAATGTAAGATACAATATCTTTACACCATCTGCAGCTTTTAAGTAAAAGGATATCATGGAAAAGGAAAAGTGTAATTTGAGGAAGAGGATTCAGAATGAAGAAATGATCAATGATTTATTCAGAATCAGAATCAGACTTATTATCACTGACAAAAAAAATCGTGAATTTGTGGTTTTGTTGCAGCAGTACTGTGCAAGGCATGAAAAAGTACTGTAAGTTACAATATAAAAATGAATAAATAGTGCAAAATGGAAGTCAGATGGTGCTAATTGGTTCATGGACCATTCAGAAGTCTGATGACAAAGAAGAAGAAACTTCCTAAAACATTTAGTTCAGCATGGGTCATCAGGCTCCTGTACTTCCTCTCTGATGGTAGGGATGAGAAGAAGCTATATCCCAGATGTGTGAGTCATTAATTCTTCACCTGAGGTACCACCATTTGAAGAGGTTCTTGACGGTGGGGAGGCTTGTGCCCATGATGGAGTTAGCTGAGACTTGCTGATCCTGTGCTTTCGAGTTCCATACTAGGTAGCCATGCAACTAGTTAGATGGCTCTCCACATCACTTGATTACCTGATCTCCATGATTCTTGATTACCTGACTGGCAGATCACAGTACATGTGCTTGCGACACTGTGTGTCCGACAGAGTGATCAGCAGCTCTGGGGCTCCACAGGGGGCTGGCTTGTCTCCCTTTCTCTTCACCATTTACACCTCGGACTTCAACTACTGCACGGAGTCTTGTCATCTTCAGAAGTTTTCGGATGACTCTGCCATAGTTGGATGCATCAGCAAGGGAGATGAGGCTGAGTACAGGGCTACGGTAGGAAACTTTGTCACATGGTGTGAGCAGAATTATCTGCAGCTTAATGTGAAAAAGACTAAGGAGCTGGTGGTAGACCTGAGGAGAGCTAAGGTACCGGTGACCCCTGTTTCCATCCAGGGGGTCAGGGTGGACATGGTGGAGGATTACTAATACCTGGGGATACGAATTGACAATAAACTGGACTGGTCAAAGATCACTGAGGCTGTCTACAAGAAGGGTCAGAGCCGTCTCTATTTCCTGAGGAGACTGAGGTCCTTTAACATCTGCCGGACGATGCTGAGGATGTTCTACGAGTCTGTGGTGGCCAGTGCTATCATGTTTGCTGTTGTGTGCTGGGGCAGCAGGCTGAGAGTAGCAGACACCAACAGAATCAAGAAACTCATTCATAAGGCCAGTGATGTTGTGGGGATGGAACTGGACTCTCTGACGGTGCTGTCTGAAAAGAGGATGCTATCCAAGTTGCATGCCATCTTGGACAATGTCTCCCATCCACTACATAATGGACTGGTTGGGCACAGGAGTACATTCAGCCAGAGACTCATTCCACCGAGATGCAGCACAGAGCGTCATAGGAAGTCATTCCTGCCTGTGGCCATCAAACCTCACAACTCCTCCCTTGGAGGGTCAGACACCCTGAGCCAATAGGCTGGTCCTGGACTTATTTCCTGGCATAAATTACATACTACTATTTAACTATTTATGGTTTTATTACTACTTATTACATATGGTGCAACTGTAACGAAAACCAATTTCCCCCGGGATCAATAAAGTATGACTATGACTACGTCTGTATAAATTTGCTAGAGTCTTTGGTGATATATCAAATCTCTTCAACCTCTTAATGAAGTGTAACCAGCCAATCTATCTCGTTCCTTTACTTCTCCTCATCAGCATCTGAGATTCTGCCAACTACAATGGTGTCATGGCTGAATTTGTGCTGTACTGGGCCACACAGCCAGGACTGGAAGGAGAGTAGAACAGTGGACTAAGCACAACTGGCCTGTGTTGATTGGCAGCGAGAAGGGAATATTATTACCGATATGCATTAACTGTAGTCTCCCAACGAGGAAGTCAAGGATCTAGTTACAGATGGAGGTGCTGAGCCCCAGGTGTTCAAGCTCATTGATTTAGAGGGATGGGATGATGGTGTTGTATGCTGAGCTCTAATAAATAAACAGCAGCCAAATATATGCATTTCTGTTGCCTAGGTGCTCCAAAGCGAGCGGAGAGCCAATGAGATTGTGTCTGCTGTAGACCTGTTGTAGCACTAGGCAAATTGTGGTGTGTCCAGTTTCCTGTTCAATATCTCTGGCAATGGGCACAGGATCTGCTACTCCAATAATCCTCAGTGCTCTCTCTTTTGAGTTAGGACCTGCAGACGTTTATGTATTTCCCTGCAATTATGCACAACCTATTTCTGATGAAGTGTATCACCAAGAGTAATTCTTGAGTGGCAGCTGAATAGGTTCAAAGTGCAATGGTTCTATTTAATGTCAGAGAATGTATACAGTATACAACCTGAAATCCTTACTCTTCATAGACATCCACAAAACAGAATAAAGAATGAATGACAGGAAATGTTAGAACCCCATATCCGCCCCCCTCCCATACACAGGCAGCAGCAAAAGCATCAACCCTCCCCCCCCACCACTTGCTCCAGCAAAAGCGTTAACTCCCACAACCTGCCAAGCACGCAACAGCAAAGTCCCCAGACACCATGATCTAGAGTCCATCAAAAACAAATGTCCATCCCAATAATTCGACATCTCATACAGGCTCCCTCTCTCTCTCTAGTGAGGGGGAGACAGATATCGCTCCTGCGGCAGGCAAGAGGGGGACCAACAGCTCGTCGTTTTGGTGTTACAATCTGTAGCATCACTTATTTTGACAGCAGCATACAGTGCTGGCTTGATGTTTCAATCTCCACGATGCTTCAGTCAGCAACACTGGTAAGGAGTTGGGCCGTCCACGGGGCCGCACCTCGAAGGCACACGTCTCCCAGGCCGCACCTGGAAATATCAAAAATGCCCGGCCGCTCAGCAAGTCCCAAAAGTGAGAACCCAGCACAGTTTGAATGCAGCTGTGGATCACAGACTCTGAAAGAACCCCAGCCACCTCGAAAAGAAAAACAAAGACATTAGAAGAGAAGAAATTAAACTGGTTTGCAAATGAACTGGAAGAAGCTGCCCAGGTCTGCAAAAATCTCTGGTACTATCTTTAGCTCCAAAGTAATTTTTATTATTGAAGTACATATATGTCACCATGTACAACCCTGAGATTCAATTTCCTGTGGGCATACTTAGCAAATGTATAGAATAGTAACTGTAACAGGACTAAGAAAGATCAACCAGAGTGCAGAAAACAAGAAACTGTACAAATACTAATATAAATAAATAGCAATAAATAAAAAGAACATGAAGTAATGAGATTTCCTTAAAGTGAGATAATTGGTTGTAGGAACATTACAATGATGGGGCAGGTGAATGTTGTCATCCCCTTCTATTCAAGAGCCTGATGGTTGAGGGGTAGTAACTGTTCTTGAACCTGGTGGTGCGAGTCCTAAGACTCTTATACCTACTGCCTGATGACAGCAGTGAGAAGAGACCATGACTCTCTTCTCTGAATCGGTGAATACATGGCTCTATTCAAACAGAGTGGATGAGGGAGTTGAGAAAACAATGGGTCCTGAATTACAGAGATTAGTGAGAGTGAAGGATGAAGATTTGGTGCATTAAGCTGAGTGGATAGTTTGCTGGATACATTCATTGACTTGCCCATACAACTCATGCTTTGAATTTATGGTATTGCTTCTGCTCCCACAGGTTGGACTGCCCTCATTGACGTTCATCACTTCCTGCTCAGATTGCCTTTTGTGTGTGTGTTCGGACACTACAAATATAGAACATTTCTCCAACTTTCCACCTCTTCAGTCAACGTCATGTGTACCACTCCTTAGCGTTCCTCATGTCAGTTTCACTTCCTGCACGACTGCTGGTACCTGCTCCACAAGGCTTTGAACATCACAGACTCGTTTTAAGTTGTGATTTCGGGCAGATTTTATCTGCACATAACTACTCTGTGGTCTGTGGGGAGGGGGTGGCAGGATGATGAAATGTCCCACTGACTGGCTTTAGCGTTTCCCTATCTTGTTTTTCCTGCAGGCTTACCATTTCCCATATTCCCAGTACGTTGGTTCCCAACACATTACCACGGATGTGGTGAAAGTCTAGGCTGAGAGCAAAGTTAATTTTGTACTTGCCCAAAACAACATTGATTAAGTATTCAGTGTGTTAAAGAGGGAAATAGAACCTTTTGAGCCAAATCCTCCCAGATCTGGCTGGCACCCCAATGCATTCCCACAATGTCCTTCCGTTCAACCTAACGTGTTCCGGTGCTGGATGGCCAGATGGCCAACTCTGACTGTTTTGTACCCGAGATACATCTACTGAAGCAGAGCGGTTTCTGAGAGGCATTTAAATCTCAGAATGCCACAGTCAAAGTTCTTGAAGCAAAGAGACAAGCTGTTCAAGTAGATTTAAATAAGACAAAAAATCAGTTTGAAAATAAAAGATAACATTAAAAAGACATTGAACTGTTGAGTTAAGTAGATAGAGGAAATCACCTATCTTAATATTTTTTCCTACAAGGTTAGCAATCCCATTCAAATGTCTTATTTTTCAGTCCCGCTGTCACCTTACAAGAGATGTTGTTCTGGCCGCACAACGTGAGTACTAACTTAGTCAAATACTTCACTTTTAGGGAGAGAGAGATCACTATATTTATGTCAAACTTACAAGAAAGTACTTAGTAACCTTTTAGAACTCCATTTAGATTTTTGAAGCCAAGTTATTTGCTTTTATTAATACTACACCACATGAAATATGTAAAAGCTGTCAGTCCTTTTAACTTAACGGGCTAGTGTTTCTCCATTCAAATGGGAAGATTTTCAGATACCCACAGAAGCACAGAAATATTAAATCTCCTGGCTGCCCTATGCTGGCAATTTTTCACTGAGTAGAATTCAGTTGCAGATTGTTAAGTTGTAGCAACTCTTTAACCAGCAGTATGCCATCCGTACAGGTAGGATGATTCCATTCCATTTGAATGGAGAGAATCTATTTTATGAGAATGTTAAGTAATTGAAGCAAAAAGAAAATGCAGGTACTGGAAAGCTAAAATAAACACAGCATTTTCAGTAAAAGCTCAGTTATGATGAAGGGTCATTGATTGAAAATTTGGCTGTTTTTTTTTTCTCCATTGATACTGCCTGACCTGCAAAGTATTTCTAGCACTAATTGTGTCTTTTTTTAAACATTATGTAATTTATATTAATAACTAATTTAATTTATCTTTTTTCTTTTATGCGTCTTTAAATGGTTCTGTGACTTCCTTGTCTATTTTTAAACATTCCAATTTTTTTCAATTACTTGATGGAAAATTAATATTTTCTGAATGTTACTGAATGTCATGAACATTCCCAAGCATCCTGCAGAACAAGTGGCTTAGCTGACTGCCAACCACTCCATGATGGGACTTTCTCTGAGCCTTTCTCCTCACACAGACAAGGTGATAACATTTATGTGGGTTAATTGCCATTAAAGGTACTGTAAAAGGTAAATTCGGACAGTTTTCATAGCTTAGTTGTAAAGGTAATCAGGTAACTGCCCCTTACAGCCAGGTTTCATTGACAGCTCTCCAGGTATAGTATTTTCTTCCTTTTGTGCATTGCATGAATTAGAAACATAGAAACACAAAAAACCTACAGCACAATACAGGCCCTTTGGTCCACAAAGCTGTGCCGAACATGTCCCTACCTTAAAACTACCTAGGCTTTAAACATAGCCCTCTATTTTTCTAAGCTCCATGCAGCCATCCAGGAGTCTCTTAAAAGACCCTATCATTTCCGCCTCCACCACCACCGCCAGCAGCCCATTCCACGCACTCACCACTCTCTGCATAAAAAAAAAACTTACCCCTGACATCTCCTCTGTATCTACTTCCAAGCACCTTAAAATTATGCCCTCTCATGCTAGCCATTTCTGCCCTGGGGAAAAGCCTCTGACTATCCACACGATCAATGCCTCTCATTATCTTGTACACATCAGCTCTCATCCTCCGTCGCTCCAAGGAGAAATGGCCAAGTTCACTCAACCTATTCTCATAAGGCATGCTCCCCAATCCATGCAACATCCTTGTAAATCTCCTCTGCACCCTTTCTATAGTTTCCACATCCTTCCTGTAGTGAGGCTACCAGAATTGATCAGAGTACTCTAAGTGCGGTCTGAACAGGGTCCTATATAGCTGCAACGTTACCTCTCGGTTCCTAAACTCAATCCCACGATTGATGAAGGCCAATGCACCGTATGCCTTCTTAACCACAGAGTCAACTTGCATAGCAGATTTGAGTGTCCTATAGACTCGGACCCCAAGATCCCTCTGATCCTCCACACTGCCAAGAGTCTTACCATTAAAGCTATATTCTGCCATCATGTTTGACCTACCAAAATGAACCAACTCACACAGATGGGTTGAACACCATCTGCCACTTCTCAGCCCAGTTTTGCATCCTGTCAATGTCCCGTTGTAACCTCTGACAGCTCTCCACACTATCCACAACACCCCCAATCATTGTGTCATCAGCAAATTTACTAACCCATCCCTTCTCTTCCTCATCCAAGTCATTTATAAAAATCACAAAGAGTAGGGGTCCCAGAACAGATCCCTGAGGCACACCACTGGTCGCCGGCCGCCATGCAGAATATGACCTGTCTACAACTACTCTTTGCCTTCTGTGGGCAAGCCAGTTCTGGATCCACAAAGCAATGTCCCCTTGGATCCCATGCCTCCTTACTTTCTCAATAAGCCTTGCATGGAGTACCTTATCAAATGCCTTGCTAAAATGCAGATACACTACATCTACTGCTCTACCTTCATCAATGTGTCTAGTCACATCCTCAAAAAATTCAATCAGGCTCGTAAGGCACGACCTGCCTTTGACAAAGCCTGCTGACTATTCCTAATCATATTATGCCTCTCCAAATGTTCATAAATCCTGCATCTCAGGATCTTCTCCATCAACTTACCAACCACTGAAGTAAGACTCTGGCCAAGAATTACCTGAGCTATCCCTACTCCCTTTCTTGAATAAGAGAACAACATCCGCAATCTTCCAATCCTCTGGAACCTCTCCCGTCCTCACTGATGATGCAAAGATCATTACCAGAGGCTCAGCAATCTCCTCCCTTGCTTCCCACAGTAGCCTGGGGTACATCCTTCTGGTTCCGGTGACTTATCCAACTTGATGCTTTCCAAAAGCTCCAGCACATCCTCTTTCTTAATATCTACATTCTTAAGCTTTTCAGTCCACTGCAAGTCATCCCTACAATCGCCAAGATCCTTTTCCATAGTGAATACTGAAGCAAAGTATTCATTAAAAACCTCCACTATTTCCTCTAGTTCCATACACACTTTTCCACTGTTACACTTGATTGGTCCTTTTTTCTCACGTCTTATCCTCTTGCTCTTGACATACTTGTAGAATGCCTTGGGGTTTTCCTTAATCCTGTCCACCAGTGCCTTCTCATGGCCCTTACTGGCTCTCCTAATTTCATTCTTAAGCTCCTTCCTGCTAGCCTTGTAAACTTCTAGATTCCTATCATTACCAAGTTTTTTAAACCTCTCGTAAGCTCTTCTTTTCTTTTTGACCAGATTTACAACAGCCTTTGTACACCGCGGATTTTGCACCCTACCATCCTTTCCCTGTTTCATTGGAACATATCTACGCAGAACCCCACACAAATATCCCCTGAGCATTTGCCACATTTCTTCCGTACGTTTCCCTGAGAACATCTGTTTCCAATTTATGCTTTCAAGTTCATGCCTGATAGCCTTATCCACATATTGTGCCAAGAAACCTTCCTGAACACACTTAACAAACTCTACCCCTTCTAAACCCCTCACTCTAGGGAGATACCAATCAATATTTGGGAAATTAAAATCTCCCACCACAACAACCCTGTTATTATTACTCTTTTCCAGAAACTGTCTCCCTATCTGCTCCTCTATGTCCCTGTTACTATTGGGTGGTCTATAAAAAACACCCAGTAGAGTTATTGATCCCCTCCTATTCCTATCTTCCGCCCACAAAGACTCTGTAGACAACCCTCCATGACTTCCTCCTTTTCTGCAGCCGTGACACTATCTCTGATCAACAGTACCATGTCCCTACCTCTTTTGCCTCCCTCCCTATCCTTTCTGAAACATCTAAAGCCTGGCCCTTGAATTTGCCATTTCTGCCCCTACACCATCCAAGTGTCTATAATGGCCACAACATCATAGCTCCCAGTGATGATCCACGCTCTAAGCTCATCCGCTTTATTCATGATTCTCCTCCTAGACACATCTCAAACCATCAGACTGAGCATGTCCCTTCTCTATCACCTGCCTATCCTCCCTTTCACACTGTCTCCAAGCTTTCTCTATTTGTGAGCCAACCTCCCTTTCCTCCGTCACTTCAGTTCGGTTCCCACCCCCCAGCAATTCTAGTTTAAATTCTCCCCAGTAGCCTTAGCAAACCTTCCTGCCAGGATATTTGTCCCCCTTGGATTCAAGTGCAACCCGTCCTTTTTGTACAGGTCACACCTGCCCCAGAAGAGGTCCCAATCATCCAGAAATCTGAACCCCTGCCCCCTGCCCCCTGCCCCCTGCTCCAATCCCTCAGCCACGCATTTATCCACCACCTCATTCTATTCCTATACTCGCTGTCATGTGGCACAGGCAGTATTCCTGAGATTACTACCTTTGAGGTCCTGCTTCTCAACTTCTTTCCTAACTCCCTGTAGTCTATTTTCAGGACCTCCTCCCTTTTCCTACCTACGTCGTTGGTACCAATATGTACCATGACCTCTGGCTGTTCTCCTTCCCACTTCACGGTATCGTGGACTTGATCAAAAACATCCCGGAGTCTGACACCTGGGAGGCAAAGTACCATCCGCATTTCTTTCCTGCGTCCGCAGAATCACCTGTCTGACCCCCTAACTATAGAGTCCCCTATCACTACTGCCTTCCTCCTCCTTTCCCTAACCTTTTGAGCCACAGGGCCAAACTCTGTGCCAGAGGTGCAACCACTTTTGATTCCCCCAGGTAGGCCGTTTCCCCCCCCCCACCCCCGCAAAAGTACTCAAGCAGGAATACTTATTGTTCAGGGGGACAGCCACTGGTACCTGCTTCTTGCCCTTCCCTCTCCTGACTGTTACTCACTTCTCTGTCTCCTGTGGTCCCAGGGTGACTACCTGCCTATAACTCCTCTCTATCACCTCCTCACTCTCCCTGACCAGACGAAGGTCATCGAGCTGCAGCTCCAGTTCCCTAATGCGGTCCCTAATGTGGTCGTCCGGGAGGCCGGGAGTCTCCAGGACCTCCCACATCTGACACCGAGCACAGAAAACTGGCCTCACACACATACTCCCTGTCTTTATTTTAAACAGATAACCTACCTGTCCTCGGCCCTTTATTGCCGAAGCCCTGTTGAGCCAAAGCCTTCCTAATCTGTCTCCCACTACTCTGATGCCCGTTCTGTAAATCTGTCTTCCTTTTAAACTCTTCCTGCTGTTCTCACTGGCCGACCTCCACGCACTTGCGCAGTCGTGCCCCATTCAAACCGCTGAAGAAATAACTCCATGAACTTCAAACTTGAATCTTTCTCTAGGTACGTGAACATTAACATAGGATAAAATTATTGTTTTATGAATTTCATGTTGGATTTCATCATATGAAAATATTTCATTATTGTAATTTCTCAAATATTATACTCCATGAGTTGTAAGCAAAATGCTAAAAATATGGAGAATTTGAGGTATGCATATTAATTATGCTCCCTGGAAAGTGTAGTCTATTAACAAATAGTGAAATTGAATTTTATTTGAAAACTAATTTATCTTCTACTATCAGATTATGCATTTCAAATTAAATGAGTCTACTTTTCCTAGTTCTATATATGCATGAATGTTTTGTGGGGAAATGTAGACTATGGAGTACAGTTCTTTGGTATGTGTTTTTTGGATGCTAGATATGTTTCACTGTGGCACCTGATTTGGCTTGCATTCTTGTGGTGTTGCACCAAATATGTTTTACTCAAGAAGCTGGCATGCATGTGACTAATACTCTGTGGTGAGTAGGCAGATCATGTCATGGTGGTTTCACCTGAATGTTGCTATTTTGAAGGTCAGTATTCCAGTTAACATCATACCTGAATTTTACTTAACTGCGAATGCACACAGTTATCTCCCTTGGCTATGCACTTAGCACCTTGCGGTCTTCGACTTTTACCACCAAGATGGACAAGGGCTTCAAGTGCATGAGAACAACATCACTTACTCTCACTGCCACCTTTCACAGGAGCTGGTGATAAATGCTGATCATGCTGATGACACCTACATTCCAAATGATGAATAGAAAAAAGAATCACTTGTAAATTCCTTAGTGCCCATTTCCCCTTACCTTTGGTTTCTCCATCGTCTCCTACTCATTACTACTTCAATGGCTGCAGCATAAGTGGAAGAAGCCAATTGGTTTACAATGGAGCAGACAGCCTTGAAGGACAAGTTCAAGTTAGCACGGAGTGACCACTCTCTGCTGAACATTGATGGCTCCTCCATTGAGATCATTAAGAGCACCAAATTTCTTGGTGTTCACCTGGTGGAGAATCTCAGCTGGTCCTTCAACACCAGCTCCATAGCAAAGAAAGCCCAGCAGCATCTCTACTTTCTGCAAAGGCTGAGAAAAGTCCACTCCCACCACCCACCCCCCCCCCCCGATCCTCACCACATTCTACAGAGGATGTATCGAGAGCATCCTGAGCAACTGCATCACTGCCTGGTTCAGGAATTGCACCATCTCAGATCGCAAGACCCTGCAGCAGATAGTGAGGTCAGTTGAGAAGATCATCAGGGTCTCTCTTCCTGCTATTACAGATATTTACACCACACGCTGCACCCGCAAAGCTAACAGTATTGTGAAGGACCCTATGCACCCCTCACACAAACTCTTCTCCCTCCTGCCATCTGGCAAAAGGTACCGAAGCATTCGGGGTCTCACGACCAGACTGTGCAACGGTTTCTTCCCCCAGCCATCAAACTCCTCAATTCTCAGAGTCTGGACTGACATCTACATCATTTATTATTATATTGTAATTTGTCCTCTACTGTGCCTATTTATCAATTATTGTACTGCCATGCACTGTTTTGTGTACTTTATGTAGTCCTGTGCAGTCCTGTAGTCTAGTGCAGTTTTTATATTGTTTTACGTAGTCTAGTGTAGCCTTGTGCAGTCTCACATAATCTAGTGTTGTTTTGTGTTGTTTCATGTTGCACTTGGAGGAAGGTTATTTCGTATTTACTGTGTACTGTACCAGCAGCTTATGGTCAAAATGAAAATTGACTTGACTTGAGCTGTGAGACAAATCATAGAAAGGCTGTTGACGGAATATATGTTGACATATCCACAATTGCAAATCTCAATTCTTTTCTATTGCTCATGAAGTACATCAAGAGAATGCTCTCTTGGCTGTAGCACTCCAAGACCCATAATAGTGGTGCAAGACCTTCTATTAAAATTATTGGCTGTATAGTTTTATAAGTGTTTTCTCCAATTGTTGTTGATGCTGTCCACATGGCAGTCATCAGTATTCCTTGTCTACCTTTGTTTTGTGTGTTGTTCTCTGCATTCACCTTTCCAGCATTAATCACAGGTCATGCACACTTGGGGCTAAGTCGAGAAGGAGGTGAGGTTGAAATTAATATCACTTTGGAAACTAGGTACAAGCAGTCATCTGTTTAGTCTCCCAATCCTCTTACACCTTTCTGTAAGACCAGGATGTATTGCAATCTAACCCTGTAAACTTACTTTAGCTCATATCCCTTAATATCTTTGGTTAACGTTGACGTCTGATTTTATATTTACCATCTATCTGGCAGCAGCCTTTACATGTGGAAGTTTTCTAGTTTTTGAAAATGTTACTTACAATTTTCAAATCAAAGTACCTAGTCCTAGACTGCTAAACCAACACTAAAATAGGTGGTAGAGTGGACAATGAAAAAGGTTATCAGAACTTGCAGGGGGATCTTGATCAGCTAACTAAGTAAACAAAGGAATAGCAGATACAGTTTAATTCAGATATGTGTCAGATGCTGCATTTTATAAAGTCAAATCCAGGTCAGACTTCCACAATGAACGTCAAAGTACTGGGGAATGTTGTAGAACAGAGGGACCTTGGAATACATGGCTCACTGAAAGTGAAGCCACAGAAGATGGGGGTGAAGATGCCTTCATCAGTCAAGCCATGAGTATAAAAATTGGGAGGTCATGGTACAGTTGTGCAGGACACTGGTGAGGTGACACTTGGGAGTATTATGCTCAGTTTTGATCACTCTGCTATAGGAAAGTGTTAATTAGCGGGAAAGAGTGCAGGAAAGATTTATAAGAATGTTGCAAGGTCTTGAGGAACTGAGTTAACATTCAATTACATATGGCAGTGATATTTGGCAGTGATATTAACTCTGATTCTGATTTTGAGTTATAGGGAGAGGTTGGACAGAATACAGCTTTATTCCTTGGAACACAGGAGACTGAGAGGTGATATTAAAGAGGTGCATATGGCAGGATAGGCAGAGATAAGGTGAATGTTCTCAATCTTTTATCCAGAGTTGGAGAATCATGGATTAGAGAGTCTAAGAAGGGGGTTTAAGGTGAGAGGAGTAACATATATAGGAACTTAAGGGACACCTATTTTTACACAAGGGTGGTATCTATGTGGAATGAGCTGTCAGATCAAGTGTTTGAGTTCAGGTACAATAATAAGTTATAAACGACAGTTGGATTAGAAAGGTTTAGAGAATTGGCAAATGGGACTGGCTTGAGTAGACCAGCCAGGCTGAAGAGCCTACTTCCATGCTGTATAACTCCATGACACCAAATGTTGTTGCCATCTATGCAATCAGTCAGTCTCAGTATTTTGAAACTTTGGTCGATGTCAGTCAACCTTCAAACATTCAACTTTGAGTCATGAAATCTTATATTCTAAACTTTGGAGAATAGATGCTATTCTGTGTGTTTAGGCTCTTGGGCTTAACTTCCTCCTAGGCGAGAATGTTCTTTCTATAATATACTATTATCAAAAACTGATGTACGGGATCTTTCTTTTTTGTATGTCAAATTTAAAATGGCTTCTTTGTTATGTTATACTTGGGAATGCCTCTTTGTTATGTTAAATGCTGAGAAAGTCTCTAGCTAGACATTTGCTTGGGATAATACAGATAGCAGGGTGCTATTAGCCAATGGGTGGTCATGTTATCGTTTTTTTTGGGTGATTATGCTGTCTCATATGACTGGGAATGAAGGTTTTTGGCGGGAAGTCGTAGGAGGAGGGACGGGGAGGACAGCGGACATGCAAAAGGCTCCGGTCGATCACTCCGGGTGGTCCCGAGCCGTGAGTCAACAGGATCCGGGTGGTCGTCAGGAATTTATTGAGCTCCAACGGTTGTGCACGAAGAACTTGGATAAATCTGGTGCCTTTTTTTTCATTACTTCCTTTTCTGTATCGAATTTATATTAATTTCATAGACTTAGTAATATCTATAAAGTGTACTTGGTAAAACGTACTGTGTGTGCTGGCTGATGATTGCTGTTTGGGATTGATTCTGGTGGCAGTGGTACAGCAACCGACTCAGTGGGAAGCGTTCAGGCCGGTGCTGGGCGGGATTTCCCCTAGACATATACGAACCAATATAACTGAGCGTTACACTGAGCATGAAAATTGACAACCTAAGTCTCTGTGGATTTCCATTATTTCTAGTTTTCCCTTATTTATTAAGTTAATTCATTTATGCATAATGTCTAAAAGTGACATTATATTTAGCTACACTGAAAACCATTAGCTGTATTTTATCTATTCCCTCCATCTCTGGCTATGTCTTTCCTATTTAATCCTTCCAACCATACAGCTTGCATAATGCCAAGCATCCTATCATTGGCAAACTTGGAATTGGGGCTTTCTCATCATCTAAATTGTTAGTGAGCAAAGTGAAAAGTTGTAGGTATACAACGTAAATCCCTTGTGAGATATCACTTTTCACATCCTTCTACTCTGAGTAACAATTTATTGTATGTGCTCTCTTTTCTGCTACTCATCCAACTCCCTAGCCAGAACATAATGTATAATCATTACCATGTGATTGCATTTTAACTTGCATCTTTTATGAGGGATTTTAGCAAGTAAGCTTTTATGTGCTGGCTATCTTGTGCGTGCTATATGTGCCTTGTGCTGTGTATGATTGCTGGTACTGTGTTTTGCATCTTGGCCCCAGACTAACATTATTTCGTTTGACTATATTCATGTATGGTTGAATAACAATTAAACTTTAACTTGAACTTAACCTCTAGACATCTATTGACATGCCTTATACAGTGAATTCATCATTTCTTCAAATGAAAAGTCAATCAAGTTTGTCAGGGATGATTAATTCCTTAAATCTACATTGATTTTCTCTGACCAGACAAAATTTTTCTAAGTTTGTGTCATGTGATTGTGGAATCCACTATCAGTTGGCCTACTGATCTATAATTCTTTGGCTTTGATCTCATTATTGTCAAATATTGAACTATTATGTCCAATTTTCCACTCAAGGCAAGGGTCTGTGGATTCACAAAAAGCCTTGGAACAGCATATTTACTTGTATATTTCAAAAGTTATCTTTAAAACATGACAGGAGTAATTAGAAGGGCTATTCCTGAAGGATTGTCCTTCGACGTCCGCAAGTTGTACGGTTAAGGTTAGTGAGTTGTGGGCGTACTGTATTGGGGCCAGAAGCATGGCAACACTTGTGGGCTGCCCCCAGCACAATCCTCGGACTGTGTCAGTCTTTGATGCAAATGGCATGTTTCCCTGTATGTTGCAATGTACATGTGTCAAATAAAGCTAATCCTTAATCTTTAATATCCCAAACACTGCTTGGGGTTGCCATAGCGCTAATGTTTTGAATGGAGCCAAAAATGTTTTCTCAAGCAATATGTATCAAAGGGCAGGGGAGATGGGGCCAACACTTGGGAAATGAGGCTGGGCAAGTGAGTGAAGTGTTAGTGGGTGAGCACTTTGAGACCAGTAATGATAATCCTATTAGTTTTAAAATAGTTAGAGAAAGAAATGGGACTGGTTAAAGTTCTAATTTGAGCTGGGTTAACCTTAATGGCATTATACAGGAGAGTGCATAAGTTGATTGGAGAGGGTAGTCGCAGGTTTGAGATGTCTGACAAGTGAGAGGCTTTTATAAATGAGATAGGGAATGTTCAGGGACAAAATATTGCTGATGCTCTGGTCTGAAAACAAAAGATGAAAATGTCGATTATTGGCAGCTGAGATCGAGTAAATCCTTTCATTAAAGGAATATAGAATTACATTTAAGAAGGAAGTCAAGAAGACAAAAAGTGGACTCTGGCAAATAACGTAAAGGAGAATCCTAAGAGCTTCTATAAATATCTTAAGAGTAAAAGGATAACTGGGGAGAGAATAGGTCCCTTGAGGGTCAGTGTGGTCTCTGTGTATAGACCCACAGATATGCGACTATAAATAAATAACTGTTTCTCATCTGTATTTACTGTCTAGGTCATGAAAGCTAGGGAATTTTGTGCCTGCTCATTAACACGAATATTTGGATGAGAATGCTGGTGGCGTATTTAGTAAATTTGTGGAGGGCACCAAAAGTTCAAGGATTGAAAGATTAATTTGCTTTCAAAGTATACAACTCTGAAATTCTTCTTCTCCTGGTAGCCATAAAACCAGAAAAGAAAGGCAGCACGATCATCAACCCCCAAATCCCCCCTCCCCGCACAAAAATATACAAACAAAATGGAACAGGCACATTGACTCCCCCAAATCACTCCTCCCACACAAAAAAACAAACAAAACAGAACAGGCACGTCGACTCCCAAATCCCCCGCCTTGCACAGAAAGAGAGAAAGATCGGGTGAAAAACACAGAATATAAAAAAGCTACAAGACTGAAAAAAGTCTATAATCCATGTCCATATCCACAATGCAGAAAACCTGGGTAACATTTTCCAGGTGTAGCGGCAGGCTCTCTCCTCTCTGGTAGCAGAGCAATCAAAAGATAGTTAGCCAGGGCTCACCTTCCGCATTCACCTTGATGCTTCATTCTCCTTCATCGCTTTAGTTGATGCACAATAGAAGCTTTAATTGGCAAAATGGAGTTAAACGTTGGCTTGCATCCTGTCCCGCAGCCTGCCCGATAACGAGGTTCACATACATTGGCTCTGTGTCCCAGAATCCTCAGAGACTGCAGAGCATTGCAACACCCAATTGATCTATTTTGAATTGTCACAACTAAATTTTCATTTTTGAAACATTTCTCACCCAATTTGAGGGGGAAGAAATTACAGTTTTTGCCAAAATACTGGGAAAAATAATGAAATGGAGCGAAGGAAATCAACTTATTTTTGCTGGATGTTGGTCCAGATCTCTTTGGAAGTAAATCTTATTCTGGCACTGATGGATTACTTAGACTATTTTAACTTTTTAACTACTGTACTTCAGGGAACCTTTTTACCATTGCCTTTCTGCTGTAATAGGAAAGACAAAATGCCAACTGCTAAGGCTTAAGGCATAGAATTTGCTGCAAGAGCCCCATACCTGCCCCTGCAGCTTGAATTCCGGAGTATTCTGCACTTGCTTGGCTTCCATTGGCCAGTTTTGCTTGCTGAAAACTTGCTGGACCAATCGACGAGGTCCTGCATTGTGCTCAGGCTTCATTTTGCATAATCAGAGCATGTAGCTGTGGGCAAACTGTTTACCTGCTGAGTGAAAGTTTTACAGATTGATGCTGGTATAACTTCAAAAGTATCTCATTAGTTTTAACTTTTGCTTTGGGATGTATGAGGTTGCTAAAGGTACTATATCATTGGAAGTTTCTTCTTAGATTGGACGTGGATTTCACTCTCAAGTTTGAAATTCATGCCTTTTATGGAAAAGTAGTTGACTTAATTATTAGTAACCGAAAGTGAAGCGGGGAGTGAATGAGTTATATCTAACTGTAGTTTCTGAGGTTAGACCTGGTACAAGGATTTATGAGGTCATTAATTTTAATAGAAATTTCCGAGGTGCAAGAAAGTTAAGTTAAAGGTATTACACTAGTTTGAATTATTTATAGTTGTAGTATTGCATTAATTATATTGACCAGTACCTTTAGATGTTTTAGTGATGTTGCATATGCAATTATTCGCTGTAATTTGATCTGTATTAGAACCTAACCGTTTACAAACACCAGTTGAACCATTTGGCAAGAGCAGTTGTATTTGCTCAAAGGATAGTGTCTTACTATCAGTTATGGAGTATAAATGATCACTCCTTCCACTGTCTTCAAGTCTAAATGAAACATCTTAATCTCTGAAATATGGTCATTACCATTTTTTCTAATGCTTTCAGTAAGAATACATTTCTAGCTTTTATCTGTGCTTTAGGCTAGACTCTCCATAATTAGTTAGACAGAGTTTCCATTTATCAGACTACTGTATCTTATTCCCAAGTGGTTTATTACTAGATGATAAGTTTTAATGAAAAAATGTGATCAACAACCATTGTATTCAATAAATTTGAGTCATTTTCTCCTAAAACTAGATATTATTTCCTAACTTGACTAAACTCCTTCTTGGATCAAATTCTACTTAGCATTTTTAAGGCAAAACTCCAGGGCCATTTTCCTTATGGCTCAGCTTGTCTATTGTCTTCTGCACATTCAGTTGAAATGTGGAAGTCAGAGACAGGATGGAGGTCCGATACCAAGACAGATTTAATTACTGATATATGGTTTGCTGCTGAGTCCAGTGGTGGAACACTGACTTACTGGGGTGAGGACTAAATGTACTTCTGCATCTTCAGCTATGCAAGTAACACACCTTAAAGTAGTTGAAAACTGAAAAACAAGTGTTCTGTTTATTTTTCTTTATCTTAATTTCGTACTTTTTTTTAACGTTTTGCACTTAATAAAAATTAAAATAGTCTGTCAAAGGCATCAAAAAATGAAAGGATATCAACAGCGGTATACCTAAAGACCATTAGGACATTCTGGGAACTGGTTCCCGGGATATGCCACCTGAGACCTTTCAAGTTACTTATAGCGACTTGTATGCCATATTGTGCCAACTGTGGAAACTGGATCTCCTGAGTTAATCAGTCCGTGAGATGTCAAAATAAGTCCAGCCAAAGGAAGAATAGACAGCATTTATTTATTTTTTTATTAAGCTACAGCGCAGAATAGATCCTTACGGCCCTTTGAGACACGTCACCCAGCAAACCCCGATTTAACCCTAACCTAGTCATGGGACAATTTACAATAACTGATTAACCTACTGTCTTTGGACTGTGGGAGGAAATCGGAGCACTTGGAGCAAACACATGCATTGCACAGGGAGCTTGTACAGGCTCCTCAGGTGCTGTCAGAATTGAACTCTGAACTCCAATGCCCCAAGCTGTAATAGCAGTGCGCTAACCACTACCATGGTGCCCGTATAGTTAACCAGCAAAGTGCACATTTTATTTAGGACAAAGAAAAACCTAGTGACTAAGCTCATTACGAATGGCTCAACAAGTGGTTAGGATCTGGGATCAAACTGTGGAATTCTGCAGTCTATTCAGAATTGACTTATTACTTGAAGTAACTTGACATAAACTTCTGTTTACTACATTTTCCTGCATATTGTGACAATCAAAAGCTAACTTAAAGGACTTCAACTGGAATTAATGGAGTGCCAAAGTACCAAATCTAAAATATAAATATTTTTATAATCTAAACACATTAAATCACGAAGGAGGAGGCTCCATGGATACACTCGCCATTAATTATGGCACAAACAAAGACATGAATTTGAAAGGCAAGTTTGAGGTCTTTGTAACCGCCTTCAACCAGAACTGCCAAGTAGATAAATCATCTTGGCCTCCTCCTGAGGTCCCTATCAGCAGAAAAAATGAGGCTCAATCAACTTGATATGTTCCATATGATATTAAGAAACAGTTGTGCAAAATAAAGCAAAGGAAATGAAACCTGGCAACATCCCAGATGTCTGGATGTAGTTTTGAAGAATAGAGCTGTAGAACTGACCATTTTGGGTTCCATCTAGGACACTGACCTCAATAAAGATTTGGCCTAAATCTGGACAAAATAGGAATTTTGATATTCCTCAAATCAACCTTTGCAAAAAAACAAAATCTCATGAAATTGAAGACTCACAACTCAAGGGGAAAATACTCCATTTGCTATAATTGCACCTCACAGAAAGATGCTTGTGGTTGAGGAAGTCAATCTATTCAGTCTCAGGCTTATTGCTGCAGGATTGGCCCAAATATCTTCACTTGCTTTGTTAAAGATCTTCCCTCTCTAATAAGGTTATAAATAGTAATATTCACTGATAATTGCAGAATGTTCAATTTCATTTGCAATCCTCAGATTATAAAGTAGCATGGGCTGTGTGCAGCAAGAATGGACAGCATTTAGGCAAATAGAATGTTAAATGGTGGGAAATGTTTGGACGCAGTGCCAGACTGTGGCCATATCCAACATGATAAACTCCATTAACATTCAATTACATTATCAAGACTGAACATCTTGTCACCAAAACTAAAATCACCACTTGCGTATTTTCATTTACCAGAAACAGCTTCAGCCACATAGCTACTTTTCAGTAAGGCCGGGAGAGAAACTTGTGATGAGTGATTCAGCTGACTCCCCAAAGCCTTTCCACAAAATTCACAAGGAATAAGTCACATGCATGGAGGAATTCTTTCCACATGTCTACATGAGTGCATATTCAACAATGTGATGCAAATTCAAGAAGTTCAGTGCCATCCAGGGAAAAAAACCAACCTTTTTGATTGACACCCGGCCCACTACCCTATGTGTTTATTTTTCCCACATTGTAATTAAAGCATGAACCATGGACAAGATATTAGCAACTCTTTCAATGGCAGCAAACCCAGGGTATTCATCACATAGAAAGTCAAGAGATGAAATTGCAGTGCAATATCTCCCCAGCTTCAGGTTCCCCCACAAGATACATGTCATTTCTTGGAATTGCCTTAAAATAGCGCAGTGAGATGGTTGAGTTATAAAATTTTAAAAGACGCAGCACAGGCTTCTTTGAGAAAGGGCGGAGAGGGCTTTTTAAAAAGGCAGGAAACAGATGAAATCTATGGGTTCATAAACAGTAAGTACCAGCTGATAATAATCATAAATAACAAAAAAGCAGAAATGGCTGACTATGTTGGAAAGATAGATGCGTTCCATTGCACATGAGCAATTGTGTGCTGAGCAAATTGAGCAGCATTTTGAAGCAAATGAAATAGCTAATGAAAAGCAAGTGCCAGTTTTGCAGGGAGCTTTGGGTGTAAAAGCATACAGATTGCTGAGAAATCTGACTGAGCTTTGCTGATATCACAAAAGTAATGCAGGATCATTGAGAACCAAAACTTTGTTGATTGCAGGCTGTTTTTGGTTTCATAAGTGAAATCAAAAGGAAGGGATCTGCATTTCAGTTTACATGGATGATCTGAAGAACTTGAGCATTATCAGTTCAGTGATGAGCTTAATAATTCAATGAGAGATCGTTTAGTTTGTGCAATCTTACAAGAAAACATTCAACAACATCTAACTGAAGAACAACTCACATTTAAAAGAGCAGTTGCAGAGGGTGGTTAGGGGAGCAGAGAAGGTTATTTGGGTCTCCCTACCTGTCTGTCCAAGATCTCTTTCAGAGTCGATGCCTCCATAATTCACGGTACATCATTAAAGACCCCTCACACCCTCTCCATGAACTGTTTGTTCTTCTGCCATCAGGCAAACGTTACGGGAGCATCAAAACTAAAACCACAAGGCTACTAAACAGCTTCCTCCCACAGGCAGTCAGACTGCTAAATAGCTTTGGACACTTTTAACTTGCACTGGACACTTATAACTTGATTTTAACTGACATGTGGCTGTTGTGTTTTACTATTTATTGTTGTGTTTATTATTTAGTGTTGCCAGACATCCCACCCTGCAAAAACTCATTTCAGGGAGGTAGCACCATCAATTTGCGGGAGACTTCCGGGAGAGGAGGGATGTCTGCAATAGAGTAGCTCCTTAGCAGCTGGCCAGCTAGTTTAAATAACGTTAGCTATGCTAATGAACGAATGACACCTGTTAAACTCACCTCACCATGTCTTTTACAGTCCTAACCCACCATGGGCAATAGAAAAGTCATTGTTGCAAACTAATAGAGGTTAATTATTTTGACCCCTATTAGGCAGGGGTACACTTTAGTGTAGTCTGGGGTGATGTACGTTTTGTATTTTTTTGGAACACTCTGCAATGGCGCGCTCTCGCTCGCACTCTCTCTCTGTCTCTCTCATGGTCGCTCGCGCGCTCTCAAGCGCACTTGCTTGCTTTCTCTCTTGCTGGCATGCTCTCACTTGCTTTCTCTCACACGAGTGCTCTCTCTCGTGGTCGCTCTCGCGCTCTCTCTTGCTTTTATCTCGCTTGCTCTCAAAAAAATTGATTTCTGTGATACTGTATATAATTTGCGGGCATCAGGGAGCCACTATTAATATGCGGGAGACTCCCGGAAGTTCCGGGAGAGGTGGGATGTCTGTGTTGCGTTTGTTAGGTTATGATTGCACTGCTCCTGAGAAACGCTGCCTCATTCTGCCCTGCAGAGCTGATGTATGGTTAGAATGACAATAAAGTTTTTTGAATCTTGAATCTTGGATCTTGAAATCTGTATCTCAATGGACAGGGCAGACAGAATCACAAGTGAGTTGCAATCAGGAATGAAAGTGTGCTTGAGCAAAATTGCAACATCTAAACAGAAACCTGCCTGGCCGGGCAAACTGTGTTACCATTGTGACAGGGGCTCACTTACAGCCCAAGGCAGGTTTAAAGGTGAGACTTGCAAAAAATGTAGGTTACATACAAAGAGCATTTCAGGCAGACAAAAATAAATGGACTGCACAGGGAAGAGAATAAAATGTCAAGTTGCAGTTTCAAAAGGAGCACTAATCTGCATCCTGTAGAGAGAGCCATGAGGTAATGTTACAGCTATATAAGCCCTTGGTCAGACCCTACTTGGAGTACTGTATTCTGTAGTGATCACCTCATTCTAGGAAGGATGTGGTACTATAGAGAGAGTGCAGAGGAGATTTATAAGGATGTTGCCTGGATTGGAGGGTGTACCTTATGAGAGTAAGTTGGGTGAACTTGGCCATTTCCCCCTGCAGCGATGGAGGATGAGAGGTGATCTGATAAAGGTGTACAAGATGATGAGAGGCATTGAACGTGTGGATAGCCAGAGGCTTTTTCCCGGGGCTGAAGTGGCTAACACGAGGGGGCATAGTTTTAAGGTGCTTGGAAGTAGGTATTGAGAGGATGTCCGAGTAAGATTTTCACACAGCGAGTGGTGGGTGCATGGAATGCACTACTGGCGGCAGCGGTGGTAGACAGATACAGTAGGGTTTTTTTTTAAAGAGCCTCTTAGGTAGGCACATGGAACTTAGAAAAATAGAGGGCTATACGCTAGGGAAATTCTAGGCAGTCTCTGGAGTAGGTTACATGGTCAGCACTGGGCACAATGTTGTGGGCCGAAGGGCCTGTAATGTGCTGTAAATTTCTATGTTCTATATTCTAAATGGCTTTATCACTATACTAGGCTTATTTCTGGAGTAGCATCTGTACCTGCACCCTGACAGAAAGCAATGCTGCAAGGTTCCTCAGGCATTCAGTGTTAACTGGATAACATTGTTGTTCCCAATGAGGATGACAAGGAACATCTCCAAAAACTCAAGACAGTGCTTAAAAACTTTAGAAGATTATGGGCTCAGAGCACAATGCAACAAGTGTGAATTAAATGAAGCATCACTTAATATGGTCACACTATTGACACACAAGGATTACACAAGTTTGCTGTGAAAATTCACACCATGGTGGATGCCCCAAGCCCAAAGGATGTGTCACAGTGCCTTTCTTTTTAGGGTTTCTCAACTTATTATAACAGGTTCCTGCCAAACTTGGCTACTGTACTGTAACCCTTGAACTCATTAGTGCAGATCAGGAAGAAATGGCAATGGACAAAGCGGTGTGAGATCGCTTTCAAAAAGTCAGATGAAACGGTGATGTCAGACACTCACAAATTATGATCCACGTCCTCTAGTGAAACTTGCATGTGATGCCTCGCCATACTATATGTCATGCCACATGTTACAAGTGATTGAAGTGTATCGTCTATAGCCTTTGCATCACATTCTCTTACCGCTGCAGAGAAAAAGTATGCACAGATTGACAGGGAGGCCATGAGTATGATTTGGGGTATTTCAACCAGTACCTGTATGGGAGAGAGTTTACCCTCATTACTGATCATCAGCCACAAGTGTCCATTCTCAACCCACAGAAGGGTGTTCCACTAACAGCAGCAGCACGAATGCAGAGATCAAATTCAAGAGGACGACTAATCATGGGAATGCTGATGGACTGTCCCATTTACCCTTGGAAAATCAATTACCTGAAAAATTTACAAAAGAGGATATTCCTTTTGACGTATTCTCTCTAATGCAAATTGAAAGTCTCCCTATTATGGCAGAGTGATCCGGAGGGAAACTATAAAAGACCCTGCCCTGGTCTAATGACTACATGATCACTCAAAATAGCTGGAATGTATAGCAGAACCTCCAGTTCTCTCATTTTTACCAGAGCCAGCATGAACTTGCCTTACTATTTGCGGGGATTGAGAGATGCACCATCCAAATGGAGAGCTAAAGTGTTGGAGGAGCTACATGCAGGTTATTGAAGTGTGGTCAAAATGAAAGTGTTAGTTCAAAGGACAGTCCCAAAAAAATGATTCCAGGATTGAATAGCTTGTTGTAGAAAGAGCATTTGATAGAAGATTCTGGGCCTGTATTCACCAGAATGAGCAGTAACCTCGTTGAAACCTACCAAATGGTAAAAGGCCTTAATAGAGTGGATGTGGAGAGGATGTTTCCTATGGTGGGTGTCATAATGTTGGGAGGAGGGAGCGGACCCAAATGCAAGACACTGACACTGAAGTACTAGGACAGGGCTAGGCGTGACAAGGAAGCAAGGGAAGTGGGGAAGAAAGGACGCTGGACATGACACAGGCCCTGGGCGAGACAAAGATACAGGACCTGGGCTCGACTTCACTAGGATAGCGGAACCAGGACATGGAACTATCCAGCAGCTAGAGGCTGAATCCTGAAGCTATTTATGAGGCCAGCCAAACGAGAATCAGGTGCCTCAACAGAAACTGGGGAAAACCAGAATGAATGGGTGAACAGACAGCTCTCAGAGTGATCGGGTGTAGAGACAGCTCTCAGAGTGATCGGGTGTAGAGACAGCTCTCAGAGTGATCGGGTGTAGAGACAGCTCTCAGAGTGATCGGGTGTAGAGATAGCTCTCAGAGTGAATGGGTGTAGAGACAGCTCTCAGAGTGAATGGGTGTAGAGACAGCTCTCAGAGTGAATGGGTGTACAGACAGCTCTCAGAGTGATCGGGTGTAGAGACAGCTCTCAGAGTGATCGGGTGTAGAGATAGCTCTCAGAGTGAATGGGTGTAGAGACAGCTCTCAGAGTGAATGGGTGTACAGACAGCTCTGGGAATAAATGGGTGTACAGACAGCTCTCAGAGTGAACGGGTGTACTGACAGCTCTCAGAGTGAACGGGTGTACAGACAGCTCTGAAAGTGAACGGGTGTACAGACAGCTCTCAGAGTGAACGGGTGTACTGACAGCTCTCAGAGTAAACGGGTGTACAGACAACTCTGAAAGTGAATGGGTGTACAGACAGCTCTGAAAGTGAATGGGTGTACAGACAGCTCTGAGAATGAACGGGTGTACAGTCAGCTCTGAGAGTGAACGGGTGTACAGGCAGCTCTCAGAGTAAATGGGTGTACAGGCAGCTCTGAGAATGAACGGGTGTACAGACTGCTCTCAGAGTTAATGGGTGTACAGACAGCTCTCAGAGTGAACGGGTGTACCGACAGCTCTCAGACTGAACGGGTGTACAGACAGCTCTGAGAATGAACGGGTGTACAGGTAGCTCTGAGAATGAACGGGTGTACAGGCAGCTCTGAGAGTGAATGGGTGTACAGACAGCTCTCAGAATGAACGGGTGTACAGACAGCTCTGAAAGTGAATGGGTGTACAGACAGCTCTCGGAATAAACGGGTGTACAGACAGCTCTCAGAATAAACGGGTGTACAGACAGCTCTCAGAATGACAGGTATACAAACAGCTCTCAGAATGAACACCTATACAGACAGCTTTCAGAATGCCTAAGAGGAATGAGGAATGATCATGTAAATTAGGCACGTTAGAAAGGAGATGGTTGAGTGGAAAAATGATTACTTTAATGATTTTGAAGGAGGGCCACAGTAAGCTGTTCCACAAGTTGAAATTGTAGAACCTGAGGAAATGGCCTCTGCTCAGAGAGGAAGTAAGTTCATAATAAATCTGTAAAATTATTCCTTCAATGAGCACAAGCTAAATGCATGAAACAGCTGTAGGGAGATGAAAGAATGTGATAGTGTGCAATCATTCTCATGCAAGAGGGACATGTCACAAAAATTATATTTTGGTTTACAGTTGAATAGTTCAGGTTATGACATTTGACAAAGTATCTGTGGAGTGGCAGAGAAGGGGAGGGTTACCTCTCTAACTTTCCTCCACTGGGTTTTTGTCACTTTCAGACCAATTGAAAAGATTGATCAGCCAGCCACACAATGTTATTATATCTTATGACTTGCAGGATGTTGGGAAGTGAACCAGAATCTGTTTTGCATCCAGTAATACTTATTTGTATGTCTAGGGATAAACTATGAATTCCAATCTGAAATCATGCCAAGTATCAAATGAATGATGTTTAAAATTTTTACCAATTACATCATCTTCCTTTGAAGAGGTGGACTGAAGATGCAATTTGCTATAAATGAAAATGCGCTCTCAAAGTGAGTTTAGCTGCTTTTTATGTTTTAATAGTTTCGGAGAGACTGAAGATAAAGAACTTATGTAAAACTAGGGCCAGGCACTCTACGTTCATTTTATGTAAAATAAGTACTGTGTTGCCATGGAGGAATTAGTCTATTTTATTGCCTGGCATAATTTCACATTATTCTCTGGAGGAGAACCGCTATTGCCATTGCCAGGAGTGTGCTACCACATTGCTCAGTTGCACAGAGGGGGAGGAAGAGGCATGAGAGAGCAGCGGTTACGGGGGGATCCAATAAAAAGTGAAACAGACAGATGTTTCCGCAGTCATGATCTTTTTTACTCTGATGCAAGGGTCTAGGATGTCTCTGAATGGCTGGAGAACATTCTGAATGGAGTGGCTGGAGTACTAGAAGTTGTGATCTGCATTGGTGCCAGTGACTTGCACTTAAGTAGGGATGAGTTCCAGAAAGAGATTTTCGGGAGGTTGGAGAGAATATGGCATCAAAACTAATAATCTGAGAATTACTACCAGTAATACCACATGCTAGAGAGAAGCCTACATGAAGGAATGCCTTTAGATTTCTGAGAACTTTGGAGAGTTTCTAGGATAGCTGTAAAAATTAGCTAGGTTATACTTCCACATCCTCACAGCTGATGTTGGGGCTGGTATGAACTAGCTTTGTTGAAGGACAGGAATCTTAATGGACAGCTAGGGGGAAAAGCTGGATGTGGATCAGAAACATAATAACTAGGACGCAGAAACAAAAGCAAGCATCAAATAATATTGAAAGGCCAAATTTAAAGGCATTATAACTAAATAAGCGTCAAAGCCAGTGCACTCCACTGGGGGCAGTGTTGAGTGGTGTCCATGGTGGAGTGGATGCTGCCCCCAGTGTTCGCTCAGCAGAAGACAAACTGTATTGTGGTCAACTGCAGATTTCTGTGGCATTCATGGACTCAGGGTCTGGATTTTTTTTGTGTGGCGGTATTTTACTGGTATCTTACATGTGCTTACTATCTTGTATGTGGTATATGTGCCTTGTGCTGTGTGTGACTGTTGGTACTATGTTTTGCACCTTGGCCCTGGAGTAACACTGTTTCGTTCGGCTGTATTCATGGGTATTCATGTATGGTTGAATGCCAATTAAACTTGAATGGAATACACGCTGCATTTGTGAAAATGATGAATGAAATAATGGCACAATTAGTCATAAATTCCATTACAGAAATGTGGCTGAAAAATGACCAGAGCTGGGAACCAAATACATCACGGTATTTAACATTCAGGAACTACAGAGAAAAGAAAAAGAAGGTGAGATAGTACTTTGGATAGGAAATCATGTCACATGCAGGAAGCATCCTGGTATCACAGGTCATGATAAAGAATTGGGTTTGGTGGAGTTAAGAAGAAGCAGAAGGGAGAAACCATGAATAGGAATTGTCTGTGGATCTCAGAATAGCAATGGAGATGTAGAATATATGAGGAAATTAAAAATGCATGTAATAAGGGTAGTGCAGTAATCAGGGACATTACAACTTGCATAGAGATTGAGGAAATAAGATTAGTACTAAGGCTATAGAGGATGAATTCCTGCAATGTATATAAGATGAATTTCTTGATCAACGTTTTGAGGAATGTAATATGACTGCATTTTTGTTAAGTTTGCGAAGTTTGAAGTTTGGTCTAAAATCAAAGTTTACAATCTAACTGTAGGTCTGAAGGGCAGGTCCAGTTGTCCTGTCAATGTGAGTTTACCTGCTTTTTACATGACTAGTTCAATAGTTTAAGTGAGTCCAAAGAAAAAGAATTTGTGTAAAGCTGGGGCCAGTTATTCTGAATGTTTTATGTAAAATGAATAGTGTGTTGTGATACATTGTCATGGAAGAGTTGGCCTAATTTATTGCCTGATAATTGGGAAACTATATTAACTAGTGTAACATTATCATCTGAAGAAATAATACATCATTTGTAATAAATATGCATTCCTATAAGGCATAAAGATACATGGAGGACAGAAGAAAAAAGTCAAAGAAAAAGGTTTGTAAAGCTGCTAGAAAAAAAAACAGTAAGTCTTACAATTTGGAATACCAGGGAATTGATAAAGAGAGCAGAATTAGAATATGAGAGTTGAACTGTTAAAGTGTAGAAGCTTGTGTACTGTGGAGAAATTTGGATTAGTATAACTGGTGACTTAACAGTCAGCATAGATTTGGTAGGCTAAAGCAGCGGTCCCCAACCACCGGGCCGCGGACCGGTACCGGGCCGCGGAGCACGTGCTACCAGGCCGCGAGGAAACGATATGATTTGGCGATATGAGTCAGCTGCACCTTTCCTCATTCCCTGCTGGGCCGCGAGGAAACCTTTCCTCATTCCCTGTCACACACTGTTGAGCCATTGTGGACGCGAGGTCATTACCCGCGTGTTATCCATGTCAGCGCGGGAAGAAGATCAACTCCTCGAGCTTGCAGATGACGGCAGGCTGAAAAGTATGTTTGACATAACATCTCTGCCGGCATTCTGGATCAGACTCAAGGCTCAATATCCTGAGATAACCATGGAAGCACTGAAAACGTTGCTTCCATCTCCAACATATCTCTGCGATGAATGTAACAAAAACTAAATTGCGGATTAGGCTGGACATAAGGAACCCCCTTCGAGTATCGATGTCTCCCATCACCCCTCGATGGCACCGTCTTGTTGCAGGGAAACAAGCCCAGGGCTCCCACTGATTCAGCGATATTGGTGCGTTGCAATGATTTTATATGTTCATACGGGGAAAATATGCGCGGTCTGTTTAATATCCAAACGTTACTTAAAATGTTATGATGCTATTGACTTATATAACCATATAACAATTACAGCACTGAAACAGGCCATCTCAGCCCTTCTAATCCGTGCCGAATGCTACTCTCACCTCGTCCCACCGACCTGCACTCAGCCCATAACCCTCCATTCCTTTCCCCTCCATATACCTATCCGATTTAACTTTAAATGATAATATCGAGCCTGCCTCTACCAGTTCTACTGGAAGTTCGTTCAACACTTACTTCAAGCTCCCCTGTCCTTATCACTATATTCATGCGAGGAAAATATGCGCTGTGTTTAATATTAAATTCGTTAGATAAACCCTTTTAGAAACAAAATTGAGTGTATTAGCCACTTATCACCTATATTCCGGTCGTGATTAACACTCCCCCCCTCCCCCCTCCTGAACAGAATCGCCAAAAACGATTTGTAGAAAAATAATCGCGCGTGCACGCATGCGCAAGTCACACATGCGCACTGGTGCCTGCGCAAGGCTTCATGGTCATTGTAGTCTTTCTTTGGGTAAACACAACGTATTTGAATGCTACTCTTGTCCATTGGCAACCATCACACCCCAACCACCACCCCCACTCCTGTCGGCCGGTCCGCAAGAATGTTGTCAATATGAAACCGGTCTGCAGTGCAATAAAGTTTGGGGACCCCTGGGCTAAAGGGTCTGAATCTTTGCTGTATCACTCTGTTTCTATGTCTCTCTGACTTCAAGTAAATGGGCAATGAACATACAATCACACTATAAGACCTTGTGTTTGTACATACAAAGACAAGAAATAACAAGGGCAAATGTGGATCTCCTACAAAGACAGCCGGTTTAAAATGGGGAAAAACAAAGTGTCGGAGGAATTAAGTGAATACTTAATGAATGACAGCACAAAATAAATTTCAAACTTCATATGGCTCTAAATGAGGACTTAGAAGAAATTGGTAATAGTGAAGAAATACCAATAGAGAAGTAATGAACACTCTAGTCTGAAAAGACTTCATGATCTACGTTCCAGAGTTTCAAAAGGGGTGTCTGGTAGAATTCCTTTAGTTATCACCTTCCAAATTTCTACCTGTGACTTTACTATTTAAAAAGGAGAGGGGCAAGGGAAAAAAATCAAATACCAATTGATTATCTTGATAATGGTAATTTGCAAAATGTGCAAATCATCAATAAGGGATGTAAATCTAATAGCATACTGAGTAGAGTAAGCATGCATTGAAGAAAGCGAAATTACTTTTGAAGAAACTTTTGAAATTCGTGGTGGATGTTTTGACTAGAGTAGGGGGGAATTCCAGTGGATGTGATGCATTTGGATTTTGGAAGCTTTTCAAAGTTAGAATACAAGGAAATGTGATTGAGAGTTCATGAACGAATAGACTACAAACAGTATGAATAAATGACTCTTCCTGGGATTTATAGGCTATGAATGGTGGGTCCAAATATGGATCAATACTTCTATTGCTCAACCCCCAGTTACACCTCTCCCTCTTCTTCCCCCATCACCCAGGAACTATATCAGTGATTCCACTAAGGGGACCAATTAAAGGTTTTCAAAATTATTATGAATGATTATTGCAGTTTGCCAGCTAAATAATATCTTGACTTTTATTGCTGAAGGGTTTGCATACAATGGTAATTATCTCTTACTACAATTATACGGAGCCTTGGTGAGAGTATTTGTAAGATAATGTGTGCAACTTTTATTTCATCATTAAAAATAGATATACTTGCTGCAGGGATTCTGCACTGAAGATCTAGGTTGGTTCCTGTCATATGGTAGGAAATTAAGTACTGTCTGTTCTTAGAATTCAAAGGAATAAGAGGTGATTTAATTGAGACAGAATTTCTAGAAGATTTGGCAGGTTGTTGCCCTTGGCAGAAGAGTCTAGGTCACAGCCTCAAAATAAGGAACAAGGTATTTCAAGATTTGAGATTGTTTGCCAGACTCACTAAATGCAGGAGTTACTCAGCAGGTCAGGCAGCATCTATGGAAGTGAATAAACAGTTGACGTTTTGGGCCGAACCACTTCTTCAGGACTGGAAAGGAAGGGGAAAGATGTCAGAATAAAAAGGTGGGTGGAGTGGAAGGAGGACAAGCTAGAAGGTGATTAAGAAAGGTAAATGACTGGAGAAGAAAGAATCTGATGGGACAGGAGAGTGGACCATGGGTGTGACAGAGCAGGTTGGCCACAAGTAGACAAGATGATAGGCAGGTGAAGAGAAGAGGTAAGAGACCAGTGTGGGGTATAGAAGAAGAAGGAAGGGGGAGGGAAAAATTACCAGAAGGAAAAATCGATGTTCATGCCATCAGGTTGGAGGCTACCTGAACAGAATATGAAGTGTTGCTTCTCCACCCTGAGAGTGGCCTCATAGTGGCAAAAGAGGAGGCTATGGACCAACATGTGAGAATGGGAATGAGGATGGAAATTTAAAATGGTTGGCCACCGAGAAATCCTGCTTTTGGTGGATGGAGTGGGGGTACTTGACAAAGCGGTCCCTCAGTTTTCACCAGGTCTCACCAAAGTAGGGGGGGGGGTCACAATGGGAGCACCAGATACAATAGACAACTCCAACAGATTTGCAGATGAAATGTTGCCTCATCTGGAAGGACTATTTGGGGCCCTCATGGGAGGTAATGGAAGAGGTGAATAGCAGATGTCACATTTCTATCACTTGCAAGGATAAATTCCAGGAGGGCAGTTAGTGTGGAGTAACAAATGGACAAGGGAATCACAGAGGGAACAATCCCTATGGAAAGCGGAGAGTAAGGGGGGGAGGCAGGTAAGGGTGTGCTTGGTGGCAGGATCTCATTGAAGATGGTGGAAGTTGTGGAGAATGGTGTGTTGTATGCAGAGTCTCAAGGGGTATCAGATCCCTGTTCAGGCGGCGGGATGATGGGGTGATCGCAGATGTTCGGGAAATGGCAGTGTCAGTGGTAGAGAAAGTGAAATCCTGTTCTTTGAAGAAGGAGGACATCTCTGATGTCCTGGAAAGGAAACCCTCATCCTGGGAACAAACATGGCAGAAATGAAGGAACTAAAAAAAGGGAAGAGCATTTGTACAGGAGACAGGGCGGGAAGAGGTATAGTCAAGATAGCTGTGGGAATCAGTAGGTTTATAAAAGATGTAGGTAGACAATTTGTCTCCAGAGATGGAGACAGAGAGATTGAGAAAAGGGACAGGGTGTCAGAAATGAACCAAGTGAATTTAGAGGCCGGGTGGAAGTTGGAGGAAAAGTTGGTGGAATTGATTCATTTCATTTAAATCTTTTTATTAATATATAATCTTCTACAGCTACAAAATACAGAAATTCAACAAATTAGTATATATATAATTAATAAAGCTGAAGAAAAAAAACTTACATATGCTAACAGAAAAAATTTTTATAAAAGAAAAAGAAGGAAAAAAGAGAACCCCAGCTAACTAAAAAAAAAATCCACTAACTATTAAAACAAAAAAAAGGGGGGAGAAAAACCATTAGGAACTAACTCCCGGAGAAAACAACAACCACCAAATCACATTTATATAACATAAAATTGGAAGGAAACCATGTAAATTGATTCAAATTAAATAATAATATTTAGCAAAAGAGCCCCACCTTCTCTCAAAATCAAATCGGGAATCAAAAGTTCTACTTCTAATTTTTTCCAAACTAAGACATAACATTACTTGGGAAAACCATTGAGTTAGTGTAGGAACAGAGGTATCTTTCCACTTCAATAAAATAGCTCTTCTTGCCACAATGTAATGAATGCAATTACATGTTGGTTTGAAAATGAAATACCCTGAATATGATGCAGAACTATTCCAAATAGAACTGTCAATGTATTAGGTTGTAAATTAATTTTCAAAGCTTTAGAAATTATAGAAAATAAAGATTTTGAAAAAATTTCAATGAGGGACATGACCAGAACATATGTGACAAAGTAGCTACTTCATTTTTGCACCTATCACGATAATTATCTGTACTAGGGAATATTTTGGATAGCCTCTCCTTTGTTAAGTAATAGCGGTGAACAATTTTAAACTGAGTTAAACAATGATTGGCACATATCGAAGAAGAACTAACCATTTTCAGAACTCACGACCAATCTTCATTAACAAAAGTCATATTAAGTTCTCTCTCCCAATCTTGTTTAATCTTTAGTGAGAGGTTATCTTTTTGTAGTAAAAATAAATCATAAATTCTACCAATGTAGTCTCTCACTAAGGGATTCATATTCAAAATAGTGTCCAACAAATCAGATTCTTGCATATATGGAAACGTAGAAACATATTTTTGTAAAAAATGTCTAACCTGTAAATATTGCAAGAAATGTGTGTGTGAGAGAGAATATTTACGAATTAACTCTTCAAAAGACATCAATCGACCATCACTAAATAAATCTGCAAAAGAACAAATCCCCTTATTTCTCCATAAAAGAAAGATGGAATCAGTAGTTGAAGGTTTAAATAGCAAATTTCGAAATACAGGACTAGACAATTTAAATTGTTTGAAATTAAAAGAGTTGCGAAACTGAAACCAAATCCGTAAGGACTGTTTAATAACAGGGTAGAAATTTAAATTGGAAATTTTAGCAAGTTGTTAAGGTAACGGAGCTCCTAATAGTGAAGTTAAATAAAATTAATTAATAGCTTTAAATTCTAAATCAATCCAAGCTGGTTTTTGGTTCTTATCGAGCCAATATAACCAAAAACATAATTGTCGAATATTAACAGCCCAATAATACAATCTTAAATTAGGTAGCGCAAGTCCACCATCTTTTTTAGATTTTTGTAAATGAAACTTATTAATTCTTGGTTTTTATTGTTCCAAATAAAGGATGAAATAGTAGAATCAATTTGATCAAAAACATTTTTGGTTAGAAAGATAGGTATATTTTGAAAAATATATAAAAATCTAGGTAAAATCATCATTTTCACAGCATAAATATGACCTATTAAAGAAAGTGTAAGCAGATTCCATCTAGAAAATAATTGTTTCATAGAGTCCAATGAAGGAACTACATTAGCTTTATAAAGATCCTTTTTTTTTAATGATAATACCCAAATATTTAAAAGAATTCACATTTCTAAATGGAATATCCTTATATATAAAAACAGAAACATTTAAAGGGAACAATTCACTTTTATTTAAATTAAGTTTATATCCTGAAAATTTTCCAAAATCATTTAATAATTCCAAAAGACTCTTCAGGATTCAAGATATAAACCAAAAGATCATCTGCATAAAGGGAAATCTTATGTATGGTCCCATTTATAGAAATACCATGAATATTTTTAGCTTTGTGAATTGTTATAGCCAAAGGCTCCAATGCGAGATTAAATAATAAAGGACTTAATGAGCACCCTCGTCGAGTACCTTGTGAAAGTAAAAAAAAAATGGAGACCTAAGATTATTAGTAATGACGGTAGCGATAGGGTTCTTATAGATCATTTGAATCCACTTATTAATATTATTACCAAAGCCAAATCTCTCTAATACATTAAAGAAATAAGTCCATTCAACTCTATCAAATGCCTTTTCTGCATCCAGAGAAATAACACATTGGGGTGGTTTGGATAATGGTGAATATATAATATTCATCAGTCTCCGAACATTAGAAAAAGAGTAACGGCCTCTAATAAAGCTTGTTTGATCCATAGAGATAATTTTAAATAAAAAGTTTTCGAAACTGTTAGCCATTATCTTGGAAAGAATTTTAGCATCCACATTTAATAGTGAAATAGGTCTATAAGATGAGCATTCAGTAGGATCTTTATCTTTCTTAAGGATTAAAGAAACAGAAGCTTCATTAAAAGAAGAGGGTAAATTACCTTTCTCAAAAGATTCATGAAATATTTCCAAAAGGTACGGAGAAAGTAATTTTTCAAATGTTTTATAAAATCCTACCGAATAACCATCGAGTCCAGGAGCTTTACCTGATTGCATTGACCATATAGCTTTCTGAATTTCATGCTCAACAATTGGAGCATCAAGGGTCTGTTGATCTTCAGCAGTAATTTGAAAAAATATAATCTTATATAAAAAAGCTTTCACTTTAGAGGGATCCGTTGGAAACTGAGATTTATAAAGATTGGAATAAAAATCCTGAAAGGTATTATTAATATCTTCATAATTACTTACTATATCTCCATTATCTTTAGGAATCTTTAAAATTTGTCTTTTAGCTTTAGCAGCCCTTAATTGGGAAGCTAATAGCCTATTATTTTTATCCCCAAAAATATAAAACTGACTTTTTAATTTAAGCAAATATCCTTCAATAGGATAAGTTAATAATAAATTATATTGTGATTGTAGTTCCACTGTTCTTTTAAACAAATTAACATTTGGAAGGATTGTGTTGGCAACTTAGCTAAATAAGGAATAATCTGACCACGTAAATAAGCTTTTAATGTATCCCAAATTACTAACTTTGAGACGTTTCCTGTATTATTAAAGAGAAAAACTCTTATCTGAGTTTCAATAAACGCAACAAAATCTGAACTTTGTAACAAATGTTCTGGAAAACACCAAGGTGGTCTTGTAGAAACAACATTTTTTGAATCAAATATTAAATTTAAAGGAGCATGATCAGAAATAATAATTGCATCATATTCACATTTCTGAACATTAACTAAAAGTTGAGGGTCGGCTATAAAATATTTGATTCTCGAATATTTATTATGAACATGTGAAAAAAAGGAATATTCTCTATCAGTAGGATGCACATGTCTCCAGACTTCAATTAAACCATAATCAATTAAAAAGGAATTAATAACTGATGCAGAACGATTAGGGAGCTGATGTCTAGATGATGATTTATCTAACAAGGGATTTAAGCAAATATTAAAATCTCTACCCATTAATAACATATTTATTTAAATCAGGTAATAGAGTAAAAATATCTTTAAAAAATGAAGGCTTATCAGTATTTGGTCCATATATATTAACCAAAACCATTTTCTTATTGTAAATGGTTCCTTTAACAATCAAAAATCTACCATTACTATCAGATATAATATCCTCCTGATTAAAGGGAATATTGGAATCAATAAAAATGGAAACACCCCTAATCTTACTTTGAGAGTTTGCGTGAATCTGAGGGTCCTTCCAAAATTTAAAAAATCGATTGTTATCTCATAACCTGACATGTGTCTCTTGTACAAAAATTATATCAGGTTGGAATCGATTAATAATTTCACATGTTTTCTTATGCTTAATAGGATGATTCCCACCATGGACATTCCAACTTAAAACATTTAACTGTTTAACTAACATCATGAAACTTTATATCTAAAGAAAACAGTTAAACACATGTCAGGATAAAGAAATTTTGAATGGCCGTGATAAACAACAATGATAATAATTTGTGTACGCTCTGGAATTTCATAATAGGAATAAAAAATAGAAATAAAAAAAAGTAAAAAGCCCACCCAACCTACAAAGTCCAGAAATAAGTCAATATTAATCGACGCAAGCCCCAAGAAATGCATAGAAGCAATTCTGAACTCCACCTGCCTAAGTAAAAGGTACAAATAAAAAAACAGTAATCTGTTTCCCTCTCCCGGGTATACGACTCATTACAGTCGACATACAACCCATTACAATTAAGTTAGAAAAAAACAGTTAACAGAAATGGCCTTCAATTTAGAAAGTAACCTTCATAACATTAGATTAGGAAAAAAGCGCCTCCAAAACAAATTCTTGAAATATTTGCACAGAAGAAAAAACATTGCCATCTTTAAATTTTTACATCTAAATATAAAACGTAAAGAAACGAATAGTAGTTAAAAGTTCTTAACAAAACCATACAAAGCAAAAAGAAATAATTAATTCATATATATAGCAAACAGAAAGAAATTCTAAATGGTTTAAAATTTCTACAGTCTTCCAATAGATCCCATATTTTCTAAAGTTAAAACCATCCAAACCAGTCTACCTCAAAGATAAAGGTACTTCTTAATACCAAGACTTTCCGTACTTCTCAATTCTTCTGATCTCATCATTCCTTACATCGCAAAACGTTCGAATAATTGAAGTCTTTTAAACTTCAGGCTTCGGACTCATCCGAGAGAGAATTAATAAAACGCAGTGCATCGGCTGGATCTTCAAAGATACGAACCCCACAGTCTTTAGCGAAAAGCCTTAATTTAACTGGATAAAGAAGGAAGGGATACATCTGTTTTTGAAAGGCCATTCGCATTGCGGTCGCGAATCCAGAATGTTGCTGAACAACTTCACGTGGAAAATCTTGAAAGAAACAAATCTCAGAGCCTTGAAATTTAAACAGTCCTTGTTTTCTTGCCAGTTTAATAATACGGCTTTTGTCTCGAATACGGAGGAAACGCACAATAACATGTCTGTTTTTACCTTGCCTCGGAGTTCCAACCCTGTGGGCTACTTCGATGTCGGGCAATTGTGAAAATGCCTCAGGAAATAGAGATTGAAACATTTTAGCGAAATAGTCCAGTATGTGGGCAAATTCTGATTTCTGTTTCAATCCAACAACTCAAATATTATAACGACGAGAACGAGATTCCAAGTCAACAATCTGACGTTGTGCTTTTTCCAAACGAGAAGAAATATCAGCCGCATTACAGGTTACTTCTTTAAGATCCAAGCTGAAAGAATCAACTTTTCCCTCCAAAGGAAGAAGACTTCCTTCTAGTTGAGTTAATTCAGCGACAATAGAGCTCATTTGACTCTCTAATCTGTTAACCCAGGCTGGCTCTTCAGAAGCTTCATCAGTTTTTTTAGATTTACCATTACCAGTATCGGGAATTTTTTTAGTGCTTCTCAAGGTAGCCATAGTTATAATTATCACTTTGAAAGATCCGACTGAATAAAGTTAAGATTTCAAAGTTTAAATCGGGAAAGGGAGAAATTAAAGGCAGACAGAAAGACACTGTGTCTTACATGTCCACAGGCGGAAGGCGGAGTCGTGGAATTGATAAGCGCAGCTTGGCTGCATGAAACAGCACCAATGCAGTCGTCGATGTAGCACAGAAAAAGTTGCGGACCGTTATCAGGGAAGGCTTGGAACATGGACTGTTCCACATAGCCAACAAAAAATAGGCAAAGCTGGAGTTCATTGCTACTTTTTGAGTTTGGAGAAAGTGGGAGGAGCCAAAGGAGAAATTATTGAGGGTGAGGACCAGTTCAGCCAGACGGAGGAAGGTGGTGGTGGAGGGGAATTGGTTAGGCCTTTTGTTGAAAAAGAGCGGAGAGCTTTAAGGCCTTCTTGATGGATGATAAAGGTGTACAGGAACTGGACATCGATGCTGAAAATGAGGCAGTCAGAGCCAGGGAATCAAATATTGTTGAGGAGATTGAGAGCATGTGAAGTTGATCGTAAGAGGGAATAGAAAGGGGCCGAGGTATGTGACTCAAGATTGTTTAGTGCCATTTCCTGTACACCAGTGTAAGGAGGACAAAATAATTAATATTCTGGATCTGAGATAGCACAAAAAAACCCCACAAAATATAAAGAACACATTTAGTAATACTAAAAAAAACACACACAATAAATATAAATACATAAGGTACAGTAGCTTATATACTTTTGAATATCCATAAAGTGACATTAGGATATACATGTTATCTGACAGGAAATAATAAATTAGTGAGTGGAGGTGCTGATTAGTCTTACTACTTGGGAAAAGTAACTGTTTTTGAGGCTGGTGGTCCTGGCTTGGATGCTATGTAGCCTCCTCCCAGATGGGACTGGGACAAACAGTCTATGAGCAGAGTGTGTGCTACTGATGGTACTGGTCCTTTCCTGTATGTAAGTTTTTGATGGCGGGTACCAGTGATGCATTGGGCAGTTGTGACTAGAGCCATCCTGTCCACCACACAGCAGTTTCCACACCAGGCAGTGATGCAGCTTGTTAGGATGCTCTCTACTGTGCACCTTTAGACTGCCATGAGTATAGATGTGCAAAGTCCAGCTCTCTTCATCCTCCTCGGAAAGTAGAGGTGTTGGTGAGCTTTCCTGACTCTGTAGGATGTTCTCAGGGACCGTGAGAGGTTGTGTGTGATGTGCACTCCTGGGAGTTTGAAACTGCTTGCAGTTTCCACTGCTATGCTGCTGATGTGAATGGGGGTGTGAGTGGTACGAGTTCTCCTGAAGTCGATAACCATTTTCATTCTATTGTTGACATTAAGGAAGAGGTTATTTGCTTGGCACCAGGCCTTGAGCTCTTCCACCTCCTCTCTGCAGGTTGTCCCATCTTTGTTGGTGATGAGACCCACCACTGTCGTGCCACCAGCAAATTTGACGATGTGATTACTCAGGTGTTTGGTCACGCAGTCATGTGTGAGCAGAGTGTGCAGCAATGGGCTTCTGCACACATCCCTGGGGGGCACCTGTGTTGAGGATGATGGGGAGGGAGGAGTGGTTATACATCTTGATGATCTGAACTTGAGAAATGTCTTCACTGAAATGGTGCTGAGCCACTGGGATTCTGGACTCTGGACGAGTATAGTCGTCCCTCGGTATCTGCGGGGGATCGGATCCAGGACTCCCTGCGGATACCAAAATCCGCGGATGCTCAAGTCCCTTATATAAAATGGCGTAGTATTTGCATATAACCTATGCATATCCTCCCATATACTTTAACTCATCTCTAGATTACTTATAATTCCTAATACAATGTAAATGTTATGTAAATAGTTGTTATACTGTATTGTTTAGGGAATAATGACAAGAAAAAAAAGTCTGTACATGTTCAGTACAAACGCAACCATCGTAGCTGTTCTGGGAATGCTGATGTTGCCTCGGCGTCAGCCAATGCCGATTCTCCCGTGATCTTTAAGTTCTTGAGGCTGTAGCGCTTTACATAGCCAGCCAGCCATTCCTTACTAGCTTTAAACTCCTTCGTCTCGCTCACAACACAAGTAGCGAACAAACGAGACGCAAGGCGAACAATGCTCAAACGAGTGCTGGAGACTGAGGATCTGTGAAATGGCGGGAGGCTACAGCAGGGTATGCCTACACATCACTTCATTTGCGTGGATTCAGTGTGGTGCTCGGCGCGTGGCAAATTCAAGTTTTGCTTTTTGGAACTTCCTGGAATTTTTTTTTCGAATATTTTTGATCCGAGGTTGGTTGAATCTGCGGATACGGAGGGCCGACTGTACTGACAGGTATGCATTCAAAACAAAGGTGGAAAGATTTTCAGATATTGGTGGAATCTGGGGAAGTTATGTTGAGATAAGTTCAACCACAATCATTTTAGTAGCTTGGAAGGCTTGAATGGCTGAATGGAGCATATGTAAGTGTCTTACATACTGTATGATTAGTCCTTTTATTTCAATGATGATTTTGTGATTTTAATTTGATAAATTTAATTACAATAGTTTTGATAGGTCATTATGTAAATAAGGAGTTGTCAAACTATATATGACTTGAATATTTATAACTTGTAAATTCCCAAGAACTACCACTCAGATATGTTGTGCAGGGGATTGAGACTGGGTATAACTAAGAATTTAATCTGAAGATTATATAGTTATCACTGTAAGAATACTTTTTACTGGTCTGTCTGGAAAATTCACCTGAGTTTGTTACATTATATATTGAAAAACATATGTACCACTTAATTACTGATATATGTGTACTTTAAATGTGCAAGATGCTTTAAAAATAATGATTTCCCATATTACAGTGTATCAGGATGGTGTTGATGAACATGTTTAACCTGACTCTTTGGGTATAGTAAGCATATCCTTTTCTCTCTACAATTTTTGTTTGATCACCTTTCAAACTTCTTATTGCTATAATAGTATGTTGATTCTTGCCCGTCCTGTTGGCATGATGTTTCATTGATTCTGTTATGGTTATCGGATTTATTGAGTATGCCCAGTAGAAAATGAATCCCAGGGTTGTATATAGTGACATATATGTACTTTGATACTAAATTTACTTTTGAACTTTTAACTTTGAATCTTAGCCCAAAACAGCTGCCACTTTACCCTGACACTGATCAGCATTTTGTGTCAGCTGTGATTTTTTTTTCATATTCAAGATTGGAACATCATGTGTTTGTGTTCATTTGCAAAATTCCAATAAAATGTTTATTTAAAAATAATGAATTGCATTCCTTTTTCACAGCATGGCATCGAAGCAGTGAGCACAATTGCTTTACAGCGCCACCAATCACTGATCGGGGTTTGATTCCTGCTGGTATCTGTAAGGAGTTAGTATAGTCTCCCCCATGACCATGTAGGCTTCCTCTGGGTGCTGCAGTCTCCTACCCCATTCCAAGGATGTACAGGTTAAAGTTAAGTCCTGGGTATGACTCTAAACTGCAACTGGTGATGAGACTCTGATTGGGGATTTTCAGAGCTTTGGGGTAAGAGGAGTTACCCCTTAGTCATTCATTGCTCCGAGGGCCGCTCTGACCTGGAACGGTAGCACCTGCAAGGGTTGCTGCTCAGGATACGAGCGAAGGCCAACGGCAGATCCGGCAGGTTCAGTAGCTGAACTTATGACGGAGAAGGCGGATAAGCTAGGACCTCAAACGTCAACGACTGTAGTACAGATGGACGAACATTTGGGAAGAGAAATGGAGATTTCTTTAATTTGCCCAACAGTAGGCAATAGCAAACCACTGTTGCTAGATACTAGGTTTCTCAGAATCTATTTGCTAAGAAAACCATGGTCAAACTCACAAAATATATCACACAACAACAGCGTCAAGGGGATCTTCAAGACAATTCTGAAGATGCTTTGCTTGGTAGGGTTGATTCTGGTCCAAGGAGATCCCCGACCGTCATCAAGCTACTGCTCATAAAATTCAAGTAACACAAAAGAAAATTATTGCCACTTGGAATGTAAGAACCCTATATCAAGCAGGAAGATTGGACAATGTGATAAATGAAATGGAAAGACTAAAGATTAACATCATGGGAATTAGCGAAGTTTTTTGGATAGGTGCTGGAACATGTCAGAATAGAAACAAAACTAATTTGTTCTTGTGGAACATCCCGTACTAATGGAGTAGGAATTCTTATAGATGAAAACATTGCAAAAAGTGTTTTGGGACATTGGGCAATATCAGAAAGAGTGCTCCTTGTTAGATGCAGAGGACAACTGTTTGATTTAGCAATTATACAGGTATATGCACCAACAACAGATGGAACAAATGAGGATATAGATAAATTCTATGAAGAGCTTGAACAAGCAAAGAATAGATGCAAATCTCAAGATATTGTTATTGTCTTGGGAGATCTAAATACTAAAATAGGACAAGGTACTGATGGAAATACCACAGGAAAACTTGGACTAGGGGAAAGAAATGAAAGAGGTGAGAAATGGGTAGAATGGTGCAAGATGAATAATCAGGTCATTATGAACACCTACTTTAAAAACCATCTAGGACGCTTGTGGACCTGGAAAAGTCCAGGTGATAACACTAGAAATCAGATTGACTTTATTACTATAAACCAAAGATTTAGAAACTCGGTGACTCAATGCAAAACATATCTAGGTGCAGACTGTAATAGTGACCATAACCCAGTAGTATGTCATGTAAAAGTAAAACTTAAAAAACTAAAGAAGGAAAAACCTGAACAATCCCTTGACTACTTGCAATTAATTAAAGAAGAAAATTTGAGACAAAAATTTACAATTGAAGTAAGGAATAGATTTCAAAGTCTAGAAATAGAATCTTTTGAAGATGATAGCAATCATGTAGAAATGAAATTTAACACTCTAAAGGATGCCTTAGTAGAATCAGCAAAGTCAAGAGAGGCATTAGATAAGGGCGTGTTTTCTCCCCTGATTTATTTAATGTGTACAGTGAAACAATATTACAAAAAATAAGAGACATCTTGGGAATCAAAGTTGGCGGTGAAAACATCAATAATTTCAGATATGCAGATGACACTGTGTTAATTGCAAGTACGCAGGAAGAACTACAAAACTTAATTGATATAATTGTTGAAGAAAGTGCAAAAATGGGTCTATCTATCAATTGCAAAAAGACAGAATGTATGGTGATATCCAAAAAGAAGGAGAATCCTATCTGCAGGCTGAGAATAAACAGGGAAGACATAAAACAAGTACAGAACTTTTGCTACTTAGGAAGCTGGATGACATTAGATGGCAGGTGCGACTTGGACATCAAAAGAAGAATAGGGATGGCAAAAGACACCTTTACGAGAATGAAGAGTATACTGACCAATACTAAACTAGGCATGACAACCCGCCTCAGAGCACTGAAATGTTACCTTTATCCAGTTATGTTATATGGCTCAGAATGTTGGACAATATCTAGTAACATGAGGAATGGAACTGAAGCAGCAGAGATGTGGTTTTTGAGGAGGATGCAAAGAATATCATGGACAAAACGAATATCTAACGAGGATGTCATGAACAGAGCAAACACAAAAAGAGAAATAATGTACGAGATCATGAAAAGGCAACGTAACTTTATTGGACATGTGATTAGGAAAGAGGAGTTAGAATGCACAGTAATTATGGGAAAGATTGAAGGGAAGAGAGCAAAAGGAAGACAAAGACAAATGATGATGGAGACAGCAGCCAGAGAATTGGAAATGAATACCAATGAACTGATCCACTTGACCCAAAACAGGAGTGTGTGGGCCATGGCAGTCAAAGCTCAAACTGGGCCCGGCACCTGATGATGATGATGATGACAGGTTAAGGTTAGGGTTAGTAAGTTGTGGGTTTGCTGTGTGGGCACTGGAAGCATAGTGACACTTGCTCCCAGCAAAATCCTGGAACCGTTTTGGTCATTGTTGCAAAAAGATGCATTTCATTGTATGTTTTGATGTTTCAGTGTACATGTGACAAACAGAATTAACCTTATCACAGTAAAACATTGCAAATACCTTCAGCCAAGGAACTAATTTTCAAGTGCAGTAACATTCAAAGCTGTTTATTTTCTATATGAAATGCATTTTTGCTAGGATCAGGAAGTTGCAGCTATACAGGACCCTGGTCAGACCCCACTTGGAGTACTGTGCTCAGTTCTGGTCACCTCACTACAGGAAGGATATGAAAACTATAGAAAGAGTGCAGAGGAGATTTACAAGGATGTTGTCTGGGTTGGGGAGCATGCCTTACGAGAATAGGTTGAGTGAACTTGGCCTTTTCTCCTTGGAGTGATGGATGATGAGAGGTGACCTGATAGAGGTGTATAAGATGATGAGAGGCATTGATCGTATGGACAGTCAGAGGCTTTTTCCCAGGGCTGAAATGGCTAACACGAGAGGGCACAGTTAAAAGGTGCTTGGAAGTAGGTACAGAGGAGATGTCAGGGGTAAGTTTTTTACACAGAAAGTGGTGAGTGCATGGAGTGGGCTGCTGGCGATGGTGGTGGAGGCAGATACAATAGGGTCTTTTAAGAGACTCCTGGATAGGTACATGGAGCTTAGGAAAATAGAGGGCTATGGGTAACCCTAGGTAATTTCTAAAGTAAGTGCATGTTTGGCACAGCATAGTGGGATGAAGGACTTGTATTGTGCTGTAGGTTTTTCTATGTTTCTAAGTAAAACATAAATTATCAGTTTCATCAACTTTTGCTTACTTATTTAAATGTCTTCACTGATCAAATTGTTATATAGTTTAAAATCAAAATAGTACACTATTCTTTGGGTTCTGTAGCCCAAATCTCATTGGTGTTTCTTTGAATGTTGTTCAACACTGGTTTTGCATGACATGCGTTAAGATTACTAATTCACCCAACCCTCTTCCTTTAGACCTCACCTACTGTTGAATTTTGCACTGTGAATATAAAATACAAATATTCATAAAATTTTATATCGGCCAGCTGCCTACCAACCTTTTAATGCATTTTTACTGGTACCATTCTTTTTTTATATACTTGTTTTTAAAAAGTATCTTTAAAATTTTTGAACCATACTTAGCAAATAAATTATTTCTGTTGGCAACATTAAATGGGTGAAAACTGATACAGAAAAGTTTTAATTGATGGAATTTTTTTACAAATATTCATTCTCCTGGAATTAGATTAATTTTAATTTGTAAATTCCAAAATATTCAAATTATATATTCTTTAAGTGTTAAGTCTGAACAACTGTGTCCAGTTGTATTTTTGGCTTGTTTCTCTATATTTTTTAAATTATTCATCATAAAATTTTACAAGCTACTAGAGCTTTCATCAGGGAATTTATTGTCAGCTGTCCACATGTGCTTTTTAGCGCCACCTGGTGATACATTTAAAGGTTGCATGTTGTACAAGATTGATTATTTCTGTTCAAAGCCCTGTATCTAGTTCAACTATTTAGAGCTTCAATAAAGAATGAACAAAAGCATATGAGCAAAACCTTGTAAAATATATATTACCCTTACTTGAGTTGTTGCAGATTTCTCTGAAATCAAAAACAGTTTTGACAAGCAGTTTTTAATCTGAGCTCCCTTTGAAATTCAGAAATTATTCTGACAAATTCTTGGTTTGATGAATATGGGCCAAAATATCCACCATTGGCAAGATATCATATTCCATCTGTGTCATTATGATGCAGACATCTTGCTGCATTTTTATAATAATGTGTGTTGACATTGCTCTCGAATGTAAGTAGGTAAGCAATGAAAATTGAACACAAAGCCACAAAATGTAACATTATTGAATGTGAACATCATAACCAAAGAATTATTATAAGGCAGGTTTTAAAGGAGAAGGAAGAGGTGGAGAGGCTATATGGATGGAGAGGAATTTCCAGACCTTAGACCCCCAGTAGCAATGGAGAAATAATTAAAATGGATGCTTGTAACAGTAGTGGAGTAACTCCTTCCTTTTGACCCTGAACACTTCTGCAAGATGGATCTTTGAACAGATCAATCCTGAGCTAAATGTCATTCTTAACTGAACCTTGGCTTGTTGAAGTTTTGTCATCGATAAACCGATATGATTAACTAGATATCACAGAAACCCTTAGTAATCCAGCAGGTCAGGCAGCACACGTGGAGGTAGAGGGTTAGTCGATGTTTTGGGTCAACTCCCTGCAGCAGAACTTGGCCTGAAACATTGACTATTCCTCTGCCTCTACAGGTGCTGTCTGACCTGTTTCGCTTGCCCAGCAGTTTGTTCTTTGTGTTATATTCTAGCAAATGCGGTGTGTTGTATGTCAACCTTAGTGATACCTGATAAGTTGATTACACCAAATTATAATTACTCAGAAGGTATGAAGATGGCTGATATGAACAATCCACACAGGTGCCATGCAGTGTGGTCCTCTGCAAATGAGATTGAACCACATGAATAATCATATTATTGGATTTTATTTGCTAAGTCAAGTACTGGCAACTTCGGTAGCCAAATACATCTTCCTTACCCCAGCAATGAATTTATCCAGCAGCACACCTCAATGACACACATTGATGTTTGGACACACCATAACCAGAGCTGGATTGTCTCAAAGACCCCACTATGCTGGATTCTTGCATAGAGGACTCATATTATTTGACTGTGGTTTATATGGGTCCTCAAAGCCTGTTGAGCCAATAGTGGGGTCTGGTTGGTGGTATGTATAGAATTTCTCCATGGATTGTTTGTCAAGCTCTGGAATGGGAGTTTCATTCATAATGATTGTCCTGATGCAGACCTAAGCTGATGGGTTAAATAGATAATTGACTAAAGTGAAGTTTAGTTTGGCTTGTATTGTCTTGAATACTGTGTGTGTTGCAGCCCCTCTTCTAACAAGAGTTCAAGACTCTGAGTTAAGGAAGAGGACATGGTCAGAGTATTTGTATGATGAAGAGTTCAATTTGCATAAATTTTGTATGGATTGACCTGCTCCCTACTCAAGGATGAGTACAGAATCTGCAGCCCATGTAGCCTGGATACTTGCTGAGAATGTTGGTTTCCTGAACCTTCACTGATGTCTTCCTCAGATCATAGTGCATGATTGAGTGTCTCATGGAGATGGACCTTTCCACAGAACTTTTATTTCTATTTTAGCACCTACACTGAGAAGGTGAAATATATTGTGGATTTCCATGCTACTACTGACCCGAAGGCGCTGTACTGATACCTTTTCAATATTGTCACTCAGAGACTTCCCCAGCTCAGCAAAAGTTGATGCCTGTAACCCACAGCAGAACCAATTTGCACATTTATACTTTCAGGAATGAGTTGGCAGCAGGTCCTTGGTGTATGGTTTGAAAGAGGTTGGGATTAAACCTGACCTTTGTCCAATATTAAGAGTTTTAGAAATAAGCAGAGTGGAAATGTATTTTTTGGCCCAACAAGTCCATGTTGGCATTAACGAACCCATTTTCATTCATACTACTCTCTTCACATTCCCACTGACTCCCCCGAGATCCTACCTCTCACTAGAGACAATTTACAGTGGCCGGTTAATCTGCCAGGCATTAGAATGTGGAAGGGAACCAGAGAAGCCAAAACCCACTCCTCACTGAGAGAATGTGCAGATTCCACAATGCCAACACCAGAGATTAGGACTGAACCTGGATTGTTGTTGCTGAGAAACTATGCGGTCAGTGTGTCATTAGCATTTATGTCTCTAACTCAATTATTGTAATCCCTGATTCTTGTGGATCTTGAGAAATGAGTTAAGTAGAAGATGCTGAATGCATGAATAAGAAGCAGTAAAACAAGTTATTAAAATTACTCACAAACCTTTCTTTCCCATGTTTGACATTGCATGTCCAGTTTCTATCATTGAAATGATGGCGGCCTCTTGTATTCACACAGAAGGGAATATATCTACTATTTATTGCTAAATGTTTTCTGACATTCAATTTTAATATATAAGAGGAGAAGTATGCTAGTATGTGGCCTGCTTAAGGGTTTTTGAGTTGTTTGAGATACATGAGTATGTTATGCCTATAGGTAATGTGACCTATGGTAGGTGGCAAGTGTGAAACAAGCAGAAGAAGTGGAATGAAGTGATTTGTTCTGAGTTACAGAGACATGAGAAACAGTGGAAAGACGTCATTGACATCCAGAGAGATAGGAAGGGGTAGCTGCTCTGACCATCTGCTGATGACATTATTTTGTTCTTCCTCCGCTGAGAGAACATCTCAAGCCAGAAAAAAACCTCTTCCAACAGCTTCATATGTTTTTTTAGCTAAGTGGTCCCAACCTAAACTAGCTGTTTCTATTTAACTTTGTGACTGTCAGCCAAGAAGTTATTAAAACAAAAGTAAGCTAACTACTAAGAACAGCAATAGAGATAATAGGTAATCCAGCCAGCAAATGGAAAATCCTTAAGTGAACCTGTGATGATGATGATGTTCTATAGTGGTTCCTTTAAGCACCATGAAATGAAATGACTGCTGCATTTATTGCCAGTAAGTGCAAGAACCATTGAAAATATTTGTACTGGGAATTTCCTCAAGGGTTCTCCCAATCATTTACCTAGCTTTGTCACAATCCATCATCTTTATAAACACTACTTCGCCAACAACCTGTCAATTTTGTACTTCAATCAAGCTTCACTGAACTTAAGCCAGTCTTACTTTAATAATTCCCTGGCCCCTATAAGTGTTTATTTCAGCAGTTGTATCATTTCAATGAAATTAAAAAGGACTGTTCGTACTATTTTGATTTTCTTTTTCTCAATTATCTCTACCACCCTAACTTACAAAATTGAAGTCCTATTCTACATTGTATTAGTATTATTAACAGTTTAGTATCAAATGACTGTGTTCTATTATATGTTTCACTGTAGGAGGAGATCTTCTGAGCAGGAAATGAAACACAGAAGAAACATAGAAAACCTACAGCACAATACAGGCCCTTCAGCCCACAAAGCTTTGCCGAACATGTCCTTAACTTAGAACTACCTAGGCTTACCCATAACCCTCTATTTTTCTAAGCTCCATATATCCATCCAGGAGTCTCTTAAAAAACCCTATTGTTTCCGCCTCCACCGCCGGCAGCCCATTCCACACACTCACCATTCTCTGCATAAAAAAATCAACTTACCCCTGACATCTCCTCTGTACCTACTTCTAAGCACCTTAAAACTAGCCATTTCAGCCCTGGGAAAAAGCCTCTGACTATCCACACGATCAATGCCTCTCATTAACTTGTACATCTCTAGAGTTACATAATCAGTTTTTCTCCTCATTGATTATCAGAATCAGGTTTATAATCACTGGCATATCTCGTGAAATTTGTTAGCTTCGCGGCAGCAGTACAATATGATAATGTAGAAAAAATAAGTAAATTAATTACAGTAAGCATATATATGTATATTAAATAGTTAAATTTAAAGTAGTGCAAAACAGAAATAATATTTTTTTTAAGTGAGGTAGTGTTCATGGGTTCAATATCCATTTAGGAATCAGGTGGCAGAGGGTAAGAAGCTGTTCCTGAATCACTAAGTGTGTGCCTTCAGGCTTCTGTACCTCCTACCTGATTGTAGCAGCAATGAGAAGAGGGCATGTCCTGGGTGATTAGGGTCCTTGATAATAGATGCTGCCTTTCTGAGGCACTGCTGCTTGTAGATGTCTTGGATACTATAGAGGCTAGTATCATGATGGTGTTGACCAATTTTACAACTTTCTTTAGCTTCTTTCAATCCTGTGCAGTTGCTTCCCCCCTGACCCCCATACCAGACAGTGATACAGAATATCAGAATGCTCTGCACGGTACATCTGTAGAAGTTTTCGAGTGTTTTAAATGACAAACCAAATCTCCTCAAACTCCTAATGAATTATAGCCACTGTCTTGTCTTCTTTATTGCTGCATCGATATGTTGAGGTTAGATCCTCGGAGATCTTGACAGTCAGGAACTTGAAATTGCTCACTCTCTCCACTTCTGATCCCTCTATGAGAATTAGTTTGTGTTCGTCTTCCCCTTCCTGAAGTCCACAATCAGCTCTTCAGACATTGAGTGCAAGGTTGTGGCTACGACACCACTCAACTAGCTGGTATATCTCGCTCCTGTACGCCATCTCGTCTCCACCTAGAATTCTGCCAGCAATGATGATCTCTTGCATACTGTGAGAAGATGGGCTTTTATCATACATTCTGACATCTCTATTAGGCATTCTCCTTCATAGTGTTCTACCTACAATGGCAGCAGCCTGGAGTTCACAGGTCCAGTCAGAACCGCCAGCTTTCATCCAACCTTCAATATGACTAGGATTTTCATACACGTGCTGTGATGTGGAGCTCAGCAACTGAGCCCAATCATCCTGGGATTCACAAACTGCCTCTGTGCCTTTGCTACTTCCAACCTATTGGGTGATGGGAAATCCTAATTATTTCAGTGGGGGAAATAAGACTCTGAATTAGCATGATAAGGAACAAAATGTTTTTAGCAAATTATTTTACTTAAGTTTAATGCTTCTGAAGCACTTTAATTTTGCTTTTAAACACAAGATTTTATGCAGATGCTGGAAATCTTGAGCAACACACACAAGATGTTGGAACTCAGCAAGTCAGGCAGCATCTATGCAGGGGAATAAGCAATGTTTTGGACCGAGATTGTTCATCAGGTTTATTCCCTCCATAGGTGCTGCCTGACTCGCTGAGCTCCAACAGCACTTTGTGTGTGTTAACTTTGTTTTATGCTTTTATATATCATTTACTTCAGATTTAGTAGTTTCAGGTATGTGTGCAAATCAAAACATATAAAAGTTAACAAATCCTTGATGGCTGTGTGAGCAGACAAAACTTCCACTTGTTTAGAACTTCTTTACAATATTTTTTACTATATTGTATCCATATGATAACTTAACCTTCTGCCAAAACTTCTCAGTGGTATTCTAAACTCTGGGTGTTGATGCCTAAGGGCTCATAGTCAGTGAGATATTGTCACCAGCTGCAGGGTGTGACCAGCCAATGTAATTGCCCCTTTGCACCAACTGAGTACAGGATCCATAGCTGTGACCTCAACCAGCAAGATCTAGTTGATTATTTAATCTTTTATCAGGAATGTTGATGTACTTTCCATAAAATTCAGTACTGCAGGGAGATTGAAAATCTGGCTGAAGTGATGCCACAGCAACAACCTCTCACTCAATGTCACCAAGACCAAGGAGCTGATTATCAACTTCAGGAGGAGGAAAACAGTTCTTATCAGGGAATCAGAGATGGAGAAGGTTATCAGCTTTAAATTCCTTGGTGTTATCACTGCAGAGCATCAGTCCTGGGTCCAGTATGTAAGGCCATTATGAAGAAAGCACAGCAGCACCTTTACTTTCTGAGCAGCTTGTGAAGATTTGGAATGTCATCTAAAACTTTGACAAACTTTTATAGATGTGTGGTGGAGAGTATATTGACACCCTGCATCACAGCCTGGTATTGAAACCCCAAAGCCCTTGAGCCTAAAATCTTCCAAAAAGTAGTGGATATGGCCCAGCCAATCACAGCTAAACCCTCCCCACCATTGAGCCCATCTACATAGACCGCTGTCACAGGAAACCATCATCCATCATCAAGGAGCCCCACTAGATAGGCCATGATCTCTTCTCACTGCTGCCATCAGAAAGAAGGTACAGGAGCCTCAGGATCCATACCATCAGGTTCAGAAATGGTTGTCACCCCTCAACCATAATTCTTTTGAACCCAGAGGGATAACTTCACTTGCTCCATTCCTGAACTGTTCCCACAGCCTATGGACTCACTTTCAAGGACTCTTCATCTCATGTTCTCAATATTAATTGTTTATTTATTTGTTATTATTATATTTTTTCTATATGTAGTTGCACATTGATTGTTTGTCCATCCGGTTGGGTGCAGTCTTTCATTGATTCCATTGTGTTTCCTGTATTTACTGTGAATTCCCACAAGAGAATGAATCTCAGGGTTGTATGGTGACATATATGTACTTTGATAATAAATTTACTTTGAACTTTGAACTTAGGTTATAATAGGAATTTAGGAATAGGTTATTGGCAATTTATAATTTGATAAAGAAAATTGTGAAGTCAGCTATATAATTGCAATGCCTACTATGTTCCAGCCCAGTCATTTTTTTGTGTCGACTTCATCTAAAATGGTTGATGCATAGACAAACCATGGCATAGAACATATGCAATGTGTTTTCCTAATATAATCCTTTCTCAATTTCAGTTCCCTATAAATGTTGCTCTTCAACTGAAGCCAAGTTTGTGGATGAACTAGCTAGGAGACTTGGAATTTACTACTTTACATTTGCATGAGCCAGAAGCAAAGTTATAAAACTGTACTCAGGAGTTGGATCTTAACAATATTTGTAAAGGCTGTTTGGCATTTGATCCTCTCAGGCAGTGTCCTTCTGTGATTAATAATAACAGCAGTCAGCATGACTGGATTTCGTAGCAGATTCATCAAAAAGCACTGAGATGCAATGAAAAGACCCCCCCACCCAACAATCTATGGAAAATATTGCTCTTAACACGCCTAATTGAGGGACCAGAGATGAAATAGCCTCCATGGAAAGGAAAATCAACCATCTTACATAATATGGAACCAGTACATAGCTATCAGCTTTCCCATACAGAAAATTATAACCCCTGAGTATTGTTTGTAATGAGAGAATAAGTGAACAATCCCGTCCCCGCTCCTCTACCACCATGAATCACACATTTCAGTCCACATTAACTGTTGAAAAGGAGCAGATTGTTTCACTCACAGTACTTTAAATACTTCCTTTATCAGCGAAATAATGAATTGCATCATTTTTCCACAAGCACCACTGCTATCATTTAGATTGAAGTGATAATCATAAAAGCTTTATATCTTGTTTTGACTTATTTTGGCATGTACTGAACAGATGCCACATCCAATGTATTCTTATTATACAATTCTACTCACATATCTTAGACATCTTTAGGCTCATGCAGAGATTCCAGCACAATATGTACTCACTTTCCAATTCCTATTGTCACTTATTTGCCATCATTCTCACAAAATCTCTCTTGACTTGGACAATACTTCTTTGTTTACATCAAATTATCACTTTTGACTTATTATAAAAACGAAACAGTGAATAACCCATATTTAAATGACTTTCCAAGACTAAACAAAACAATTAATGAAATATATTGATTTCAGTTTTTAATGAAGTAAAAAAGGTTCTCAAGCTTACTATTAGTAAGAAATTCTGATTTTTTAAAGTTTAATTTTAAAAGATTCCACAATTAGAAGGCACATAAAGTTGATTGATTTTATGTGCATCATGATTAGTTTAGTGGGAAAGACTTATTCTCAGCATCATACTTCATAAACTAACACAAAACTAATTTGCACTGGATTTAACTCACACTAAAAATGCTTGATAGTTGCAACACACACAAAATGCTGGAGAAACTCAACAGGCCACATAGTGTCTGTGAAAAAAAAGTACAGCCAATGTTTGGGGCTGAGACCCTTTGGCAGTTTGACATATTTAAGTTGATGTGTACAAAAGATAAATAACCAAGTGGGTTGTATATATTTTGTTTATTACCTTATTGTTTGTACATAATCAGAAATTCTCTACTAAAATAGTAAAAGAAATACTAATTTGGTGAACAGGCATGATAGAGGGGGAATTATTAGGGCAGGAGTTTCTAGGAGTAATTTGAAAAATGCAGGATCATTTCATCCCAAACAAGAGGAACCATTCTAAAGGGAGGATGAGGCAACTGTGGCTGACAAGGGAAGTCAATGACAGCATAAAAGCAAAGGAAAGGGCATACTAGAGTCCTGCTGAAGGGTATCAGCCTGAAACATCAACTGTACTCTTTTCTATAGATGGTGCCTGGTCTGCTGAGTTCCTCCAGCATTCTGAGAGTCAGTGAATGTTGTTTATTTAGATTTTCAAACTGCCTTTGACAAGGTGCAGCACATGAGGCTGTTGAGCAAGATAGGAGTTTGTAGTGTTACAGAAAAGATACTAGCTTGGATAGAAGATTGGTTAACTGGCAGAAAGCAAAGAGTGGGACCTTCTCTGGTTAGCTGGCTAGTGTGTTCTAGCTGTCAGTGTTGGGTCCATTACTTTCAATGTTATATGTAAATGGTCTGGATGACAGAGTTGATGACTTTGTGGCCAAGTTTGCAGATGATACAAAGATAGGTGAAGGTGCAGATAGTGTTGGGCAAGCAAAGAGTCTGCAGAAGGACTTAAAACAGATCAGGAGAATGGGCAAGTAAGTGGCAGATGGAATACAGTGTAGGGAAGTCTATGGTCATTCACTTTAACAGAAGGAATAAAGGTGTAGATTATTTTCTAAATAGGGAGAAAATACTAAAATCAGAGGAGCAAAAGGATTTGGGAGTCCTGGTGCAGGATTTCCCATAGGTTAACTTGCAGGTGGGCCAGTAGGAAGGGAGTTAAATGCAAGGTTAGCATTCATTTTGAGAAGGCTAGAATATAAAAGCAAGGATTTAATGCTGAGGTTTTACTCACTAGAATTTGGAAGAATGAGGGAGGATCTCATTGAAAAATACCAAATATTGAAAGCCCCATCTAGTTTAGATGTGGAGAGGATACTTGGATACTTCCAATAGTGGGAGAGTCTATGACCAGAGGACCAGGCCTCAGAAAAGAAGGACTTCCCTTTCAAATACAGATGAGGAGGAATTTCTTTAGGTAGAGTGTGGTGAATCTGTGGAGACCAAGTAATCGGGTATATTTATCGGGTTCTTGATTGGTAAAGGAAAGTAAATCAGCCATGATCAAATGGAAGAGCATCTCAATGGGCCAAAAGGCTTAATTCTGCTCCTAGTTTTATTAAACCCCACTGAAAATGAAACTGACCATTTTTCAGGACTTTTAGTGTTACTTTGGAATTCAACTGTTTGCTTATATAGGGCATGCTTGCACATATTACATGATTTCTGGGCCATTCTAATGTTGTGCATGAAATTAGTAGTTCTGTTCTGGGAGTAGTTGGGTTTGGGCATTCTCTAAATTAGGACTATTGAGAGTATCACTTAAATGGGCCCTACTAAGATGAATTCAATATTTAACCTTTATCCTTTGGTAACTTCTCCCCATTCCCCTACTGCCACCTACCTGTCTCTTGCACTAGGAACTTACTGACCATTCCCCACATCATATCTCTATCCCATTTTCATCTAACCAATCCCATTTTCTCAATCCGTCTCAGTCGCAAACTCTGCCTCAACCCAAACCCCACCACCATCAGCACAGGATCAACCATAATTCCTGCCAATTCCCTAATACGTTGGTCATCAGTAGAAGCCTAAACCTATGCTTGCAATCTCCATTAGGTCTTGACCCAGCCCGGTTCAAGGCTACATTTGGGCTAATGACCACTGATGCTTGCTGCCTCCAAACTCATTCTGATGTATTCAAATTTCTGGCTGGTATATTGCTTTTATAAAAAGCTAAAAGCTCATTCTCAACTTGGGCACACAACTGAAACAGTGAATGTGCGCTACACAGCAGCTATGCGGTGTACTCATTGGCATGAATTTCTAAGCAATGGTGTTTTAATGAAATATTTAGTGTCTATAAGTTATTTTTACTTCCAAGAGGATTTCAACCAAAGGACCTGAGATGCCTCTGTCGATATTGCCTCTTTGACAGGACAAACCAAAAGGTGACCTAATTTCCTTATAACCTAGTTTCTTTCTGCATTACAAAATTTATCCCGCTTTCCTTTCAAAAGAAAAGTTGTCTCTGTCCCAATTATTTTCTGGGGTATTTGGTTCCATACTCCAACAATCCCCCAGGCAAAGTAATTAAACTCCAATGGTTTAACTGATTGCTTTCAATTGAATGTCTCCTTGATAACTCCTCAACAGAGAAATTAGTCTTTTTGTTAAATCTGTCAAAAATCGTGATTTATAACATCTATTAAGCCTCCTTTTGGCCTCCTCTAACCCTAAGAACATAGTGCTAACGTGATTTTTTAAGCTGTTGTGCTTCATTCATAAGTTGAGATGTCAAGAAACCCTAAATGCTCTGTCAGGAGCACATAAAGGATTTCATAGCAGGAGATATGGAAAGTTTTTGGTCAAGGACAATAATTGGCGTTGATGGTGTTTTTATCCTATCAAAATTAACATGTGAAAATAAGAAGTCTGACCAATAGCTCCTTGCTGTGGTCGGTTTCTCTGCAAACATTACTATATAATTCTGAACTGCTCTGAGATAGTGAAAGGCAGTATTTTAGATACATTTTCTTTGATTTCCCTTTCCGCAGTATTATCCTGATGCTTTTGTGCTGGAGGTTAATTTTTATATTAATCCAGTGCATATGGAAGATTAAATATTGCCCAAATGTATTACTGCTTTATTTTTATGGTACATGATAGGATTTATAAGATTCAGTGTCATTGGCCTTTTTTGCCTTTGAGCATTTTCTCCCTAAACTTGCATGCTTTATCTACCTGAACACATACCTTCAACATGCAAGGAAAGGCAGATAAAACTACAAAACACCTAACAGGTTCAGTTGTACATAACAGATAGCTTTAATGCTTTGCACCTTAAGGTGTTCTTTAATAAATACTGATTGGATTTGTGTATTTTTAGGTGACTGAACTGAGTAAGAATACAGGATATCACCAGGACCCGCAGATATGTCAAGGTCAGAGAAAAATGAAGTATACTTATTTGCAATAAATGTATTGAACAACTCATAATTCAAGATAAAATACTTTTAGTCAAAAGAAAAGTGGAATGATTAAATTATTTTAAAGTATATTTGTTCTTTATAATATTGAATAGCTTACCTATGACAGCTGCATAACTAAAATGCTCTTACTGTAATTTATAATATTTCCATTATTTTTACCTAGATGCTGTATTCACTGAAATAGAGGGAAAAGAATGCTGGAAATACTCAATAAGCTGGACCAGTTCTGTGGAGAGAGAAACAGAATTAATGCTTCAGATCAATAATTTTATTTTGTTTTAACCCTTTAAGTTGTTTCCCCTATGTGCTCTGTTTCTTGCTCTACTGGTGCTGCCTGACCTTCTGAGTATTTCCAAAATTTTAAAATATTTGCCATTGAAAGATTTCCAGTGTTGATTTTGGTGTTTTATTGTATTATAGTAAGATTATGTAAATCCATCATGTTTGGAACTTAGGTGGTGCTCCATTTTTGCATGTCATTCCCATTAATAACAACATATTTTAAACTGATTAGATATCACATAGCATTATGATAAATGCTGTGTTATCAGGTAAGTTTCGCTGTGAATGGGAGGGGAGCAATGTAAAGCATTACTTTTATGACAGATGCAGAATGATTGGGATTCCTGATGCATCAAGTAACAGAGATGGCTTTTCATTTAGATAAAAATTCATAGGAAAGCAATTTTTAATAACCCGTTAGGGTTTTTTATACCATATTACATTCATGTTTATTTGTGTAAATAGGGTTTCTATTACCTTCAAATCAAAATTACTGAAAAAGCTTAGTAGATGACCCACAGAAATTTAAAATGTTTGAATCTCTGGAGAAAAGGGAAGTTGACCTGGCACTAATCTTGAGACAAGTTGCTAACTTAAATACATTCATGTTTTACAAAATTTAATAATATCACTTGCAAAACATCTGATCAGTGTAAATCTGCCATTACAAATGAAACATCGACAAATTATTCATTGCTACGAAGTGAAAAGGGGAAGCTTATCCTGTGTTGATGCCAAGAAGCAGGTTTGTCATGTAGCTTATAAAATTTGAGAAGGCAAAGACACGAAGCCTACTATCTAACTTGCAGAAGAACAAATATTTCACTTCCATATTTTGTGTGATGCAGAAAGAGAAATGCAGTGTAGCATTCATTTCAAGAGAACTAGAACATAAAAGCAAGGATGTAATGTTGAGACTTTAAGAAGCACTGGTGAGGCCTCACTTGGAGTATTGTGAGCAGTTTTGGGCCCCTTATATTAGAAAGGACAGTCTGAAACTGGAGAGAGTTCAAAGGAGGTTCACGAAAATGATTCCAGGATTGAATGGTTTGTCATATGAATGACATTTCATGGCTCTGGGCCTGTATTAACTAGAATTCATAAAAATGAGAGATGACCTAATTGAAACTTATCCAATGGTGAAAGGCCTTGATAGATTGGACGTGGAGAGGATGTTTCCTATGGTGGGAGAGTCTCAGATCAGAGGACACAGCTTCAGAATAGAGGGGCATCCTTTTAGAATGAAGATGAGAAGGAATTTATTTAGCCAGAGAGTAGTGAATCTGTGGAATTTGTTGCCACAAGCAGCTGCAGAGGGCAAGTCTTTATATACACTTAAGGCAGAGGTTAGTAGTTTCTTGATTAGTCAGGGCATGAAGGGATATGGAGGGGGGGGAAGGCAGGAGATTGGGGCTGAGAGGAATAATGGGTCAGCCATGATGAAATGGGGGAGTAGACTCGATGGGCCAAATGGTCTAATTGTGCTGTTATGTCTTAGGGTCTTATAGAAAAAGGCTCACAGTGCAATCTCATTGTTTCTCCAATTTTCTCTGTAATCTGTTCTCCCCACATGCCCATTAATAACCCCATCTTGCATTAACCATAACCCACCCCAGCACAGGAAAAAACCAGAGCAGCCAGAGAAAACCCATGCATCATACAAACTCCAGACAAGCAGCATAGACAGTCATATAGGTCAGGATTGAACATGGGAATATGGAGTGTTTTTCCTCTAGTCTGTGTCTATCCTCAATTTGGGAAAAGAGGAGGCCATCGGCAGCTATGTCAGTGTGGGAATGGGAATTGAAACTCAAATTGATGGCAACTGGGAATTACAGAATCCCTATTACAGTGGACGGAGCAAAGGTCCTCGAAGAACTGATCTCCCGATCTGCATCGGGCAGAGGAGACCACACTAGGAGCACTTGATGGGTTCAGATGTGATGTATGACTCACCTAGAAGGTCTGTATAATGCCCTGAATGTTGGCGAGAGAGAAGGTGCAGGGCCTGTTGTAACATTTAGCACAGCTGCAGCAATACATAGCTGGAGGGGGATCAGTGAGGAGCGACAAGCAAACAGGGGAGTTGTAGAGAGAGCAATTCCTGTGGAAAATGGAGAGGAGAGGGGATAGGAAGATGTGCAGAATGATGTATTGGACGAGGACAAGCAGAACCCTATCCCTGTTATGTTGAGGGGAATGGGGTGAGGATGGGAAATAGAGGCCTTCATGGATAGTAATAGAGGGTAAACCCTGTTTCCTTAAAAATATCTTGGATGTCTGGGTATGAAAAGTCTTATCATGAGAATAGATACAGTGGAGACAGAGAAACTGAGAGAAGAGAATGTTCTTTGACTGGTCTCCCTACCTGTTGCAATACCAGGTTCTAATCGGCTCTATAGGTCTTGGAATAAAACAAGATTTTTGCTTCAAATTCAGCAAGTCTCTAGCAGGATTATCCTCTGAAAATAATATTTCAGTGAAACTCCTACTCATTGCCAAACCTTGATAATTTGCAGGGGCTGTGTATTAAATGAGTACACAAAATAGGGAAGCTATTAATATCCACTATCTCATTGTTTGGAAGTACTGATGGCTTAGCAAATGAAGCTTTATAAACTCCCTTTAAACTCATTGAGGCCCTGTTCCCATGTTCCTCATCGTTCATTACAACCCTCTTTGCAACAAAGAGAGTGTCAGATTATTGGAGATTAACTGTAGCTGCTAAATTCACATTGCACAGAGTAGTAGGTTATTCTCCGAGCCATAAGCGAGCACTGCTATGCTCCTCCCAAAACACAAGTGTGTCTTGAAAGAAACCAGCACACATTAATATATAAAGTAGCATGCAGTTAGTTCCCATCGTCTGCTTCCAAGTAAGCTACAGTATACTGACAAGTTTGAGAGCAGTGATACAGTAATAGACTCTGTATATAGTGGCATGCAAAAGTTTGGGCACCCCTGGTCAAAATTTCTGTTACTATGAATAATTGAGTGAGTAGAAGATGAACTGATCTCCAAAAATCATAAAGTTAAAGACAAAACATTTTTTTCAACATTTTAAGCAAGATTAGTGTATTATTTTTGTTTTATACAATTTTTAGAGTGAAAAAAGGAAAGGGGCACCATGCAAAAGTTTGGGCACCCCAAGAGATTTGAGCTCTCAGATACTTAATTAGCTTGGGTGGGTCTCAGATCTTAATTAGCTTGTTAGGGCTATGGCTTGTTCACAGTCATCATTAGGAAAGGCCAGGTGATGCAAATTTCAAAGCTTTATAAATATCCTGACTCCTCAAACCTTGTCCCAACAATCAGCAGCCATGGGCTCCTCTAAGCAACTACCTAGCACTCTGAAAAGTAAAATAAATGATGCCCACAAAGCAGGAGAAGGCTATAAGAAGATAGTAAAGTGTTTTCAGGTAGCCGTTTCCTCAGTTTGAAATGTAATTAAGAAATGGCAGTTAACAAGAACGGTGGAGGTCAAGTTGAGGTCTGGAAGACCGAGAAAACTTTCTGAGAGAACTGCTCGTAGGATCGCTAGAAAGGCAATTCAGAACCCCTGTTTGACTGCAAAAGATCTTCAGGAATATTCAGCACACTCTGGAGTGGAGGTGCACTGTTCTACTGTGCAGCAACTCCTGCACAAATATGACCTTCATGGAAGAGTCATCAGAAGAAAACCTTTCCTGCGTCCTCACCACAAAATTCAGCGTCAGAAGTTTGCAAAGGAAATCTAAACAAGGCTGATGCATTTTGGAAACAAGTCCTGTGGACTGATGAAGTTAAAATAGAACTTTTTGGCCGCAATGAGCAAATGTATGTTTGGAGAAAAAAGGGTACAGAATTTCATAAAAAGAACACCTCTCCAACTGGTAAGCACGGGGGTGGATCGATCATGCTTTGGGCTTGTGTTGCAGCCAGTGGTACGGGGAACATTTCACTGGTAGAGGGAAGAATGAATTCAATTAAATACCAGCAAATTCTGAAAGCAAACATCACACCGTCCGTAAAAAAAGTCTGAAGATATTGCCTGGCCTGCTGCGTTCACCAGCAATTTTTATGTGAAGATGAAAAGAGGATGGCTTCTACAACAGGATAATGATCCTAAACATACCTCAAGATCCACAATGGACTACCTCAAGAGGTGCAAGCTGAAGGTTTTGCCATGGCCCTCACAGTCCTCTGACCTAAACATCATCAAAAATCTGTGGATAGACCTCAAAGAGCAGTGCATGCAAGACAGCCAAAGAATGTCATAGAACTAGAAGCCTTTTGCAAGGAAGAATGGATGAAAATTCCCCAAACAAGAATTGGAAGACTCTTAGTTGGCTACAGAAAGCGTTTACAAGCTGTGATACTTGCTAAAGGGGGTGTTACTAAGTACTGACCATGCAGGGTGCCCAAACATTTGCTTCGGGCCCTTTTCCTTTTTTGTTATTTTGAAACTGTAAAAGATGGAAGTAAAAAAGTAATCTTCCTTAAAATATTAAAGAAATGTGTCATCTTTAACTTTATGCCTTTTGGAAATCAGGTCATCTTTTACTCGCTTAGCTATTCACAGTAACGGAAATTTTGACCAGGGGTGTCCAAACTTTTGCATGCCACTGTATCTCTAAGCAACAGGAGTCAAATTGCATTATAAAACAGCAAAGTATTTTTTAAATTTTGAAAAACAGGTTTGGCAAAACAGCCGGTCACTTCAGACAAATAATGACTAAAAAGCCATTCTGGAATCCATTTGCCTCGGATTGCTGTGAATACATTGCCCCTGAACAAAATATAAATGGAGAAATCATTGGATACTTTTTGAATGTAGTCAGGATGAACACCAGAGAATTCAATGAGACATTTGTAATTAATGTAATCAAATCTACATAGCAGGCCTTGATTGCCAGACGTTTTTATTGCCCCCTACATCTTACTAATATTCTGTCACCCTCTTCTCAAGTAACTAGTTTGCTAAATAATTTAATAACTGATATTGAGAGAATGTGAATGATATTTATCTATAAATTCATTTGTGAATAGTACATTGAATAAAAGACAAATCTGAAACTACACAAAACTGAACCATATGCAGTTATTTTTTACTATTTTTAAATACTTGTTTTTTAATCTAACTTACTAAAGGATTTCCTATTCACAATTCAAATATGTACTTCAACATGAGTAGACTATTTTTATATGTTCTGTTGCAGGCTGTAGAGTCCTGACTCCCCTATGTATATTGAGAGACGATCTTCCTCTTTATTAATGCATCTTAATAGCATCAAGAAAAACTATACAAATATAGTAGTGACAACAAGAAGTTAGAAAAGGTGTTTATATTATAAATAATTATTTCAATCTAACCTTCACCTGCACTTCATTAAGTATATGTAATAGTGTAATTAAGATTAATGTTAACACATGAAAATTGTCTCATTTCCTTGTCACCTTCTCAAAACCAAAGATGGAAAGCTGTAGAAAGAAGAAATATCCAGTTGTCACTGACTGCATAAACAAGAAAATTAACATGTTAACTAGCTCAGAGTTTGAATATCCACCAGCAACATCCATTCAAAATATGTCCTATTTTTGCTAATTTCCACATCAGTTATGCCAATAAATTTTTACCCCAAAATACCTTGTGTATTTTATTGGCCATAGCAAACTCTCATAATCAGTGTGAACAAGGATCCATCACTTCTGTACATGAAATAGTGCAACTGTGAAAGAAAATGCAATTGTATAAGCTTTTCAGTAATTATTTTGCTGCTGTCTGAAGCCATTGAAATATTTTAAAGATACATATAGTAAGTTAAGAATTTACTTTTAAAAATTGCTAGTTCAATATAAATCTATACAAATTTGAACTATTCCTTCAGTGCCTGCTTTTGGTAGCTTAAATCTACCCCTGCAGAAAAACAGTGAAAATGCATAAATTTTAATTAATTTCTCATTTTTATACAAAGAATGTTAAAGAAGTTCAGATATTTTGTGGAATTGGTACAAAAAATATCAAAGTAGTTCAGGCTTTATGTAAAACAATTTGAATTTCCTCAATCTTTTTGACTTAAGTTTTCAGAAACATCTAAGTCAAATTCACAGAATGTGATCTCTTTTTAATGCAGAAGTGGGAGTTCTGTATTAGAGGCTTGGAACATAATGACTGAATGCCAGAATTGTTGTGCAATTATCCCAATGCATTAAATTTGACTTAAGCCCCTCTTGGTGTTGTGCTCAAAGTCGTTATGGGGACTTTATCATTCCTCCAGCAACAAGAGAATAGTTTGAAATTTGCCTTTTTAACCTTCCCTGTCTTTTATGCTTTGCAGTGTCTAGCAATTAAATTGAGTTGTGTTTGTTGTTAGGTAACATTTTAGTGAAACATATTTTTAACTAATACTGTAGGAAATACCTTCTTTTCTAATCATGTCAGGCACCACACCGGATATACCTATTAAAGAAAACTTTCAGATGACTAATTACTTGAATATTGAGATTGCTACACGCTTCAGTTATTTGTATATTTTCAGTTAGAATTTCTACTTCATTACGTAGAGCATCAAATAAAAACTTACCTTTTAGATAGTAGTTTGACTGTTCACATTCTGCATCAAATTCAAGTTACAACATGCAAATCATACCGCACACTTATTTTGTCATTAAGGGAAAATTGGTGTGTGTAGGTGCTCATGTTCCCAGCAGCACAAATATAATAATAAAAAAAGAAATACAATTGGAAATTCTGAAGACACCCCACTTCTTCCTAGAATTCAGTCATCCCAGATGATCTCATATACTGCAGAAATGTAAAAAGTATTGTGCTCTGTATAGTAGTAGAATCTGTGTTTTCTTTCAATTCCTAGGAAATGAGTTATTTATTTTAATTGACCACAAACATGTACATTGTGCAGTTTTACATGGCTATTACTGTTAAAGCCACTAATCTTTGGAATTTAGTTTTCCTCATTTGAAGCTTGAAACTTTCTACAAACACAGTCCCTTATTTACGACAGCAGCTCTTTAAGAGAATTTTTGAGAGTGATCCGGCTGGTGATCAAAAACTTCACGTTCACAAGAATTAGGTGCAACAAATTAGAACTTTCGCTTGGTGCAGAAATCCCAAAACAGACATCAAATAATAAATCACATGTCATTTGTCCTGTTTCTGGAATTCTCATAACTTAAATGCATTTTATTATTAATACGTGCAAAAATTATAGATACAAAAATGTGTTTGCAGACACAAAGGCAACTTCATTACATAAATAAAATGTACATACACAAAGACGTGAGCAAGATGGTCAACACCAGTAACTGATTCAAGACTGCAAATGGATTAAGATAGCTCCTTCCTCACTTTGAAGTATTCTCAGCAAAAGCAAATATGCACAGATTAAGCTTTCATTTCATAGTGTATTGATGACAGTATCTAAAAGTGCTACATATGCAATGAATTAGTGTTGTTTTAAAGTAAAAATAACTCTGTACTGAAATTAGAGCAATTGGCTGTTTAGCTGATTTTCTTTTCACTGCTATTGCTTGAAAGGTTGACTGCTTTCCACTGGCCCTGCTTTTTTTTTTGCAATTGCAATGAAAGGAGAGATTTCCATTGTAATGTAGGGCAGTCTTATTCATATTTTAACATCTTACTTATACCATTTTTGTCAACATAATTCTGCAGGTCCAAGTCCTTGTTCAGCTTTACATCTTTTACTACCCATCAGCAGAACATGGAGGGGCAGGGGATGAAATTCAAGTGGTAAGGCCATCCACACTCAGCTGATAGGTCCTTCTTTGGGCTGATTGGACTCAAATGTTATCATTAGGGCTGAACTTCAATAGTTATGCAGCAATTCTGAGCACAGAGTGGTTTCTACGCCAAGTCCAAGCTTTAAAATAAAAAGCACACACAAAGCCATAAAAGTCCCAGAAATGTAAGACAGCTCTGAAGATTTTTTGCTGCCCATAAGTACTCTTCAGGTCCCTATAATAATAACAAGCCACGCTTCCTCTCTGCATCATCCTGTAGGTCATCAGTGACAATCCACTCTGCTGCCCCATTTTAACAGCTGCTTCCCAACTAGGATCAAGAGATGTGAATGAGGCTCTGCAGAACTGAACATCACCATTGCCCAGGTATGTCAACAGTCCCCATCTGGAAATAACTTCACTGTCTGAATCAGAATCGGGTTTAATATCAGCAGCTGTACACTGCAGTACATAGTAACAGAAACTATAAATTACCGCTGAGCTGAGGCCTCCGTTGGTCAGAGTTGACCATGGATGTTGTGTTCTATCTGTCTAGATATGCAAGCTTGGGCAGTATGATATGGAGAACAAGCTGTTGCCCATGTAGCAAACTCCACCTCATCATACAACTGATGAACCCAAAAGAATGGCCGAGATGGGGGTTCTTAATAAAGGATACTGCCTTTTGAAGGTGTTCTTGATGCTGGGGAGGAGAGTGCCCCTGATGGAGCTGGCTGAGTTTACAACTTTCTGCAGCCTTTTTTGATCCTGTGCAGTGGTCACGCAACCAGTTGGAACGCTCTCCACGGTATATCGGTAGAAATTTGCGAGTGTCCCACTGAACAATTCCTCAGCAATTACTCTCTAACTACTGCTATGATGTTTTAAAGGGAACTTTTGAAATTTAATTATGCTGTTCCAAAGCTTTTTGAGATTCCACAGACCTTCCCCTAGAGTGGAAAATTGGACATATTAGTATAGTATTTAACAAATGATGAAATCAAAACCAAAGAATTATAGATTAGTTTGCATACTGTTTCTAGTCGATTCTACAATCACATCAAAGTTCAAAGTAAATTTATTAGCAAACTACATATATGTCACCACATAGAACCCTGAGATTCATTCTCTTGCAGGCATACTCAATAAGTCCATATTAGAGTAATAACAGAATCAATGAAAGACCACGACAACTGGGGCATCCAATCAGTGTGCAAAAGGCAACAAACTGCAAAAACAAAAATACAGAAACAGTAATAAATAAATAAGCAATGACTATCAAGAACGTGAGATGAAGAATCCTAGAAAGTGAGTCTATAGGTTTTGGGAACATTTCAATGATGGGGCAAGTGGAGCTCTCCGCTTTGGTTAAAGAGCCTGATGTTTGAGGGGTAATAACTGTTCCTGAACCTGGTGCTGTGAGTCCTGAGGCTCCTGTGCTTTCTTCCTGATGGCAGCAGTGAGAAAAGAGCATGGCCAGGGTGGTGGACATCCCTGATGATGGATGCTGCTTTCCTACTGCAACACTTTGTCTAGATGTGCTCAGTGGTGGAGAGGGCTTTATCCGTGATGGACTGGGCCATATCCACTACTTTTTGTAGCATTTTCCATTCAAGAGCATTGGTGTTTCCCTACCAGGCTGTGATGCAGCCAGTCAATACATTCTCCACTACACATTTCTAGAAGTTTATCAAATTTTTAGATGTCATGTCAGATCTTCACAAGCTCCCAAGGAAGTAGAGGTGCTGTCATGTTTTCTTCATAAATGCACCTAAGTGCTGGGCCCAGGACAGGTACTCTGAATTAATAACATAGAGGGATTTAAAGTTGCTGACCGTCTCCATTTCTGATCCTCCAATGATGACTGGCTCATGGACCTCTAGTTTCCTCCTCTTGAAGTTAGTAATCACCTTAGATTCCTCCATATACCTGTCTAGAAGTCTGCTTGATGCAGGTGGATACCTCAGACTGCCAAAGCAAGAGGTTAAAGATCTCAGTGAACACTCCAGCTAGCAGATCAGCACAGGTCTTTAGTCCTTGGCCAGGTACTCCCTCTGGGCTGGACGCTTTTCATGGGTTTACCCTCCTGAAGGCTGCCTGCACGTCAGCCTCAAAGACCAAAATCACAGGATTGGCAGGGGCTGTGGGAGTTTATGATGGTTCCTCCATGTTTTGACCGTCAAAGCGAGTGTAGAAGGCATGGAGTTCACCTGGAAGCGAAGCCCTTTTGTCGCTTGGTTTAACTTTATATGAGGTGATATTATTCAAACCCTGCCAAAATTTTCAAGCGTCCTTTGTTGATATAAGTTTACTTTGAATTGCCACTTTGCCCATGAGATGGCTTGCCAGAGATCATATCCTGGACCTCTTGTAACTTTCTTGGTCACCAGACTTGAATGCTTTGATCTGGCCCTCAGCAGACTGCTGAACTCATTGTTCATCCAGGGCTTCTGGTTGGCAAGACTGAATGATTTTGTGGAGCACACTCGTCTGCAACTGTTTTAATAAAGTCATTTATCATTGTCAGCAAGGCAGAGTTATTATTTCCAATCCGCTCTGACTGTGGTCTCTCAGTGAAGAAGTCAAGGATCAGGTTGCAGAGGGAGGTACAGAGGCTCAGGTTTTGGAGCTTTTTGATTGGAACTGTGTTGAATGCTGAGCTGTAGTCAATAAACAGCTGCCTGACAGAAGTATTAATCCACGACTGATTAAAGAGCCAGTGGGACTGCGTGAGCCTATTGTGAGGCCTATTAGAGGCCTATTGTGGCCATAGGCAAATTGCAGCGGGTCCAGGTCCTTGCTTGGGCAGGAGTTGATTCTAGTCATGACCAACCTCTCAAAGCCCTTCATCACAGTAGATGTGAGTGAAACTGGTCGATAGTCATTCAGGCAGCTCACCCTGCTCTTCTTGGGCACTGATATGATTGTCGCCCTTTTGAAGCAAGTGGGAATCTCCAAATATAGCAGTGAAGATGTCCGTGAACCCTCCTGTCAGTTAGTTGGCACAGGTTTTAAGAGCCCCATCAAATACACCATTAAGACCTGATGGCTTGCGAGTGTTCACCCCCTTTGAAAGACATTCCGACATTGGCCTCCAAGATAGAGATCACAGGGTCACTTGATTCCGCAGGATTCACATAGATGTAGTTTTATTCTGCCTTTCAAAATGAGCATAAAAGGCATTGAGCTCATCTAGGAGTGAAACATCACTGCCATTCATGATGTTGGGTTTCACCTTGTCGCAAGCAATGGCCTGCAAATTCTGCCACAGCTGACATGCATCCAATTCCATCTCTAGCCTCAGTCAGAATTGTTTTTTCACTCTTAAGTTAGTCTTCTTTAGGTCATACCTGAAATTCTTATATAGTTCTGGATCACTGGTCTTGAATGCCACAGATCTAGTCCTCAACAGACTACGAATCTCTTGGTTCATCCACAGCATTGATTTGTGTATGTCCAGTATGTTCTTGAAGGCACACAATCACCACAGAGGTTTTGATAAAGTCAGCGACAACTGTGGCGTACTTATTCAGACTCGAAGATGAATCCCTAATATTGTCCAGTCCACCGACTCAAAGCAATCCTATAAGTGCTCCTCCACCTCCTTGGACCATACCTTCCTGGTCTTCACCACTGGTTCTCCGGTCTTTAGTCTCTGCCTATATGCTGGGAGTAGAAGTCCAACGAGGTGATCGGACTTCCTAAAGTGTGGGTGTGGGATGGCACAGTTAAATGTTCTTGGTGGTGTAACAGTGGTCAAGTGTGTTGGCTGCTCTGGTTCCATAGGTGAGATGTTGCTGGTAGTTGTTCAGGCACTTCTTCAGGCTGGCCTGGGTGAAATGTCCCACTGTGATGGGGAGGGAGTCAGGGTATGCTGTTTCATACCTGCCTGCTGATTGTGGAGCTTAGCCCCTCCAAGCCTGCTTGATGCTAGCCTAAGGTGGAATGGGCATCGCTACCAGAACAATAGCAGAAAACTCCCTCAGCAGATAAAAAGAACAACATTAGACAACTAGATGTTCCATGTCAGGACAGCAGGACTGAGACAGAACTGCCGTGTCTGTGCACCACGATGAGTTAGGTATAAATCATATTCCACCTCCTCTGCTTTTAAAAGACTGAGCTGTCCTCCCTCTATGGTGATTGGTGGAGCTATCGAGCTGCAGCACTGCATCTGAAATGGCTGGGATAGCCAGCCTTAAATCCTAACAGCCCTTGTATTGATCTGGCCTTGAATTGAATCTTGGCAGCTTCTACAATATTCCATCACCAGATGCTTCTTCTCCTTCAGTGTTCTGAAAGGACTGTTTCCTTAATGACTCTCTGATCCAATCCTATCCCTAGCAACCACTTTCTAGCTTAAGGACTTTTCATGCAGCTGCAGGAAATGTTAGACCCATCCTTATACCTCTTCTTTTCCATACTCCAGGAACTGTAACTTCAAACTACTAAGTACATTTATGATCAAACAATGTATACCATGAGATTCACCTTCTCGTAGGCAGCCACAAAACAAAGAGAGAATCCACGAGAAAACCCACACCAAGAAGACTGCCAAGCATACACTGTGCGAAAAAAAGAACAAAACATGAAAGCAATAAATAAAAATAAACAAATAACACACGGAACATGAACCACAGCGTCACTGAAAGTGAGTCCACAGCTATGGAGCCAGTTCAATGCTGCAGGCTATCCAGCATTGGTTGATGGCTGCAGGTCACAGCTGCAGAGTCAGTTCAGCGCTGAGGCGAGTAAAGTTCGCGGAGTACTGAGCTGGACATCGGTTCACCTTTCACCCCTGACCTTGACCCCTTAATGTCTTTAATCTGGCTCAGTCCTTAAATCAGCTAAACATTGATTCTTTGTTTCTTACTCCCGGGCCCTGCCATTTCCATCCGGCCCAAAGTTTCAGTCCAGCCCCATCCACTCCAGCAATGGCTGCCGTGGCCTCACCTTCATTCTCGAAGATCCAGTTCATGGAATCCTCCAGGATACCACAAGAATGCCAGGTAGTACAGACAGTTCGAAAGCACAACTCCCAGAGAGAAATTACCTGCTGTAGATTGCAGTGATTATTGTCCAGGAGTACATTTGATAGAATAGTTAGTGCAGGTTGTGTGACTGCTTTACAGTCTGCAGGGGTGAGCCTGCCCTGCCTATTGGCTGCCAAGTTTTATTACAACTCTGACCTGTCTGTGACCACCTGTGTTGTTAAAATAAGCTTGAAAATTCATAATTCATCTTTCATAAGAAAATAGGAGCAGAGGTAAGCTATTTTAATTCAAGCCATCTCTGGCATTCAATGTGACCATGACTTAACTGTGCTGGCTCCCCATAGCCCTAATTCCTTTATATTTTTTGACTTTATTTACTTCCTCCTTAAGTGCTTCAAATGATCTAGCCTCCACAAGGCTCTTAGATAGCAAATTGCCAAAATTCACAACCCTCTTGGAAAAAAGGGCTCCATGCACCTGCACTTTTAATGACCGTCCTCTTGTAACTATGTCCCTCTGTTCTCCCACTGGTAAAAACATCGCATTGTCTATCCTGTCGTGTTCCATCAAGCCCTTACTTGTCTCAATATCACCCCTCATTCTTCTGAACTTCAAAGAACATACACTCAACTTACTTAGTCTCCCTTGGGTTCATAGAACTGTACACTCTTCCAAATTTGAAACTTAATTCTCTAAATACAGAACATTTGTTTTCTTATCGGAACCAGCCAGCACAGCCTGACTTTTAGGCATTTTCTACAGCTCTGCATTTTGCAACTTCAGTATTACTTTGTTTGTATTTCCATTCCCTAACTGCCCTCATTTCCTTAGTTTGCTTTCTTTCTGCCTCTCTCTATTGCTCCATTACACCACTGATCAAATGATCTCTACAGACTATTCCTACAGTAACTTAGGCTCACCCTGTCAGTGATATTCCCTCTGCCCTATCCATTCTTCCCTCATTTCATCTGCTACTAAAAATTAGCTTTTTTATACTTTATTTTCCAGTTTAATGAGAAATATTAACTTTTTTCTAATCCCAGAGATGCTGTCTCAATTGTTCAGTATTTCCAGCATTTTCAGTTTCTATATCTGAATGGGATATTTGACTCTTTACCCTCCACAAATTAAGAGTTAATATGCAAAATGTACTCACCTTTCACTGGATTATCAACTTAGTGTCAAAATTTTGCCCCTGTGATTTTAATGGCAGTGTTCGTAAAATTCAAGGAATGTCAAGGTTTGTTCTGTGTTGTGAAGGAAAGCATGTGAATAGATGTATTATTGGTGAGTGATGATTCCAACATTTCTTAGCCTCCACAGAAGAGTTATTCTTTTAGAAATTCAATGGGCCTTTAGCTGCAGAACTGTTTCAGATATGTGCCATGTGTTTTGGTGGTGGAGAAAGCTTCTCTCATCTAGAGTTGGAGTATTTGCTTTGCCAACATTGATACTAATGTTATTAAATAAAACTCCTGCTCAATAATGCACAGCTCAATTCTACTTGCAGTTCATTACTGTGAGTGAATAGTTAAAGGATGTGTGTGGGCTACCTACTGTGAAAGAACCATACAGAGAATTGGTGACTTTCATCAAAGATCTCTTTATATGCAGTATTCAGTATTTACACACAATGTTCAGTAAGATCTTAGTGCTATATTGAGCAGTTTCCAGGGAATAGAAAAGCCCATAACAGCCGTTATAGGTTAGTATTGCTTTAAATACCAGCTATAAAAATAGCAATGAAATGACTCCAAGCAATGAAAATCCCAACTGAGAGAAAACTCTTCTTATTAAGACAGCTATTATTAGGGCATTTTAAAATCACATCAGAGTAAGGAACCCAAGAGTTTTAATAACTTAAGCCAATTTAACTTGAACTTTGTAAAGCCTGCTGTGACTCTCAAATTTGCCACAAAATTGACCTTGGGATAGGTAATTATATTTACTTCTTTATAATGGCAAAGTTGAGGTTGCAGGGTACTGGCAACAGTTCAGGGGTTGTAGATGGAATAAGATTTAAACACTGCATATTTTGTGTTAATGTGAAGCAATTTCAAGTTGAGCCAAGTTGGTTAAATCGAATATAGGCAAATAATATAAAAGCATGCTGCAAGTGGTGCAAAATTAAAGAAAAACTTGTGTCATTTTTAACTGCTTTAAAGGTACTCTTGAATAGACCCATCCACTGTGTAATTAACCCCTAACATTTGCTCATCAATAAGGCTTTCCTGGGCAAACTCCAGTCATGATTTCATGGAGTTAGCAGAACAATTCGCAACGATATATTATTAAATACAAGTTTAAAAGCTTATTGTTAACTTAGCTTGATGCACTGCTGCAGAATCAGCAATGTGAATACATTGCAACCATGGTTAATTCTGCATGGAATATCATTCATATTAACAAACTTGTGAAAATGTTAGAAGCAGAATGACAAAACCATGATTACTTTGAAAGCTAAATTTACTGAGGTGGGGCAGCATTACACAACAAGGTGTTAAGGCAACAGATTGTTATTTTGCTAAAAGTATCTTTGGCTAACTAGAAATGATAATAAATATTAGTATATTTTGTGTAACAATGTGTCTCAGCTTATGTTGTGAAAATATTTTAATACTAATTATATTTTAGTACATTTTTACATGGCACAAAACCATTTTCTCAAGTTGTAGTAAATTTACTTTTTAAAAGATTTGCCATAAAAGCCAGTTGCAAATGTATTTTTGGAAATTTTTAAAGATTATTATCAAACACTATAAAGACCTATAGAACTTTAAAGTAATTAACAAATTCACTGTCAATACCAGCAGATCTGATTACTTTTGCATGGCAAAGTGATGAGTACAGGTTTTCTAGAATGAATGGACCCTTACAGCATTTGGATGAATCAACAAACAATCATTCATATTTTTCCTACCTTTTAACACTGAAACCTTTATTTCACATGGAATCTGCTGGAGTAGACTGGAACCCAAAGGTAGAAATGAGGAATGCATTGCAAGACTTAAATATTTCTATTCACTGAGTGTTTGACAGCCTGGAATTTGTTGCTATTTCTACACTAATCTGAGAGTCTGCACGAACTCCTTTGTTCTGAGTTCCATATCAATGATATCACATTATAATTGTAACCTTTATATTTACATCACTCTGATGCATACTTCTGGTTGTTGACCTTAATTTCCACAGCAAGCAGAAGTAGTAGCCGTGGTGTGTACTGAAAGGTTTCACAGTTAAACTGAATGCCACCGTGATTAACAAAAGTTTGATTAATGGAAGTTTTAACAGTTAGACTTGAAATGACACTCAAGATACTGTGCTATTTTTCACAGTAGAGCCAAAGTTTAGTTGGCGGAAGTGTCTGTTGGCACCTTAGCATTACAGTTAATCAGCCAAGCAATACCATAGCTACCTTAAACATTTAGTAAATACACTTGTGGTTTTGTCTTAAATATGAATACTGAGGTAAATACATATTCCAATCCTTTCATTCCATTAGTTTTCATCACAAATAGGCTGTTACTCAGAAGTTTTAACATTTTGTTAAGAAGTTGTTCATTTAGTTTTTGCTTTTATTTGTTTAAAATTTTAATAAATGTGTGTTTTGTTAACAGATGATTATCTGTACAAACAAAAATTTCCAATATATTACATATTTGCGCATCACTGAGCCTAGCCAAAAAGGCCAAACACTATAGGACATTCCATTCCTTGGAGTCAATTTCAAAAACACACTTTGTGACATAGAACACTACAGCACAGAAACAGGCCCTTCAGCCCATATAGTCTGTGCTGAATTTTTTTTCTGTCTTGTCCTATCAACCTGCACCCGGACCACAGCCCTCCATAACCTTCAATTATCACATTTTGATTTAATTGGCCAATTATGAGCAAAGACCTCAGTAGCAAAGTAGCTTCCTCAGGAAATGCACCTTGAAAATCTATGAATGAATAGTGAATGGAGCAGTTTTAAACTTGAAATGAATTTTTCAGTTGCTCAAACCCAACACAGAAAAGGTGGTTTTCATAGATTGAAGGTCCTGGACTTTTTCACAGCTGCAAGGATTTGTAAAATATATTACCCATTTATCTGAAGTAAGCCTATAATTTGTAACTAATCTAGCAATTTGTTAAGTTCAGTAATATCCTAACTGTGATGTGATAATGATGAATTGAGCCTGACCTTATCACACTTGCGAGATAGGGCATGACCATGGATGGGGCAGTGTGCAGTGAGACTGTCAGGAACGACAGGCAGATGATAGGGCAAAATTGCAGTCAGTGAGATGAGTTGCAGTGTAACACAAGGACAAAATCTAAAGGGGTGACAAATACAGGACTAAAGTTATTATATTTCAATGCATGCATTATAGTCAGAGATTGGTCGGTATGATGTGTGCATCACTGAACCATGGCTGAAAGAGCATAGTTGGGAATTTAACATCCAAGGATATACATTGTATCAAAAGGGAAAGCAGGTAGGGAGAATGGGTAGGATGACTGTATTGGTTAAAAAAAATGAAATCAAATCCTTAGAAAGAGGTGATATATGTTCAGAAGATGGAGAATGCTTGTGAGTAGAGTTAAGAAACTGCAAGTGTAAAATGACCCTGATGGGAGTTATATACAGGCCTCTGAACAATAGCCAGGATGTGGGCTACAAATTACAAAGGGATATTAAAAAATTACATGTCAAAAAGGCACTACTACAGTAGTCATGGAAGATTTCAATATGCAGGTAGATTGCGAAAATCAGGTTGGTGCTGGATTCGAAGAGAGAGAATGCTGGCTTTTTAGAGCACCTTGTGGTTAAGCCCACTAGTGGGAAAGCTATGCAAGGTTTGGTGTTGTAATGAACCTAATTTGATCAGTGAACTTAAGGTAAAGGAACCCTTAGGAGACAGTGATCATCATTTGATAGTATTCACCCTGCAATTTGAGAAGGAGAAGCTGAAGTCAGATGTATCAGTATTAAAGTGGATGAAAGGGAATTACAGAGGCATGGGAGAGGAGCTGGCCAAAACTGGAAGGGGACACAAGCAGGGATGACAGCAGAGCAACAATGGCTGGAGTTTTTGGGAGCAATTTGGAAGCGGCAGAATAGATACATTCTAAAGGCAGGATGACACAACCATGGCTGACAAGGGAAGTCAAAGCCAACATAAAAGCAAAAGAGAGGGCATGTAATAAAACAAAAATTAGTGGGAAGATAGCGGACTTGGAAGCCTTTAAAAACCAACAGAAGGCAACTAAAAAAGCCATAAGAAAATAAAAGATTATATATAAAGGTAAGCTAGCCAAAGAGGATATCAAAAGTTTTTTCATATATATATATATAAAGAGTAAAAGGGAGGCAGGATTAGATATTGGCGAGTGATACTGGAGAGGTAGTAATGGGGGGGGGGGTGCAGAAACAATAGAAGATGAAATAAGTATTTTGCATCAGTCTTCACTGTGGAGGACACTAGCTGTATGCCTGAAGTTTGATAATGTCAGGGGGAAGAAGTGAGTGCAATTGTTATTAATAGGAAGAAATTGCTTGAGAAGCTGAAAGCTGTGAAAGTGGAAAAGTCACCTGCACCAGATGGACTACACCCCAGGGTACTGAAAGAGGTGGCTGGGGAAATTGTGGAGGCATCTTTCAAGAATTGCTAGATTCTGGCATGGTTCCAGAGGACTGGAAAATTGCAAACGTCATTCTTCAAGAGGGAGGAAGGCTGACTAGCAGGAGGAAAAGAGTGGGAATACAGGGGGCCTTTTTTGGTTGGCTGCCTGTGACTAGCGGTGTTCCACAGGGGTCAGTGTTGGGACCGCTGCTTTTTACGTTATATGTCAATGATTTGGATGATGGGATTACGGGCTTTGTAGCCAAGTTTGCAGATGATATGAAGATAGGTGGAGGGGGAGGTAGTGTTGAGGAAGCAGTGAAGCAGTAGAAGGACCTAGACAGATCAGGAGAATGGGCAAAGAAGTGGCAGATGGAATACAGTGTCAAGAAAAGAGTGGTAATGCACTTTGGTAGAAGGGACAAAAACATAGATTGTTTCCTACTTGGGCGGAAAATACAAAAACTGAGGTACAAAGGGACTTGGGAGTCCTCCAGCAGGATTCCCTAAAATTTAACTTGCAGATGGAATTGGTGGTGAGGAAGGCAAATGCAATATTCATTACAAAAGGACTAGAGTATAAAAGCAAGGATGTAATGCTGAGGCTTTAAAAGGCACTGGTGATTGCTCACTTGAAGTATTGTGAGCAATTTTGGGTCCCTTATCTACGAAAAGATGTGCTGACATTGTAGAGGGTTCGAAGGAGGTTCATGAAAATGATTCCAGGATTGAAAGGCTTATCGTATGAGGAGTATTCGACCGCTCTGGGCCTGTGCTCGCTGGAATTCGGAAGAATGATGGGGCAATTTCATTGAAACCTAATAATTGTTAAAAGGCCGAAATAGAGTGGATGTGAAGATGATATTTTCTATAGTGGGAGAGTCTAGGACTGAAGACACAGCCTCAGAATAGAGGGACATCAGTTTACAATGGAGATGAGGAATTTCTTGTGAGGTGGTGCTTGTGGTGAATCTGTGGAATTCATTGCCATGGGCAGCAGTGGAGGCTAGGTCATTGGGTGTATTTAAGGCAGAGATTGGTAGGTTCTGGATTAGTCAGGGAGAAGGCAGGAGAATGGAATAGCCTAATTATGCTCCTGTACTTTATGGTCTTCCGATCTCATCACAGTGGCATTGGCTTTGCACCCAGTATTTGTAAGAAGTCTTATTCCAATCATTAGTGTGTTGTTGGTAGTGTGGTTAATTTGCTTTTTGATTTAAATTATTAAGGTGAACAATATTTTCAGCAAGTTTCTCAAATATTTAGGACAAGAAACATTCATATTAACCAGTGGTCCCCAACCTCTGGGCCATGGACCGATACCAGACCACGAAGCATGCAGTGGTGCAGCGGTGGCCGGGACGCACTCAGCACATCTTTAAGAAAAAAGCCAAAATAAACAAGCTAATTAATTAGGTGCCACCCGGCACATAGATGTCGGCCCAGATCACAGGCGATTGCTGAATACGCAATCGGCAAATGCCTCTGATCTAGGCCGACATTTATGTGCCAGGTGGCACCTAATTAATTAGCTTGTTTATTTCGGCTTTTTTCGTAAAGATGTACTGCGTGCGTCCCAGCTACCGCTGCATTCTTCGCGGCCCGAAGGTTGGGGACCACTGATATTAATATCTAAATTCCACTGTGTAGTTTTGCAACTAAGCAAAATTGCCTTATACATTCTCCGCTTGCTGCTTTAATTGAGATGAAATATCCAATCATTACATAACCATTCTTTACTTGGTGAAATGTCATTGCCTTTGCAAAAAGGACCAATATTAACTAACAATTATTACTGAGATCCAATTTTAATACTCATGTTGAGATTTATTATGAATTTTTCTAAACTAGTAATAAGCTTACAAGTTAGAATACGTTAAAAGGTTGTGATATGATATGTATACTTGTTATAAGCTCCCACTACCTATAAAGTGCTCCAAACGTCATGCATCTCTAACAGCCTCTGTCAACCAAGTCCAGCTCTTGGCCTTCACGTGTGGTTTAGCTACTAGGCCCAGTGGAACTGTTTCTACTGACGATAGAAGGGACAAAGGTGGACCACTGGCTCCTCAAAACCAGTTGCTTCGAGCAGGTGGGGTTTGTCAGCCTTGGACGGCAGCCCGCCTAGGAGAAGGAAAACTCTGATTTTAAACCTCCGCTGCCTTGCGGCCATACCCATCCGTGGGAAAGGCTTCGGGAGTAAATCCCGAGGAAGAAATCCGGAGCTGGGGTCCTTAAGGAAGTTTGATGTTGTTTACAACTTCACACTGGCAACCTCTGCGACGACACTATCACTTGCCCTTCCCTTGGACTATATCACTGACATGGACATATCGCTGCATGGGCAACAGCCGATTCTTCAAATCTTCCCAGCCAGGCTTGCGTCCTGGAGAGGACACCGTCCACCAGAGGCGCAAACCTATGATCCCCCGGGATCAATGGCTGCCTACTAGTTGGAATTACAATCATATATAAATATATAATCATTAATAATATAAGATGAATATACAGGTAAATGCATTGTAGAGGGATAAATGTAGAGATTGGTAACCAGTGAAATCCATTTTCTTTTCTTGAATTTCATCACTATTATTTCCTAATTAATTATTTCACATTCTTCTTGCTTTCCTATAATGCAGAATGACCGATGCCTTTTCGTTAGCTTAACTATGCAGCTCTGCTGCTGAGAACAAGTGGTAGCAGAACTTCTGTTCTCCCAAGTTCCATCCAGATCCCTCTGGGTGTTTCTTGTTGGTTTACAGAGAAGGTCCACATCCAAATGAGGTGGGTCTTGGCTTTCCTGGTATTACCACCCTAATGTTTTCTTAGGATATTGTTACCAAGTTCCAAAGATGCTTTTGAACAGGAATAAATGGCCAGGAAGCAGGATCACTACCACACTTTTTTCACCCCATCATAAAGACTATGACGTTGGTAAGAATTGTGATGCAGCTTGAAAGTGGGACTTTCCAGTAAGCCTTGAGCATCTTCTCAAACAGATTAGTGAGCAAGTGTGCTTGCCAGAGTTATACAGAGAAGTTGGTCACTGACATTGTGTAATGTTAATTTGAAGCTTTCCATCCAACTTGGGCTTCAACAATGTGTTGAATCAGTTATCCAGGATTGATTGGCTTGTCATATGAAGGGCTCTGGGCCTGTGTTTGCTGAAATTCCGAAGAGTGAGAGATGACCTCACTGAAACCTGTCGAATGGTGAAAGACCTTGATAGAGTGGATGCGGAGAGGATGTTTCCTATGTGGGATTGTCTTAAGACCAGAAGACACAGCCTCATAATAGAGGGGCATTCTTTTAGAATGGAGATGAGGAGGAATTTATTTTACCAGAGAGTGGTGAATCTGTGGAATTATTTGCCACAGGCAGTTGTGGATACCATGTCTTTATGTGTATTTAAGGTAGAAGTTCATAGGTTCTTTATTGGTCAGGGCATGAAGGGATATGGGGAGAAGGCAGGAATTTGGGGCTGAGAGGAAAATTGGATCAGCCATGATGAAATGACGGAGCAGACTTGATGGGCTAAATGGCCTAATTCTGCTCCTATATCTTATGGTCTTATTTCACAAGACAAGGCAAAGGAGCAGAAGTAGGCCATTCGGCCCATTGAGTCTGCTCCGCAGCTCCCCCATGAGCTAAACTATTCACCCATCTAGTTCCAATTTCCGGCTTTTTCCCCATATCCCTTGATACCCTGACTAATTAGATACCTGTCAATCTCCTCCTTAAACACCCTCAATGATCGGGCCTCCACAGCTCTATGTGGCAACGAATTCGACAAATCCATGACCCTCTGGCTAAAAAAATTTCTCCTCATCTCTGTTTTAACTGGGTACCCTCTAATTCTAAGACTATGGCCTCTTGTCCTGGACTCACCCACCAAGGGAAACAACCTTTCCACATCTACTCTGTCCAACCCTTTCAACATTCGAAATGTTTCTATGAGATCCCCTCTCATTCTTCTATACTCTTATGTGAAATACTCACAGGAAGTATGGTCTGACCTGAACAACAGAAAGAACCTTCCTGTAGCAACAGTTAAAGGGATTGTGGAATTGTTGGAAACTGATTAGGTGAGGTTCTTTTTTTGTAGAAATGAATTTCTAAATTGTGTTGAAGTGAAAAATGCATTTGTGTTGCTACTGGGTTTTGCAAGACTACAGCCAAGAGAAGGTACATGGCAGCAGGAGAACCCCTGCTGTCAGGACATGATTGATCATACTTTTACCTCAGCCAAGGTTCCTATCTTACATAATCACCAAGAGGCAGTGTGAACCCATGTGGATCATGGCACTCATGAGGCTAGTTACACTCCTGTCACATATGTATAACATAACAACAATCTCCAACGAGACATTGCCTTTCATCTCTCCTTAACATTCACAAGGATTACCATTTTCAAGTCCTCACCATCAAGATACTGTTAATCACTGTACACTAAGAACTGAACAAATCAGGGGATTATTTCTGTGGCTGCAAGACCACTTCATAAGCGTGGCATTACACAGGTATGAACAATTAATCCCAAATTTGGAAAGCTTTTCTACCATCTTCAAATAATAAGTCAGGCCTGTGAAGGAATGTTCTTGATGAGAACAGCACTAATTGCATCGAAAAATCTACCAGCTCTTGAATGAATGCAGCTTCTGCTGTACTGAAGAGTGTTCTGTATCCACATGGATGAGTGCAGCTCCAGCTAAACATGTAGAACGCTCCATTACATGAACTATTTATCCAGGTCAATACATCTCCACCTAATCCTAAGGCACCTTAACTTTATCATAGACAAGCTGCTAACTTGATTTTCACTCTCATTAGCCATTCTGAAAAGTTTTATCATTGCCAGTAAAACACTGCACTGTGGCTACCATTAGCAGGGATGACAGTGACTGTAAATGTGGGGACCTGATTGACATTTGACAGAGCACAGGTTATGGGAATTAAGTGGACAAATAGGATTTCTCTCAGGCTAGGTCCACACTAGACCGGATAATTTTGAAAACGCCAGTTTCGCATAAAAACGATAGGCATCCACACCAGGCATTTTTGAAAATACCTCTATCCACATTAAAACAGATACTTGGGCGAATCTCCTCCTACTGGGCATGTGCAGGACACACAGAAAACAAGCGAAGAGGAAACAGTACACTTGGTGCGGGTTTGTCCAGTTACAGAATAGAAAAACTTAAAAGGAAATCGCCAAACGAAAGACTTGGTGCACGTTTGTCCAGAAACATTTCCTACAGCCATAGTCTCTTCACCGATGAAAGGGACGACAGCTACAACTAAATGCAATAAGGCTTGTTACTGGGCAAAAGTGAAATTTGCTGTTACCTCATTTGTTTGCCTTTACTTTTGCCATGTCTTTGTGTATTATTTTGCTGTATTTAACATGTGCAATAAAACGAGTTACTGGGCAAAAGTGACAATTGCATCTATTGAATGTTTGCACAAGCAATACATTAATAAAGCACCTTGTTAAATGTATAAAACATGTCTGCGTCAGTGTTATCCCGTATTTCCATACAATGTTACATTAGGATGTTACACATCTATTGTCAGATATTGTTGTTGTGGTGTTGGAGGTTGCGTTCAAGAAAACAATGAAATGCCGCACTGCTGCCACCATTTGTTCCAGCACGTCATGACAGCGTTTTTAAAATTAGCCGGTTACCCCGTACACACTACGCCGGATATTAGGCATTTTTAGATTTATTCACTCTGGAGAGCATTTCTGAAAAGCTCTGTTTTCGGGGGAGGAAAACGCCGTTTCAGTGTGGACAGAGGGTCAAAATGAAGAGAAAAAGCTTCAGTTGCAGATTTATTCGGTCTAGTGTGGACGTAGCCTAAGAGCTAGCATTAACTTGATGGTCTGACCACCTGTTTGAAAACTAATGGGTCAAGACCCTCAGTCACCTGGCCACACAATCAGCTTACTTTTAAATGATATATCATGTTTAAAAATTGTTAATGGGTTAAAATTCAAGAACAACTAGCAGCACAGTGAGAGCAACTTCAACAACACAAGCACTGCAGTGGAATTAAGAAGACAGATCCTCATCACTTTCTCAAGAACAGTTTAGGATGATTAGTGAATATTGGCCTCGGTAACCATAACCCATAAGTGAATAAAATTGAAGAGGAAGCAAAATTACATATGAACAGAATGTCTGTCATAGCTTCTCTTGGCTTTTGATTATGTTAGAGTTCAATTGACAAAAAAGGGCTCAATTAAATCAATTGTCTACACTGTATTTATAGTGAAAAATGTACAAACAACAGCTGATTACCCTGGTCCTTGGTCTTAGTGCATGTGTTTTGCATGCTCCTGTGAGTTCTAGTATTGATGCTCCCCATGGTTTCAAATAAGCTGGTAGAATGACTCACTGATAGTAGTGGAGGCTGCAAGTGCCCTTAGATCCTCATCTCTCCTTTAAAGTCTTATTCTAATTTTCTTTAGCCTATTTATCTCTGATCCCAGTTGCTGCATTTTTTAAATACCTGATTCAAATATTTATTCTGATCCTTGTGGGAGAAAAAAAGTAAACATCTTGGAAACTTTGCACAAACATGCAAAAATAAGACCGTTTGCTTTACAATCAGGTCCATAAAAACAGGAGAATGTTCAAACTAAACCACTCATAACAGCAGTGAACTGCAATTGATTAAAGCACTTCTCCCATTTGTGCATGATTCTGAAATGAGGTGGCATGCAAACATTGAAACAAACAGTGTTGGTAAACACTAAAAATAATTCTACTTTGCACTTCCATTGTGTTATTTTCGTATCGCTATTGCTCTGTGTTATGGGCTTTTAAGTTATCCATGTACTGCAGCTTGCATTCAACATTCGGAACACAATGCAGCTTTTTGAAAGTAGTTTCAGGACAAAACTAGCACAAGTCTGGGCACAGATGAACAATGACTTGCACTTATAAACCACCATTAAGTCTAGGAGCTTGATAAAAGTGAATACTAGGGGAAAAAAAGAAATATTTGTGAGCCAAAGGAGACATTAAGATATGTGACTAAGGGAAAGAAATTCTATGGAGTACTTTCAAGAAGAGAAATTGAACAACCCATGAAAATTCCAGAGCTAAAAGCCAAGAAGTCTGATGGCCAAGCCACAAATTGTGAAGCATAAGAAAAGATGGAGAAGCACTGAACACTTCAAGGCATATTGATCTCTGGAAGGTATAGAAATAGAGAAATAAGAGGGAAGATTACATCTTTATGATGGAATATGTATGTTTTTTAAATCAGTTCATACCAATTGTCCTGGTGCCTTTCTGTAAGAAATTAAAATCCAAAATGAAAACATTGGAAATGAGGAGGGAGCAATCTAGTTCACTAAGGCAGTAGCTGTAACTTGTTTCAAGTACTTTCACTTCATTTGGAAGCTCATATACAGTACATATCTCTGCACAAGTTACGAAGCCATACTCAGAGTTGTCCAAAATCTTACCAACTTACCTTGCAGATTTAGTGGATGATTCAGTCTATTCTATAATTAACCAATAACCCGAAGTCGGATGTGTAAAATGTGAAACTTCTTGTACTTGATAAGCAGTGATCTTTTAAAGAACATTGCAATGGTAACACAGAGATCTGTAAATCTTGACTCCCATCAAAACATCTAACAGTTTTGAGTTATAGAGATGTATTCTTCAGCAAGGAGACCATTTCCCAATTCTCACCATTCAATATAAAATGAGAATGCTTAAATAATTGGAATTTTGAAAGAAAAATTAACAATTATATTTCTCATACGAACTTCAGTTTTTATCTAAGGAAGTAGGAAAATATGGATCTGATTTGATTTTAATATAGTCACCATTTCATTTACAATCAGTAATGATTTTCTGCTGTGTGTAATAAATTGTACCACACTATTAGTTTATGAAATACTCTGTTAGATTATTTATATACTTTAAATTGTCTAATAAGCTAGCATTAATCATAGACTCGAATAGAATCGTGTTTAGCACTGAGAAATGTAAGTACAGTAACTATTACAAAATTCTTCTATGTTGTGGACTTATTACAGGCAATGCATGATTATAAATTGTAATTTGCAGACTATCTGAACTTTTAAGTTTGATTGCATGCCTGATGATTATTATCAACTAGACACACAGTTGATGCCAGTTAAATCAGAACCAGTACATTTTAGCCCAATTTAGCAGTTGCCCCGATTACCCGAAATATCAGTAAAACAGTACAATATGCATTTAAAAAAGCAAACTAATTTTAACTGAGTAACAAATTATATGCTTGAATGAAATTCAGAGCAAATGAGAACACTACCAACCCTACTACAGTAGTATAAAACTATGTTTTAGTTCCAAATAGTTATTGATGGAGGAATTAATCCAGTATATGTTGCTGTGTTCTTTTGACTGACTGTAAATGAATAAAATCAATGCAGACATCTAGTGCAGATAGTGGACTGCCTTCAGACAATGCTTTCGATAATTGCTTCGTCCAAATCTTCATCATCATTTTCATTGCAACATTCAAGGTCGTTGTTGACACCTTCTAATTCTTTGTAGTTCCTAACTTGCTGAAGTAGTGAAATTGTTTCATTTTCACTCCATGGCCATTTATGGCATCCCAAAGCCTGAATGCTTGAAACCGCAGTGAGCAAAACGTTCTTAATTGTCTCGCTGTTTATTTCTCACCAACTATCGGTGGCAAAAATCACTGCTTTTTGAACACAAACATATGCAACTGACACTTTTTTGAAAGGGTTTTTCTAAGCAGGGTGTAGTGTCTAATGGCCAAACAAGTGCAGGCACCTGACACTCGTTAGAAACTTTTGGACAACAGTCTCCTGTACCAACTAAGCAGCAAAGTGCCTATACAGTGCCTATAAAATGTATTCCCCCCCCCCACCTTGGAAGTTTTCATGTTTTATTGTTTTACAACATTGAATCACAATGGACTTAATGTGGCTTTTTTGACACTGATCAATAGAAAAAGACTCTTTCATGTCAAAGTGTAAACAGATCTCTACAATTGGATTGAGGTCTGGACTCTGAGTTGGCCACTCCAGGACATTAACTTTGTTGTTTTTAAGCCATTCCTGTGTAGCTTTGGCCTTATGCTTGAGGTCATTGTCTTGCTAGAGAACAAATCTTCTCCCAAGTCGCAGTTCTCTTGCAGACTACATCAGGTCTTCCTCCAGGATTTCCCTGTATTTTGCTGCATTCATTTTACCCTCCACCTTCACAGGCCTTCCAGGGCCTGGTGCAGTGAAGCATCCCCACAGCATGATGCAACTACCTCCGTGCTTCACGGTAGGGATGGTGTGTTTTTGATGATGTGCGGTGTTTGGCTTATGCCAAACAAAACATGGACAAGGTTCAGTCGACATGAATTCTAATCTCATGATGGGGGGACAGGGGGGATGTATACAAGTAATTAAATACACGTGGCAATAAATATGTTAGATAAATAACAATGTAAGTGATGATTATTATGAAAATATTGACAAAAAGACATCTGTTTCACTGATAAATTTGAACAAAGAAAATTTGCTATGCTTTTGTAGTCCAATCCATACGTAACACCAGGTCCATCAGGGTGGCAGACACAAAACTGTCATCAGCAACAGTTAAGCAGTCCCTAAGCTAGGGAGAATTATAGATGAACAATTTATGGACACCTTGCCCTTGACATCTACAACTCATGAACAAATATTTTTTAAAATTACCTGTTTCAATGTTCTTGTAGCAAATATGCCAATGCAGCAGACTTTTGTTTCTGAATAAACATGTCGGTTCTTTCTACAATTTGCATTTACAGACAAGATGACAATGGGACTCGTATCTGATCAACCTATACTTCTCAAGCTTCCTTCCTCTTTGGGGAAGTGTGCTGGTTCAGTAGGACACAGCTGTGTTATTTCAGTTTGAACACTTCCATATTAATTTGCTGCACTTTCTTTGTCAAAAGAGCTCCTTTGAACATACAGAAATCTCCTTTTCCTATCTCATAAACTGATAATAATCCTGCGCATAGGAGACCATGAGAATGACTATATGGCTAAATGAAAATGTTATTCCATTGTAATGAAAACACGTTTTCTTAAATTCAATTGCTGATGTATTGTTGGGGAAGTGTAGGAAACTTTAACTGCACCAGAACCAGTATGGATAACGGAGAAGATTTTGGTTGAGAAAAGTGAAAGTACTTAAGTTTCTACAATATGAATTACAGTAATAATAAGAAATTTACCCTCTTCCAACTGAAATTAAATGATTGATTTTTATTTTTAGGTTCATTGATACTGGTAATTGTTTAAACTAAAATATATTTATCTTGTTAAGAAGGCTTTTCTCAGTGTAAGCAATCCTTGATCAAGTGCATTCTTAATATCTTCAGTACATTAAAAGATGCATTTCACTTTCATGGGGTAATATGTATGAATGTGGTTATTGCAAAAAGAAGAAAGGCTTGTATTCTGGTTCTTACAGAATCTTATCTATAAGCAATTTACATTTCAAATGTAATTGAATTTTATATTACTCAGTTACTGCTGCTGCCTAATACAGGTATAAATGTCTTCAGAAGCCATGCAATAGCTATGTTACAACCTATGGTTTTTTTTCAAAGAGGGAACACAAGATAATAGGAGCAGGAGTAGGCCTTCAGGCCCAGCAAACCTGTCCCACCATTAAATGTGATCCTGGCCTAAACACCTTTTCTGTGTCTGTTCCCCATACCCCTCAATTCTTTGATTCATCAAGTATTTATTTACCTCCATTTTAATGATTCAGCCTCCAGCACCTGCCAGGGCAAAGAATTCCAAAGATTCACCACCCTCTGCAAGAAGTAATGTCTACATGCATCAGTTTTAAGTGACACCCCTCATCTTGTAGATGTGTCCCCTTGTTTGAGAGTCTCCCTATACTCTGTCAAGCCCCTTTAACGTCTTGTAGGTTTAAAGTCACCATTCACTCTTCTGAGTTCCTAGAAGTACAGGCCCAAGCTACTTAGTCTTTCTTGGTAGGATACCCTCTCATCCTATGAATTAACCTGGTAAATTTCCTTAGTACCAAAAGGTTCAGAGGTACATTTATTATCAAAGTATACAATTCTGAAATTCTTCTTCTCCGGGTAGCCACCAAACCAAGAAAGTAAAGAAGGGCAGCACGGTCATCACGAATCCCCCTCCCCTCACAAAAAAACAAATAGAAACAGAACAGGAACATCGACCTCCAAATCCCTCCTCCCACACAAAAAAAATGAGAATGATTTGACAGAAAAAACATAGAATATAAAAAACAATAAGACTGGAAAAAAAAATCTACAGTCCAAGTCCATATCCAAAACGCGTAAAACCTGGGTAACATTCTCCAGGCACAGCTGCAGGCTCTCCCCTCTCTGGTAGCAGAGCAACTCCACCAGCGATCAGAAGGCAGGCAGCCAGTGCTCACCCTCTACACCCGCCTCAATGTTTCAACCTCCCTCTTTGCTTTAATCAGTGAACCATGGAAGCTTTAATTGGCAGAATGGAGGTAAACACTGGCTCGCAGCTTGACTGTCATGAGGTTTGCACACACTGCCTGTCTCCCGGAATCCTCTCGGAGACTGCAGAGAACTAAAACACTCAAATGATTTCCAAACTTCTGCATTCGCTTGGATATTTCAATCTCCCCTGTCATTTTAATTGGCAAAATTGAATCAAACATTGGCTCATGCCCCGTCCCACAGCCAGCCTGCCATGAGGTTCACACATGCTGCCTCTATCTCCCAGAACCGTCTCCTTCTCAAATGTATTTTGGAAATCTGACATTCCATTCTATCAACGCTCCCCATTACATCCTCATAGAATTCAAGTTAATTTGTTAAATGAAATTGTCTAGGTTTAATTATATTCAGCTTTCCTAAATTATTAGCTATTTCCCTTTTGATTTTTGACTCTAGCATCTTGAGAATAATAGCTATCATACTAACTTTCTTGAACAATAGAGTCATATTGGCTCTTTTCCAGTCTCCTGGAGTACAGCGAGCTATGAAAATTTTCAGCTAATGGATTCACTATCTCTGCAGCCACATCAATCCTTGGTGAGTTATCCACCTTTATCCCCTCGAGTTTGTCCAATACTTCATTCCTTCCAAAAGGGATTTTTGTAAGTACTTCCACATTGTTTGAAGTTAGCTTGTCTTAATATTTTGGACATTGACAATGCCATCTGTTGTTGAAAGTGATGCAAAAAAATGTATTTAATCCAATTGGCATTTATTGTTTTGCTGTTATTAATTCACCAGTCTCATTCGCCAGAGGCACCTTATTTAACTGCCCTCCTATTTATATATCCATGGAAACTTTGTTTTCATGCTGTGTACAGGTTTTCCCTTTAAAATCATTGTGTGCCTTAAAAGCATTTTAGTCTTACATAGAACAGAAATTTACAGCACATTACAGGCCCTTCGGCCCACAATGTTGTGCCAACCATGTAACCTACTCTAAAGACTGCTTAGAGTTACCCTAGTGTATAGCCTCTATTTTTCTAAGCTCCATATACCTATCTAAGAGGCTCTTACAAGACCCTATTGTATCCGCTTCCACCAACACCGCCGCCAGTAGTACATTTCACACACCCACCACTCTCTGTATGAAAAACCCTTGACATCCCCTTGGTACCTATTTCCAAGCACCTTAAAACTATGCCCCTTCATGTTAGCCATTTCAGCCCTGGGAAAAGGCCTCTGGCTATCCATGATCAATGCCTCTCATCATCTTATACACCTCTATCAGTCACCTCTCATCCTCTATCACTCCAAGGAGAAAAGCCCAAGTGTACTCAACCTATTCTCATAAGGTATGCCCTCCAATCCAGTCAACATCCTTGTCTTCTAGTGCTGAATCCTAAATCTTCCCAGTCTTCTGATCTTACTACACTATCGTCCTACTTTGTATACCTACTTTTCTTTTTAACATTATCCTTTACCTCCTTTGTTAACCATTGGTCATGCATCTTTCTCATAGAACTATCATGGATTGATATTCCATTATAGGCTTTTTGGACAAGCTAGCTATTAAAATTGCCCTTATTAAAATTTAAGACACTAGTTATGGATTAGTGGTGTTCATCCTTAAATTGCATTTGGTATTATCTTTTTGTGGTCACTAATTTCTTGGGCATCTGTAATCACAAGGTCCCTTGAATAATCTTTCCCCGTTACACAAGAACAAATATAAGATAGCCCATTCTCAGGTAGGCACTGCAATGAACGGCTCTAAAAAGCAATCCCTGATACGTTCCACAAATTCTTTCTCTATGATACCCTCGCCAGTTTGGTTCATCCAGTTAATTCAAGATTGCTTACTGTTATTTCCAGTACACAAGTGTAATGAAGAATGAAATGTTGTTCATTGGCATGTTGATTAAACCCTCCCATGATAATTACAGTTTCCTTCAAACATACCCTTGATACATCCCCATTTATGTTCTCAGCTATTCCAAGGTCATATTTTAGAGGTCTGTTAAACTACTGCCACTTGTGTTTTCCTTCCCCGCTCTGCATGATTTCAACCCAAGCCAGTTCCACGTCACTCTCCACTGCCTTCATATTGGCACTTAGCACTACTCTGGTATTTTCCGTGTTTAACTATGTCACACCATCTCATTTCAGCTTTGGCCTGTTCTTTTGAAACAGCATGTAACCTAAGATACTGAACACCCAGTGATTATGTTATCTATTACATCATACTCAAGCTTCTCACATTTCAACCCTTGATGTTTATCCAAAACTTGGCTGGCTGTGTTCTAATTTATAGCAAGTTCTTTTCAACCATTTCACCTGTCCAGCTACTTAACATCACAGTCTTGTCCAACAATATAACAAGTTTAAAATTTCTCTCTTATTTCAAAATTGTCCAAACCCAAATCAGTTCCTGACTGTAATTTCTTTAAAGTTTAATACTCTCCCAGGCGACCCAGCCAGGATTGATCAGGCCCGGCTTGTGTTTATCCCATGGTCCAAGTAAATGAGAGGCATGTAATTCTGAGGGTTATGGTATTTTAGACCTCAATACCTGGCATCTGCATGTCTGGGATTGGATGGGTTAAATTAACAGTGTGTACTGGAGATTCTGTACAGCTCCATCCTGTCACTGAGTTTAGTGCTGCCTTGTTTTCTGTGGACCCAGCTTGGGTTTAACTTACTGATTCTCTCTCATCTTGTGGATACCTCGGCTT